>NC_134459.1:114286565-114892398 GCF_047948215.1 Lycorma delicatula
TAAAGTAAAATATTAAAAAATGGCACATATATAGTAGTCGAAAAACATGACTAACATCGTGTAAATTAAAAATCTTACAGTACTGTAAAGGAAAATGAAAGGAAACCCCAGCAAACATATTCTTAACCAGGCCATTATTTATTACACACACTCATTGAACTGCCATCTCCGGTTAATATTAAACGATAAAGGTTGACTGAGTACGTAAAATATTACTAATTCTCTAAACTAATTAAGTGAAATAAAATAATACTCTAATCAAATTTAATATATTAAATAATATAGCTAGCAACGATAGTGGTGAACTCTCAGAGCATTTACATATTGCTTAAAATTTAACTCTTCTAAAAAAATATTACTATTAAACTTTTAATCTTAATTTACTTTTGTTTATTTTCATATTTATTAACCCATGTTGAGAAAATACCTTCATCTTAATCATTGTGGAAGGCCCATGAAACGGAGAAGAAAAAATAACTGAATATTAAATTTAAAGAAATTTACTGGTTACTGAGCAGGCAATTACGTCTCACTATCTAACAAGAAGTTATTTTACATGACTATTCTGTAACCGATTTGGACCTTTGGGATTAAGCAGTGGGGACAAACAGTAGCAAAAACGAGATAATATAGTAATTCCAAAACAAATTACTCAGGAACATAACAGAAGCGCCTTGGTTTGTAAGAACAGCGAGATCTATGAATATTTGGGTAGACCGTATGTTCGAGAATAAATACAGCGATTTGGTACAAAGTATAAACTGCGGTTAAATAACCATGTGAATTATTTAGCTATATTAACCTTCTAGACAATAGTGAAAACGTTACAAGGAGAACTCGACTTCATGTGTTAAACCTTTATATGATTACTACATTATATGATTTGAGTTTCAGCTGCATCAGCTGAGTGTTACCCATCGATACATTATATCACTTCGTTCAATTTTGATTATTAATTTTAGTTTTATTTTCATTTTTCTTTCTTTCAGTGTTTCATCGTTTCTCTTGTTTATTAATAGTTTGTTTTTTCTTTTATGTTGAGCTACCACTGTTACTCTTCTCTCACTTAACTTTCTGTATATACATACACTGAATGTTCTGTACAGAAATATTAGTATGTCATTTTTTAGGAGTTTTAGTGGAAGCCTTTCCGTTAATTAGAATGTACATGATCATATTTACTTTGACATTTTATTTTGAGACAAAAATATACTTTATTAACTAAAGAAAGATATAAAAGCAGTAAAAATTTATATAAAATATGCATAAAATCAATTTTTTGTGAAGGTACTTGGAAATTATGATCTCTATACATCGACAACAAGAATATTATTATTTAAAAATATTTCGTTAAACATCAAATGAGATAGTTTGGGGATATCTAAATAATACCATCTAAATCAAAGAGGTTAGGAATAAATTTAAAAACAGATTAACTTAACATTTGTTCCTCTAGCTAAAAATTTACAATTTAGATTAAATGTTTTTGTTAAATTTTCATACATACTAAGGCATCCTGGAATAGTCGCTTTAATATTGGAAGGACAGGTAGAAGGAAAAAATTGTGTAGGCAGGCCACGTTTGGAATATGTAAAACAAATTGTTAGGGATGTAGGATGTAGAGGGTATACTGAAATGAAACGACTAGCACTAGATAGGGAATCTTGGAGAGCTGCATCAAATCAGTCAAATGACTGAAGACAAAAAAAAAGTAAATTTTCCGTCATCTTTGGACAGAATTTTCTTTATCACGAACTTGAGTTGTGCAAAATTTCATAACTTTTTCTTGTCTAACATATATTTTGTTACAAAAGATCAAACAAAATTTCCGAATGTGATTCTATTAAAAAAATAAAATGGAGAATTAAAATGTAGTGAACATGGTTCTAAAGATGCTACTTCTTTCATCTATCTGTCTTCATATATAGATATATATATATATTTATGATTATTCATCCCTATATAAATACGATTACTAAATTAAAATTTCGTATATTCATTCAATACGTGACCTTTAAATAGTATAATATAATTAAAAGGAAAAATTGTTTTTTTGCCAAAAGATATATATATATATATTACCCACCTAAAGGGTATTTGTGTGTGTGCGTCTTTTAGCTTAGCAACAGAATGTACCGATCACTAGCGGAAAATCCCGATTCGTTAGTACATGCCTCGCGGTGATCAGCTGTTTACTTGTTATATTTTTATACATCGATACATAAGCGAAATATGTATTAATAATATATTTTTTTATTTATGTGATTGTTTTTCTTCATAAAATAATGAACTATAACCAAAAAGTAGGCATCAGAATGTACCGATCCTATCGGAAAATCCTGATTTGTTAGTAGCAATTTCTAAATTTCTAATTTAACTTTTGTTATATTAATTTTCATCATTCAAAAAAAAATTTTTACACGAGGCAATCAATTTTGAACACCTAATAATCCCATTCTGAGACGCAGCTCGCCAGGGCAACCCACCCGGAGGGAGCCTACGGCACGCCTCTGTAGGTATTATATATAAATTTCTTTATCTATCTAATATCTTTATATTTTTTTTAGTAATTACCAAATAATTAAAAATTTCTTCTATTATTTTTTATTGATTTTATCTATAACGAGATGATAAGGGATGTTTATTTATTTAAAAAAAATTAATTTGATTAATAAATGAGATATTTTATAACTATTTTTTTCTTAACTAGTCCTAAATAAATCTGACATGAAGTTTGAATACGACTGTAATTTTAAAATTTTTTAAAATTTTTTTTAAATTTTTTGTGTATATTTCAAAAACCGCGAAAAAGAATGAACACTAAATTTAGATTCAAAATCTTATATAGATGAAAAGTTATTGATCTTTTTTTCATTTTGATTTGTAAATTCATTTTCTGACTTTTGAAATATTCGGGTTTTATAAATTCCTTATATATTTATTTAGAAAATATTATTAGTTTTTACTTTCCCGTCTACATAGCTATATAGAAGGGTGATCAGATAATAAATCAGTTGAAAGGGCAAAAAACCTTTTATTTTAGGATTAAGGAGAAATTATATTTTAATTTATATTGTAATGCAAACAAGAGATAAATATAAAAAAACACGACTGCCAAAAAAAAAAAACAAAAAAAAAACACTGCTGACAAACATTACTTTTGATATAGGATAATTATTAATACAGGATAATTAAAGAGCGTGAGGTGACAATTTTGTAGACAGTATAATTTTTTTTTTCAAATTTTTTAAATTTATTTAAACATATATATGTATAGCCTATGACACTCCCGGTAACGGGATTCCAACGCTGGGTCATACATCAAAATCGGTTCAGCCGTTGAGCTGCTAAGGTGGAACAAATATAAATACACTTTAAAAACACACACTCATTACACATTAAAAACATTATACTCCTTTTTGGGCAATCGGTTAAAAATTATCAGCTATATTATTTCTATTTAATAATGACTGTAATAAGTTTTGTCAACGATAGGTTGCGGGAGTTTATAAAATTAGATCAAACCAGATAAAATCTATGAAGTTATTTATTAACCAGAAACCCATGATATTAGAAACGTATACTCTATTTCATAGTGGAGTATAATTAATAAGAGGTGGGCTTAAATTTAATTCATTTGCGTTCTAACAATAAAACTTGATAAAAAGTGTGTTAAATCTGTGACTATGATGTGCGATCTGATAAGAACCATAATTGTAATATTGCGATGTAATAATAAAAAAAACATATTAAAAAAATACTATTCTGATCAATGATGAAATAATCAGTAACCATTTATGTATAATAAAATGAATTAAATTTCATAATATAAAATGTATGAATTATTGTTATATTAAATTATCGTCGGTTGAATAATAACTAAAGATTGTAATAAGATAATAACGGTCTGCCGGACTCTGTGGCGCGAGTGGTAGCGTCTCGGTCTTTGATTCGGAGGTCCCGGGTTCGAAACCCGGTCAGGCGTGGCCTTTTTATCACACGCTACAAAAAAATTTTCTTTCATCCACTGAAGTAATGCTTAACGGTGGTCCTGGGGGTTAAAAAAAAACTAAAAAAAGGAAATAGTTATTCTAACGCGGTAGAATTCATGTTAAACTTTTTTAAAGATTTGGTTAAAATTAATCGTATTTTAGTTTCCGATTTACATACATAACTAATTATTTGGGTTAAATGAACGTTATTCTCTCAGAAAATCAGATTGACTGATGACGTACATATCTATTACTACCCGACTAATAGTACCTTACTATTTAATTATAAATAGTAACTTAGAAGATATGAGGCAGAAAAATCTTGAAAATGATTTATTATACTGGAATGTTATGAAAATTGTTTGATATTTAGCCTAAATATAAAAATAATAAAAAAAATTGAAAAAATGTAAGTTTCAAAATTAATGCTATAACGTAATTATGTCGGTGAGCGTGACATAACTGCATATATCAGCATCTTTAGCAGTGATAATCAATTCATATGTCTTCATCGCAATACTATTATAAAAGTTTTGTTTAGGACATAAATATTAAATTAACAATAATAATAATAATACTTTTTTTTTAATGTAAAATTATATTTATATTTACAAAGAAATTCTCGTGCATTGAAAATCTCGCAATTTAGCCGATGGAAAGATATAACTTAACTATTAACATTATATACGAAGAGTACTATTCCATGCAAATATACTACAACAAACTCTATACGTGTATTATATGGTAGCCTACTGTACGAAAATAAACGGATTCACAGATGGCAGATGACATTTATGTTTGTTATTTTAGATAACCCTCTCCCTGATGGTTGTAGACAAATATGGAGACGAGACCGACCAGACTAAAATGTTATTACTGCTTTAAAGTAATTGTATGCACAGCCTGCAGCAATTTTACGTTGGCATCGGCCAAAGACATCTCTAAATGAAATTTCTCTTCAATATCATTTTCAAACATGTGCAATCAGTTCCCTGTTATTAGATATATATGCTGAACTGTAATTAAAATAATTTTTTTTATTATGTAAATTATGCAATATATTTTAGTACACCTTTTAAACATATATACAATATATACTTATTTAAAAAATAATTTAGAGTTATTTTAATATATATAATATAAACTGCTTACGAATATATTTATTCGTTTCCCTCAAGCATTTTCGGCTATTCTGCAATCTTCAGGAGGGGTTATAACTTATGTTGAAATATATAAAAATATAAAACTCACATGTTTAAATTATATACATAACATTGTCATTTTGTACATGTAAGTTTTATACTTTTATATATTTCAATATAAATTATTACCCCTCCTGAAGGTGGCAGAAGAGCCGAAAGCGCTTGAGGGAAACGAATAATATATTGGCAAGCAGTTTGTATTATATATAACAATTGTATTTTACCAACGGCGCCATGTTAGAAAAACCTAATTTATTTTTAATTTTTATTTATAGTTAAATAGAATATTTTCTGATTTTTAACTTTATAGAAGTTTTAACAAATTATTTATTTCATAATTAAATGTAACTAAATAATTAACAAAAACATACTAACATTATTAATCACTTTGAGAATTCATCTACAAGAAAAATATATTGTGTTTTAAATTATTATTTTCTTAAATTTAGCAAATAAATAAGTATTCTAAAAACTTAATCATTTCTTTCTAATTTTTCTAAATTATCTTATTTTTTTCATTATTCACTTTCTTTAAAATTATGGAATATAAACGGTTCTTACTATAAAAGTATCCTTGCTTTCAAGAACATTACGCGTGCTTCGCTGTTTTAAGTACAATAGAAATTTAACAATTTTAATAAAAAAAATAACTCAGAACCATGTTAATTTCAAAAATTCTAGAATCCATAAAAAATGATTTGGCGTTGATTTCCTGGAAAGTATAAACATTGTATCATAAGAACTCAATCACTGAGGATGGATTTAAAAAAAACATATTTCCAACAAGCGCTGTACTTAGGATTTAAATGGGAAGAATTGAAAGAATTTCAGTTATTTTAAGGAGTAGAATTCAGTTTTAAAGATGTTTTAATAAATGGGACTGGTATTTAAATTTATGTACAGACTTGATATCAAACTAATTTTTAAATCCTTAGGAGTTTTTACCTAAAGAAACGATAAATTTAAGGATATCTGTAATACCTCTTGATTAATAACTATTCCAAATTTTAGGATTCATCAAATCCAAATATTTTCAAATTTAAAGATGCTATTTGGAGTTAAACATGTGAACAGTTATTAATTTACTAATGTTCATTATAAAAGAAATTTCACTTGAATAATAAGCAGAAACGGCAAATCGAGCGAAATCTCTCGGGAAATACATTTTCCTAGTTTCTAGTTCAAAACTTTTTAGACTCTTTCAACAAAATAATTTAAGGAATTTTTAAAAATATTTTGTTTAAAAATTGATAAACCTAATCAGGCAATTATCATAAATTATTAATGAGATTTTTCGTAGAATTCTAATCAATTTCTCCAATGAAAATGCATACTCATTGCTCCAGTGTGGACTAGGCTACTCCTATTTTTAGCCGGGCCTCTCAGTTCTTAAGTTGTTGGTTCATAAGTTGAAAATTTATAACTCGATTTAAGATTCCTCTTTCAATCGTATATCCATGACTGGTATCGTTGAAAAATTATCAATTTCCTTTAAAAGGTCTTGGAAATATATCTTTACCATTCTTAAAAAGGTGCTGAAACTTCTGAACAGATTAGATTCTTCGTTTTGAAGACAACATAAAGAAGCACAATAATATAACGTTGATTGGTAGTCCGAAATCCACAAATTCTGCATTCTTAGCAATATGTGTAGGAAAATTAAGAAATTTACCTATTTGGAGTAGAATCTTTTTAAAAGAATTTTTACCTTGTGACTAAAACCTAAACAGAATTTCTGTAGAATATTTCAGTTTTATAGGTTGCCATTTTCAAGAGATTTTCTGAAATGAATGAATTTGGCTTTATTTATGTGGGTTGTACATTAAGCATGGTGGTATTGGTGGTGGTGGTGGTGGATAAAGAGATTTATACATACTACACAAATAAAACTGTACGTCTTCAGAAAAGATGTTGAAGTAAGCTGAAGCCAAAATCATACTATAGTCAAGGAATAAGTATTACATTAATAAATACTGCAATAATTAATACGTAGTTTTATGTGCATGTAATTTTAGTTCAGCCTCAGTGTATACATGAATAATTTCAATAAAGAAATTTCATTTTAATTTGAATAATAATTTTAACAAAATTTAGTCTCCCTAGAAAATATTTTAAACTTAATACTAATAAAAATCACTTAGAACCAAGTCCTGTCTAATAATGGTGTGATGTGTTATTAGACGCATGGAACGGACTACAAGTGTGATGGGAGGAATGAGTTGCCCTTCTATAAATTGCAGAACCTGAACTTTTGTCCGTTGTTATTGGATTATACTTGTTTTGCTGTAAGGATTCATAATTATTAAAGTTAGAATTGTATTTTGATCCTTTTATTTTATAGACCTTTTTAAAACGAAAGGAGTCTGGATCACTGGAAGCATTACATAATTTCATCATTTCCCTAGCATTATTACGTATAAATCCGTTCTTTGAATGCCATTACGATGCTAGAACTGAGATGATCTATTAAAAAATGAGTCTAATGAGTTCCTAGTTTTCTGGTAATTATACATTTTTTTTTAATTGAAGAGTTATATATTAGTCTGGCTGATTTTTAATAGATGTCTGTAATACTTTTTGGTTGGGTTGTTTAGGGAAAAAAGGAGCCTCGATATAGGGTTCTTCTTTTTGTATTATATCAGACGGTCAATCTATCCTACACTAAATTTTATTTAGAGTGATATTATTAGTACTTGTTATTTAGTGTATCTCTCCACTGATAAAGAATATTTTCACACTATCTTCTAGCAGTCCGACCGTTACACTTTTTGACCGTTGAAGCCTTAAATCCATATAGAAATCCTTATTAAATCTATTTAAAACACTAAAATAGTGCCCGTCGAATTACGAGTATATTTAGCTAGTTATGCATAGAGTCCAAAATGGTCGAAAATATTAAAAATGTTATTTAATTTATTCTTTTGAACTACGCTGCACATTAGTACATAGTAAAAAAAGATACGATTACATCGTAAAATTTCTGAAAACAATATGAAAATATTTTAAGAATAACATCTTAGAAACTTAGGTATCATTAAATGTATTACAAATAAGACGATCCAATAATAAGTAATGATGCCCTATTTCCTCAGGAGTACAGTTTTAACATTACTTTAATATCTGTAGCAAAATAACTAGAGCTGGAATTCTGGTCAGCTAGTTACTAAGCAATAGCAACTACTATCTAATCCTTAGGGTACAAATTTTGTCCTGAAATAACTTACTACATTATATTCCGTCCAGCCCATTAGTTCTGTCCCTAACGGTATGAATTCACAACTGTTCGTCCCTGTGTACAGAAGTAACCTTTCACTCTACTCCGTACAGTTCTCTTTTCATAACATACAAGTTTGTTATATGGTTACTCATAAACATACATTTTATTCATAGGGATTCTCAATTATGAATGTAGTACAATGCAGACTGCCTTTATTATGTAGATTAATTTTATAATACAGTATTTATTTATTAATTAAAAAATAATGAAAGCCGACTATAATGTTATATAATGACCATTTATTAATAGTCACCGAGATTGACCTAATTAAATTAAAACATCTTGGAGTATGAAGCAATAACTTTCTAACCACAAAGGAGCAAAAACTGATAATACTTAAGTGGTTCTTATACAACCATTATCTTAACAAAAACAAGTTAAATTATCTGTATTTGAAGCCAAATTAAATTTTTTTTAACAAAACTGGCGAGGTTTTGAAAACAAACAAGTTTTCAACTAATGTTAGAATGAAAATAAACAAAAGTAATATTAGATTGAAAGTTTGGAAATGCTTCATAATTTCTGGGGAGTTGCTTTCCAGCTGAAAATCTTTAATATACCTTTGTTTATTGGATTTAATTGAAGTTTCTCCTGACAAAATAAATTCAAAAAATTATTCCCAGAATCTTTACTTTTTCCATTTATATTCTTCCGAAATATCTTCATATTATTTTTTGTGACTCTTTTCATCTTTAATTCATTGTGCTTTATTAACGATTCATAAGTGATTTTCTTTTGGCAAAATTGAAAAAAAGAATGTTTTTTAATGTTCAACTGATTTAGCAATCTGATAAAAAAAATATTTTGCCCATCTGGTAGTTTTGTTTAATTTCACACTGTTCATTCATTTATACCATGGTATTACATTCTCAGTTCCTTCTAAATTTTAGGAAATTTATTAATTAAATCTCTGTAATAAGATCTAAAATAATGCCATATGGATTTAAACTCAATAAAAATTCTTCAGTAATAATAATAATTAAAGATATTGTTTAATTCTACGTCTAAAATGAATTCTTCTGCTTTAATTTCTCAACTAGGAGATGTCTATTGTTTTTCCTACGGGTTTTTATAATTGTCGATCACAGGATTTACTTAGATCTAACTAGATTTTATTCCTCCTATAATACTTGTCTACTTGTAACTGGTTGTCTACCTGTAACTTATAATAAGATTATTTTATTTTAAGTAGATTTAATATTTTCAAATTTTTATCTTAGTATGTAAAATTTATCCTCATTGCAAATCAGCTGATTTCTAAGTCGAGAGTAATAAAGTTCAAATCCTAGTAAAGGTATTTACTTTTATACGGATTTAAATAGTATATCGTGGATACCGGTGTTCTTTGGAGGTTAGTTTTCAATTAACCACACTTCTCAGGAGTGGTTGACCTGTGACTGTACAAGACTGTACGGTAGTTCCGGAGGGTATGCAGAAAAATAGAGATAGAATTTACCCTAAATTCTTAATTTCAGTCTCAAGATTACCAAGTTTCAATCCTAAAGCATATGGCTCACATCAATAGTGTTTAGTTTTTTCCAATTTTGGTGGTATAAATTCTACAATTTTCTTCCAATTTGTTTGTAGTTTTTGACATTTCGTTATTACTTTCCTGGGTTATAACTCTAGAGCTATGCTGCGAGAAGGAAAGTAGAGTAATCAGTCAAAAAATGAAGAATGATTTTTTTTTACTTCTTGACGTTTCTTATCCAGGGACCGCAAAAAACAAAAATTAATGGGGGTAATGTTTGTATGTAATTATGTACGTAGCTTAATAATTTTTGACTGGATAAACCAATTTTTATGAAATTTGGCACAGACTCTTGTATATGGCGAAATTTTTTGGTGAACCTTTGGAGCTAGTATCTCCAGGAGATAGAGATAGTTTCTTTGGGATCAATTTTCTCAATAGTTTGCAAATGCAACCTCACTTTATATTAAGCTATACATAAGCACAAGCTTTCAATTAAAAACGTACTGTTTAAAAAAAAAAAAATTTCCTTCCCAAAGATCGAAAAATTTAGATTTTTATTTATTGAATATTTTTCAACAGACTTTAAAATTAATCTATTGAAATATCGATTTAAAAAACATTGGTTTTAATTTTTTTTCATATGTCATTATTTTTTTTCACTAAATAAGAATAAAAAAAACAATACTTGGAAAGTATAACAATTTTTTTTTGTCAATTTTTTCATTCCATCCATATTATCATTGTTGTTCTACTTATTATGATCTACTATGTATATTTTTCTTTTCTGTATACCCGCTACAAAATTTTGGTTAAAAGCTAATGTATGTTAAAATATCAGACTATTTAATTGTTAAGAGTTTTGGTAAGTATCGAATAAATAATATTTTTTTAGTAAGATTTCTTTTATTCAGATTTTCTTCGTCAACATGCTATCTATATTTTCTAATTAATTAAAATTATTCTGAAAGTGAATTCATCTGTGCTTTATCATAAAAAAATTTCATTCTAACTTCATTATTGTATGTATTATTACCAGCCTGTTACATCCTTAATCTTAATATTCGTAAAAACAGATCATTTTAATATTATTTGTAAGTAATTAAATAATTAGGCAATATAATAAACGAAAATTATAAGAGTGTAATTAAATTATTCTATATATGTATAAAAGCAACAATATTGATAACAACAACAACAATCGTAATAATATTGTAACTAAATTAGCAATGTCAATTGTTTGTAGGACATTATGCAGTGATGATATTCGTTGACTCCATAAGAGAGTTTACGACGTATAAAAGTTGAGTTTTGTTCCATTGTCTGGTAGAACAGCAATTGTACGTCGAGTTCACATAAACACTTGTTAATTGCCTTTGTAATGTCATCCCCGACCAATTTGCTTACTCCCTCATCCAAACAATTCCCTGATTGTAGATTCTCTGACTACACACACATTCACGTTACATGAGAAAACAGTAGAAGGGAGTCACTATGATTGTTATTCGTATAGTTACAGAATCCAACAGTTTCATTTCATCTTACTAAACACTATTGTTTTACATAATAACATGTTTAATGGGGCATATTCTAGTTATTTCTTAAATGAATAAATACATTTGTTCTTATAAATATTTAATTTTGCGTTCTATTCTAACTCATCTTTGTAATTACAAATACCCTCATTAAACATATGTATAATATATATATATATATATATATGGATAATTTTAGTTCAGGTTACAGGGAGCTCTATCATCAATGTATCTTACGCTGAATTTAAAATTGGATGTAATTTAATCTAAAAATAGGTACAGATGAATGTAAATCGTGAGTATATGCTTGTAGCAACATGAATTAAAAACCAATTTCGGTTTACTTTGAATCTTCGAAAACATCTATTATCACATATTTAATTTTTTTTTAAATTTATTAACGAAGTATGTTTGACATGCTACAAACATATTTTAACAAAAACTATGAAATGGATTATATATTACGTAAAAAATAATTTGCTAGATATTTCCAGAGAATCGAACCCAAAACAAACTGAACTAGAAACCAATGTGCTAACGCATCACATCCATACTGTTATATGGAAATGAAAGTGAGGAAAGACGATCATAATTTGGCTTGTTCTTAACCCTTTGTTTATTGGATGTATTTAGTAAATTAAAATTTGTAGTAATTAGTATTTACGAAAAAATAAATATTTTCTCGTTCTAAATTAATGTAAAATTATATATGTTTTGTAGTTATTAAAATCTATTACTTCAGTCTTAATAAAAAAAAATCCAGGAAAATTAATAAAAATAAATAAATATGAACAACGACCGAATAAAACAATGTAATTATAGATCAAATGGGATCTTCGTGAATCATTTAAACATATATTTTATTTCCAAATATATTTTATATTGGAGAATTATTTATTATTTTTAACAGACTGAAAACGGAGATTAACAATTTAGTCTGTGTATCATATCGCGCATTTTATCCTCACTCAACTTGAGAATTATTGAGGTGAAAAAAATTAGTGATACGAGTGATTTGATTGATGTTAAGTTTAGATTATATTCATGTCGTTGCTATTTTTGATAGACAACCTCATAAGAAATCAATTGGAACAGATTTGTGCATTAGAAATTCAGTTTATCATCTATAAAATTAAATAATCAACCACAAGATTAAAAGAAACTCGAAAAGGTTTTTCACAATTAATTTTCTCAAATATAAAATATAAAAATAAATAACAGTCGAAAATAAGCCAAAGAAATAACAGAAACAATGTAGTTAAAATTTTGTGGCAAGTGGAGTGGACTTACGATTTTAAACCTTCCTTACTGATAAAGTTAAAATTACGTATATGACCTTTACGACTTCACTTTTCGTTATTTATGTTTATTTTTTTTTCAGAATATTAAATATAAAAAAAAATCGTAATTTAAATTACAAATTTCTAAAGACGATATCAAAAAAACCTACTAACAACTGAACAATCCTAAATTTGGCAACAATTCAAAAAAAGAATTGACGTTATTAAAGAATTAGGAATTTTTACAGGATTTTTTAAATTTACTTTTTAAAGTCTATCTTTTTTACTTCCTTGTACGAAGTAAAGGAAGTGTTATGATCGCGAAAAATTTTGGTTTTCAGATTTCAACGGAAATATCCATTTTGACGATCCCTGAATCCAGGGAATCCCATTTTGACTAGTTTCGGAGTGACGTCTGTACGTACGTAAGTCCGTTTGTATCTCGTACAACTCAAAAACGATCAGCCGTAGGATGTTGAAGTTTTGGATTTAGGACTGCCATAACACCTAGTTGTGTAACTCCCTTTTTGATTGCAATCGAATGGACCAAATGTGTCCAAAAAGCCCAAAATCCCAAAAATTTGAATTTTGCACGTTTTCTTAACTGCAGTAATAAGCCCTCATTGGTAGCTTTTCAACGATATACATAAGTGGTACTTATTTTCATTGGTTCCATAGTTACAGCCAAATAAATCTTTAATTAATGAAGTATTTAGTAGATCTCATAAGGAGAAGGCATATCGGTTCGAATCCGATTTAATTTCCTTTTTTTTAACTTTTTTTAAAATTAAATATATTGATTTAATAATAATTATTAACCTCTGATTGTAAAAAATTTAATAATAATAACAATAAAAAAAAATATGAAAAAATATCATAAGTTTTTAATGAAATATAATTTTTTGTACTTTTCATTTAATAAAAAATGTGTATATGTAATTTAATAGGCGTACAAGGAAGTCAGGTGATGTCCACATCAGATTTTTTATTTTTTTATTTGAAAGTTTTGTATTATTTTCATTTAAAATATGAATATTGCAACAAAATGTAGTATGAAAAGCAACCGTTGAATGATATTCATAAACCTGTATCATGATAAGATAAAACGTAACAATAAGAAAATGAATGGAGAAGAGTAATGGAGTTAAGAAATTATTATTGAGTCTCAGCTAAAGTTGTTAAGAATCATCTGGTAGTATTTGAATACTTTTTTTATCTAACATTTTTTTTAATATAAATTTATTGTGAAAATTTAAGGGCATTAAACCCAATCAGGTATAAACATCATTAAAATGGGTGAATTTAATCATAAAAAAAGACTTAAACGACTAAATAAGACTTAAACAAACATAAAAAGGCCATACAAACTGAATTATGTTTGTGTGTCAATATATAATTCTTATAAATTAATGTGAAAGTTTGTGTGTCTGTTTGTTTGCAACAGCATCACGCGAGAACTAACTTACCGATTGTTTTCAAATTTGCAGGACACATTCGTGTTAGCCTAGAGAAGATTTTAAACCATAGATCGAAACATTAAATCCCCTTGAGGGTTAGATATTAAAGATATTCAATAAAGAAAAAATAATCACCTTTTTATTTCATTATTATATTTCTGTCACCATGGTAACTGAAATATAATGACTTATTTTTTTTATGAATTTGTGTAAAGTATTTAATATTCTTACAACCATGAAAATAATAAACGCGTCGGGGGTCCAGGGAGCTAAGCCCTGACCGTATAATATATATATATATATATATATGTATATATATATATATATATATAATATCTTCAATTAAAATATTTATTAATTTCGTAGACTGAAACAGTAAATTAAGTTTTTAAACTTATTCTCATACTGATACTCACTCATTACAACAGAATAATAAGTTTGTCGAAACAGATTGAAAGGGTAATATAATAAAAAATTATATTTTTAAAAAAGATACTATCGGAACGTTTTTAAATTTTATTTTTTCTAATAATGCTATTGAAAATTCATAAATTCACTTGCACAAAAGTTTATAAACACAATTTTAGTGTTTCTTAATTCAGAAGTAAAAATTTATAAATATATAGCAAATTTAGCGGGAAAATGTTTTGAGCGAAAGCAATTTTTTGTCTGTGTTTATTTTAGTGTTTTATATACGTACATAATATCACTGTATTAAATTTCTGAATTTTCCCGTTAAGGAATAGTGATATTTTTAGTAAAAGAGATATTAGTTTTTATTATGTAATACATAGTGTTCATACAGTTTGCGCCCATTTAAGACAACAACTCATGAGGAATTAAATGTAATGTTTATGACTTGAGCTTCTGCCTAAACGTTAGCCTATAAAGTACTTGATGATCTCCATATACATTTGAAGCGTATCTACATATATAATATATATATGCGAAAGAGCTAGAAAAGGGGAAGAGGCTTATTCCATTGAAAGTGGAAGAGGGAGAAAACATGGCATAAGTTTTACTTTGTAGCTTCACGCTTCGTATCAAATCGAGTACAACTCATTTACGTGTTTCATTAGGTTTCTGAATGAACACCATATATACTTTATTTCAGTCCATAAAGTCATATAATGTAAACAGTTTTACAAGGAACTGTATAAACTTAAATAAAAATAAAAAACAAATCTTTTTTTTTTCTATTGTATTAAATTTGATACTTTAATAGTTAAAGTAGTTTTAATGGCCGACGATCTTGGCCCAAAATTTTATGAGATTTTTAGGAGAATATCATAAAATTATTTGAAGGATTCTTTGCGGGTAATATAAAATAAGATAAAAGTAATACTTAAAAGAGTAAATTTTTATTAAATGACAAACTGAATCTAATTTAAATATTTTTTTAAAAAACATCCATATTATTTCAATTGCTGTCGCGGCCATCTTCAGAGATTGGAGCTGTTGTTCTCACCCTAGTGTCAGCCGTTATAATCACTACTGTTTTTTTAGAGCGAGGTAAACCTGTTTTTTTACATCTTGTAAATCGGCACTTAGGTACTGAAATCACACAGGAGCACTCAGGGCAATTGAAAACTTTCGGAAACGAATTTAGTGTTTTTTTTTAAATTTGGTTCGGGTTGTATTTTAAAAATTAGAGTTAAAAATTATGTTCATAATCATATTAAAAAATACGTAACCTATTTAAAAATTAATTCAACATTTAATTGAAATTTATTTTTGAGCCTTTCATTTCAATTTTTAACTAGAATTTTTTGTTTATTTATTAATATACCGTCATTTATGAGTAAAGTCCTATCCACTCAATAAGAATACAAAAAATACAAATTACGACAGCATCTATTACACACTTACGAAATTTTCGCATACGTTTCTATTTCCTTGAAGATTAATGAATTAAAGAAAACATTTAGATACGTAACGGAGTAGACAGAAATGTAATATATAAACTATATAAGTTAGCTAATGGCTCTTGGTTGTGGAATATGAAGGCGGTTCGAGAATAACTCTCCATAAAACTTCTGCAATAGCATTTCTTCTGTCTACTAAATATACTCATATAATATGCTTGTGTAAAATATGGCATGTGTAAAAATTTACTATTAATGAAGGCACATCAGGATATTGTAATAATCTATGGTGTAATTAAATGTTTTATTACTCAAAATAAGTAATAATAGTAAACTTACAGTAATATAAATTTACTTAAAGAAATATTAAAACTAATAAATACATTTATAGTTTATTTCATTTTGAGAAGTAATACACGCATGGGAAATGACATGCATATATTTATACACATATATATAGTACATCTTGAAATTCTGGTAAACAGAAAAATTACAATTAATGATGTAAAATTTAGTTTGTGAAAGCAGTGTATAGACTAAGATTAGCGCACAAAGTAACACAAAAACACAGACTTGGTAGTGTTTTACGTAAGCGTTATATATCTATACATATTGAGATTTTGTGTAGATAGGACCTGTGAAGGAAGAAGCAATTGTGTGTGATTGCGTCGTTAGGACTGTAATCAGCCGCAATTTGGCGCCGTAATAATCAACCTGCATTCAACACCAACGCATCTGTTCTCTCTATCTTAATTTTAGTCACTCTTCTCGTAAAATTAGGCGTTTCTGAATAAAACAGAATCCAAATTTTCTTTAATTTCATAATCTATTTTATAAAAGTTGTTCTATTATGTACAACTTTTTTATTAAAAATTCCTAATTATTTTATTCCAAAAATTTGATCATACTTTAAATCTGTCAAAATATTATACGATAAATATCAATCTGTAAACCGGAAATATATTTAAATTAATCTATTCGTTAATGAGGGTATATACATTTTGTATCCTTTTTTCTAACCGGTTAGGTTCGCGAAGTTTTAATAGTTAGCCCAGGAAAATTACATAAAATAGTTAATTACATAAAAAATAACAAATTAGTAATGTATCAAGAAGTAGGATTAAAAAAAAAAAAAGATAAAACCATAAAATTTAAGCAAAAGAGTTTATTTATCAATATCGATAAAACCGACGAAGTAGTTGTAAAATAACAACTTCAATTATTTTTCTATATTTATCAGTTAAGTTCACAAATTTACCAATTAAATTTTTTCAACATGCATAAGGTGTAACAAATAGATAATTTCAGTTAGGTTACATTATTTTTACAGCTTTTATAAAAGCAAAATTATACGCATAATTTTTAATCAGTACTATTAACGGTACAAAAATGTTAATAAAATCCTATAGCACCGTCATTAATCCCAAATCTATCTTTTAACAACGAAATTCATGAATACTTAGAATCACCGTGAGTTCGAGAGGAAATCAATCGATTTGCAATTAAGTACACAGTAAGATTTAACAGTAAACTACCTAGCTGTTATCTCTTAGACAATGGGGAAGATGGAGGTTAAGGCAGGTTCATGTATTGGATCTTGGAACCTAATAGTGCTACTAAGGACGAGGCTTCTCTTCTTAAGCGATGCGTCATCAAAGTCGTTTTGTTATATTTATGGTCATTTGTGTTTCTAATGTTATTTGTTTTTCTATGATACTATTATTCTTTATATTTTCTATTTTTATTCATAGTATTGGACAATATAATTATTTTTAGTTCATAACTGGCTAGAGTTTATGCTATATTTAATTTACTGTTGATGTCTGGAATGTAATTAAGGTGTTTTATGGGAAATAACTTTATAACTTGATTATTAACATAAAATTTAGTTATGGTTTCTAATATGCGAAACCAACGGTAAATATAATTTGAGAAACAAAAAAAAATCTATCTTTTGCTTGATATGATCTAAAAAATACAGGAACAAAATAAATATTTACAGTAAGTCAATAAGATTGTTTATTACCACTACAAATAATATTATCTACATGCAAAATCTTTTTGAATTGCCACATAAGTGAAGCAAGGCCAATTAGTAAAGTCGTTAAGTAACGTAGAAACGTTATGAAAGTATGGTGACTGTTTATTAAAGTGAACCATCTATGGAAACCGTAATAAATGTATACTAGGTAAAAAAAGTTTGTAAAAAAGGGGATGACATGTTAAACGCTGATCTGCTGTATTATTGTACGAGTAATATATTATATGAATAAATTATTCATACCGTAAAAGTAAAACAAAAATATCCAGTTATACATTCACTTATTTCATTATTGCTGATTTAATGACTGAAATGTATCAGCGTAATGCACTGAAAAATAAAATAATTTATTTTTTAAATTTATCATTTCAAACTGAGCTATCCTATAAAATATGTAGAAATTAAGGAAACAAAAGTACCGTTCATTTTATAATAGAATTTAAACATCAAAAGATTATTTTAAAAGGTATTTGAATTAAACCTTTTACAATAAATATATTTTAATTTTTCTCTTAAAAGGAAAGATAAGTAGGAGGAAATTAAATTAAAACTAAAAATAATTAATAAATTTAGGTTTGAAAAGTTTATGAACAGGAAAAAATATCTATACAATATTGTGTGTATGTGTAATTTTAATAAAATATTAAAGTTAATAAGACAATGAACTGTTACTGAAATAATTAAGATACTACATCCATATATAATTTAAACATACTAAGAAACGCTTACAGTATCGAAAAATTATATACCGTCATTAACTGATTAATTATGAATGTATTACATAAGTCAAACACTTTAAAAAACATACTTCGAACTCAATTGTAGACGGAGTTAAATTATAAAGGTATTCAAATTTATAGGTTAAAATTCACAAACGAAATAAATGGGTTGAATTGAATGATTGTGTTCTATGAAATTAAGACCGTTTCTTTTATCAAGTCAGGTTACGTATTGGGAAGATATTATGGAATCTATATCTAGTTGCATAAGAGCATGATTACAATGATAGGCTCCGTATAAGGTTCACAATGCATTTTAATTCTCACCCTTGAAAAAAAATATAAGTAGAAAGAGATTATATCAAACGTAAAGTAAAAAAAAAATTAAATTAAAAATTGAATTTAAATTAAATTTCAAAAATTATTTTATTATCTATTGAATAACAGGTTATTGTTAATTTATTTATTATACATTTACAATTAATCGATTTTATTACAAGAAAGGTTACTTGTAAAAGAAAAAAAACCTTAAATTGGTTTTGTAGCAAAAATTATATTTAAAAAAAAATTCATTTATTAAAAAACTCTAAACCAACATCTGTTTATTTATCGAACTTGTATATATAGATAAATATTTATGTATTAATATAATATAAAATAAATAAATTTAAATTTTAATTAAAGATAAAAATAACGCATTCTGAAATTACGTAATATAATGGAACATCCGTGTTATTTGTTGATATTAACAGAAATTAGGGATTTTATGTTCCAGCACTTGTGACCTCTTTAATCAGCATATACATTCAGTATAAATCAAACGTTGCCAGAGTGTGAGTCTGGTCAATTATGTTACATTATTAGGAAAATAACACACAGGATAATTATCCTGCTATAAAAAATTAGGATTATAATATTACAGCATAATAAAATTCAAAATAAAATGGATTTTTAAAATAAACTTTTTGATAAAATGTACTTTAAAAATAAAAGGAAATTAATGATTCTTCCTCGGACGTAAGTAGAAATGGATTACAGAATATCTGTTGAAATAGAGTATATCCTACAATATAAACATAATTTGTACTACCAAAACAAGGATTACTCATTGAATTAATGAAAATGTAAACTACTAAAACGTGTGGAAGCAAATAAACAGAAACGTGATAGATATGTCGATGCATAATTGTATTACATATAATGTGAAGATGTCAAATAATGACAATAAAGTTTCATAAATAGATGAAAAAATATAGAGCGGAATGATTTTTAAATATAAACAAATTTCTTGAAATACAATACATAAAAAAAAAAATAATTAAAGTTATTTTGAATAGAATTCAATCCGATATAAAATGAAATATTATCGATATGGTTTCTTTTAAAACAATGTGAAATACGATATTTAATTGTGATGAAATTCATGGTAAAGCAAGTAAGTTTAAATAAGGCAAATTATCTGTGGAGAGATTTTAATTACCACGGGATAATGAATCTGCCGGCTCGGGTTGGAAAACGGAGATAGGTATAGTTAGAAGGAAGGGAATAAGGAGGAATGGATGGGGGGGGGAGGGTCTTCAGGTTTCCCAGGGATTTTGCGATGCAATTTGCAGTTGGCCATCTAAGGAAGCCTGTTTGCTTAGGGAATTGCCTCGGTCAGACGCCATAATGAATCGCTAATGCAATCAGCTAGTGTTTGATCGCACTTAATTGAACGCTATTCTGGTTCTGAACAGAGCCTTAACGATATTCACAAACGCGTATGTTCTATCCTATATGTATACATCTATGTGTACATATACATATACATATACACGTAGACTATTGGTTCAAGATATTATTGCACTAAACTCGTTCAGTACTCCATCTAGAGTTTGAATTGAAATTATGAACTGACCCCAAAATACGTTACCGCTGGGAGTTGTCTATTTTCATACTAATCATTGCTGTGTGTTGTATCCTACATATAACAAAATCATCAGTATCTATGGAAACTTCTCATTTATCATTCATTATATTGACCATACATAACATGTATCTTTCTTAAAGTAGTTTTTTTTTTATTGATCGGTCAAATAAAAGATTGAGTATAAGTAAAATGTTAATATTTAAAATTATAACTGCTAAACACCGTAATATTTTGTAATTATAAAATTATAGAAAAATAAAAATAAAAAATTAGTTTAAAAAATTATTCACTAGTAGGCTATATAAACCTAAATGTTATCTATTTCACAGAGTAATGGAAACGTCAAGACCAGGTTATATATGTACCGGCTAAATACGAATAGATGTTAAACAGTTCCTGTATTTCGATTGTTATTTTTGAAATAACAGAAAAACAAACAAACAAAATAACAGTAAAAATAATATCGTGTTGTTATAATTATATGAAATAAATTTTTTAATTATGCAGTTATTTCATATTTCATAAATTAAACAGCATATGTTTTATATATAACTGCTAACTGCTTAACTTTTATATACAACTGCCAACTATGTACATATAAAAAACATTAGATAGAAATAAAAAAAATTGAAATAATTCCAATAATAGAATAGCAGGGTGTTCCTCGTAATTTTATTTCTTTTTTATTCCCTTTGTGCCGTTAAGTTTCTGGTTGTTCCTCATATCAAGGTACGAAAAACGGTTATTTTCGGTAATATATTAGTGTATTTTGATTAAGTTTGACAAATACACACCAGCATTATCTAATAAAATGCAAAACATTTAAAATTTTAAAGTTCCATCCACATTGATTGATTTTTAAATCAATAATATTATTATAACTGTTAATTTATTAAAACTATTTTTTTTTTTTTAGTTATATATATAAATAAATTTATTTATTTATATAGCAACAACTAGCTGACGTCCACTTATACTGATGGATGATAATGAATTTTGTCACGTGTGAAAAATGCCATGATTGATTGAGATTCTAACTCGGGCTCATCGAATGAAAGGCCCGAAATACTACCACTCCGCCATGCAGATCGACAATAATTGACGTTATTCTGTACGTTGCAGGAACTGTAATATTTAAAAGCAAAGAACACAATGAAAGACTGGAAAAAAGAAAAAAAACCCGAAAAATCCTCGGACTGAAATTCAAAAAAAAAATCTGATACCAAAAATAGGACTCTCCGACACAATTAAGAAAAGAAGATTCAGCTTCTACTGCACATCAAAATGATGAACCAAACAAATTAATTAAATACATTTTCGACTACTTCATGAACACAAAAACCTCGACAAAGAAAAAACCTCGTGAAAGTACTAAAGGTCTCCAAAAACGACATTACCGAGAGAAAATAAAATCAGAGCGACACTGAAAAACGAGGATCTTAGTTTTCCAGAAAAAGCTTCAGTCAAAACAGAATCCAAAATGTCGGAAGATAGGAGGAAAACTACCTGAGAAAGAATGTTATTAGAAGAAAATTAAAGAAAAATACCTTGAAATACCTTGGAAATAACTTGACTTAACCTACCCCTAAGCGGGTGAATTTGAAAAAAAAAACTGTTGTAATTCCTCAGTGACCAGGGTAATAAAAAAAATATATATATATATATTTTACCGTTTAAGATCATCTTTTTTAAATTGACATCATCAGACTTTTTAGATCTTTTATATACATTTCCTATAATATTTAAAAAAGAGTTATGATACAAAACACCATAAAATGTTACTTTGATATTAAAATTAATTTCCTTTCCGTACTTCATTAAATAAGTGTTAATCATTTAATATTTACAAATGATATATTTATTTATTTACCAAAGGTATATAAAATATGTAAAAGCCGGATAATGTCACTTTGTAGGTGAAAGAGTGGTCGTAATTATACAATAAGAAAAAAAAGTGTTACACGTGAATGTACAAATATTTTATATTTGAATATTTAACATTTTGTAACGAATAAAATGACATCTTAATTATTTAAACATGGTTGAAAATAATTCGCCCTAGAGAGATGATTTTGTGTTAGATTTCATCTCATTAATTGTAGAATTTTTTTGTAATGATGCTAGATAAAATTTAAAATGTTAGGAATAATTTTAAGAAAAATTAATAGCTGATTGAGAATAAGTTATTAATAATGCAAATAATCTGAATATATTACTACAACTTCTGGGAATAGCGATAAAATTCATTAAGCTGAATTTCCAAAATTAAAACTAAAGTTGAACATATTTTTTTAATGTAAAATCTAAATATTTATAATATTAGAATAGATGTAGATATTATTTAAATATTTCCTTATAAATAATAAAAAAAATCATAATAACAAATGTAATCAGTTAACTCCTAGTTCAGCATGGCTGGTAATAAAAAGGTATGACTTGACAGTCCAGTAATGTTCAAGAAAAACGTTTTTATTTGTCATAATTATTTTGAGGAATAAACGAATGAACTACCACAACTAAGATAAACTAATTTTTTTTAAATATTAAAAAAATTGACATTCTTTAGATTTAAAAATTCAGAAGTTACCACAAGAACAAACAAAAAACAATGGAACCCTATCTACAGGATAGTGAAAAATAACTTTTTTTCTAATTGTTACGTTACGTTTAACAAATGCAACTGCCATTCAGATACTGAAATAAAGAAGATATTACGACAGCATGTTAAACGAAATAATTTACCTTTTATTTATCAGCTCTCATAACATAATGGAGTAGAATTTTATATAAATCTAAAACAATTGCTAAAAACATAGTTAAGTTGAAACTTCAGTTACAAAGCAAATCTAATAAAACTGTAAAACTTTTTTTTGCATTTACCGATTTATTTTTTTATTGGTTTTTATTTGTTAGTTGTTAGTTTTTATGGAATATGAAGTGTTGGCAGTTATATTCTTTTGCTAATGAACTTTAAGATAATTGTTTACTGATAACTTTTGTTATGGATTGACTTATTATGGAAGTTCCTTAAGAACCCCACATCACGTGCTTATTATCAAACGATTTATTTATTGTTCAACTTAAGGAGCCGATTGTAAATATTCTAGTTGTAGACAAAAAAAAATTATAAGTGTATAAATTATAGTCGCAGCTGTTTTCTCCGAGATGATACATCCAGTTCAGTTTTAAATGTAGAGTGAATTTTTCATTTTTAGAAATGAATCCACAGGCACTGAAGAGGACAAATCTCAGAAGGAAATCAACATTCAAAATAATCATCAAGAAAATATTTTCTTTTCTTGCAGCGATGAAGTAAAAAAAATTATCCCATATGCTGTTTATTTATTAATTTATTTTAAGAATTAATTATCGTGTTTTTTATTTAGTATAATAAATTATATTTATCTGAATACACTTTCCATAATATGATAATCTATATTTATTCCTAAATTTAAAAACATAAATTCTTATAAATTATTTATAAATCTTGAAAAATTTATAAGAATTCCAATAGATTGTAAGGAAAAAAAAGATTTATTACGAAAATTGAATGAGAAAATTTGCCAAAATTAATAATATCTGATAACAAATCAAGACCTGTTATAATTATTATTATCATCATCGCCAATTAATTTACCAGTGAAGCCTTATTTAAATTACTGGATCACTGAATATTTATTAATTTACACTAATTAAGTTATATAATATTTAAATCAATTCAAGTAAGAAAATTTTTCAATTACTTTTAAACTTATTTTTTAGCCTTTTATACAAAACTTTAGTGGAATAAAAACTTCTAGTTTAAAAAATTACTTACACAAAATTTTAGGGAGAAATTCATTAAAACTTAAGTAAAATCAATACAAATTTAAAACTGTTTAAATAATAAAATAAAGCCGAAATTATTAGATGAAAAATGTTCTAATATGAGCTTTAAAATAATAAGTAAGAATATTTTTCAGCGCAAATAAAAATGTGAAATATTATACTACATAAATATTGACAAAAAAAGTTAACATCGGATTTAAGCCTAAAATAAAACTAAGATTTAAAAAAACAAATATCAATATTGCAGTTAATGTAGTAAGGTAAAATACATACGTATAAAAAATATTTAAAAAGAAAGGGTTAAGAAATATTAAAGGGTTAGTAAACTAAACTGGTATGTGTTTTGTTTGTATAGGGCGGTAAAGGATAGTGGCGGCAGATGCAGAGAGAAAGAGATGGTGAGAAAGACAAATTCAACAGACTCCAAAATCAAGTAAGGGATATTATCTGGATTCGACTGGAGTAGTTGCCGGAGAAAAATCTCATAACTTGACCAGTCTTCTCTTCAACGATCTCCAGCATCTCACGACCTTTGCAGTGACCTCAGTTTGACCGGATTCTATTCCCACTGTTACCAGCATCTCGTCTATCATCTCAATATAATCTAAATATCAAGTTCTTTTAGATTTCACCTATGTAACAGATGAATAATATTAGTTTTATAGCCGGTTAATGTAATGATTCTTTTTAAAAAGAATTTAAGATCTAGGGATACAACCTAGTACAGTATCTATGTTCTGTTTAATCTTGGTAAACTGGTTATTTATGATAATTATTAGAAATCACACCAGTTATTATTATATGATAATCTGTATAAATGCGACAACTAAAATTATAAAGAATTGGTGTAGAATATTCTTGTTAACAATTTTGTTAACCAAATTTTGTTTTAAAATTAAAGATGTCAAATTTTAAAAGCCAATATTAGCGCTAAATTATATGTAAACGAATTAAATTCAGTAATAATTTATATTGAACTATGTTTTTACAATTATTAAAATACATTTCTTAAATCTTTAATATTAAAAGGGAATTTTTTTATAATCCGATCAACAAAATTCCTGTAATAAATTTTACTTTAAAAATTTTTTCGGAAAACATTTAAATATTTCATTACTAAAAAACTTTGCATTCTTTTTTTTTAATATAAACAAATATACATGTAGAACTCAATGAAACTGAAATTTAAAAAAATATATTCTTACAAAAAAAATATTTTATCAAAAATATAGTAATCATATACTGAAACACAGATATTGGATTAGGTATCACATGAAAAAAGTGAGGTTGTCATCACTCTATAAAATGTTTAGAATTTAAGGTATTATAATTTAATATCTCATTATGCAATTTAAAGAAACAAATTAATAAATAACTCCCCAAAAACTTAACATAGTTTTGAGTTTGAATCTTGGAAGGAATTTGGTACCTTTGAATTAAATAGTTATTAATCCTCTATAAACTCGTGTTATTTAAAATATTCCTAATGTACTATATGTTTGAAAAACCTACGTCCACTAACACAGATTAATGTGAAGTTTTTAAAAAGAAATCTCACATCGTAATACATTGACACAGAAAGTTATAAAAATTAAAGTATACTTCATTTGAATGATGAGCTATTTTGTATTAACCAATAAACGAGATATATTTAGAAATATGAGAACGAGTGAAATATTTTTACGATATATAAGGCGCTGTAGGACATTTTTTAAATTTAAGCAGTTTTTTTTTATTAGAAGAAGATTCAACTGTACCAAAATTATTTTATTTTAATAATAAATATTTACATAATCTTACGTAAATAAAAAAGAATGGATTTAGTATTGTTTCAAACAGTTTCAACTAAGAAGTAAAATTAAGTAATTATGAATAAATACTAGAAATATTATCATTAATGCTGAGTTTCAGACAGTTTATTGTTTAGCGTAGATGGTGTGTATATCTGTGGGAGGTGAAATGGCGAGGAGGGTGTACAATGACAGGGGCATTATCTTAAGTCCAGTGAGCGATCTAATTAATGAGAGTTAGGTTGCCCGGCAATAACGCAAGGATCCCTCTGAGAAAACATCAAAAGCCCCTTTCAAATCGAGACAAAGGCTCTTCAATAATTCCTCCAGATTAAAGTGTTAGAGAGAAACAGGAGGGGGTAAAGAGAAACGAGAACAAGCAGCAAGCAGTGCGCCTGGGCCGAGTTAAAATCAATACAAGCGTCTTAGTTATAAGAAACTGAGAGTTTTCTTGCGGTTCAAAATAGTGGGGCGGGAGGGCGTCACTATGGAAACCTCGGACATGCGCCGCGGCGTCTACTAGCTTCGTCCAAGAAAAGAAATACTCCTTTGCCTTCACCCTCATCCCCCTTTTCGGTTGAACGTTCAAGCATCTTGGATAACAAAAACCGAACGTCTAACTCGACAAAGCAACAAAAGCATTCAAACAAAAGGAAATTAAATCTGAAACTAATTTCGGTACAGTTACGACGAAAATTCATAACTGTAATAATTAATTCACAAATTAAAATGTTAAGTTTTTACTTTAAATTTCTAAAATATATATAGATGTATAAAACTAAATTTACAAAATTACATAATTAATATTAAAAAAAATTTCTAAAAGTACTGGTTTTCTAAAATGAAAAATAAAAAATTGAGATAAATTAAACGTTAAAAAAGTATTTTCGTTAATAAAAATATCGGTTAAAGTGATATTTTAATTTTTTTCAATTAAATTCGAACACACACATACTAATATATATATAAAAGTTCCGTCCTAAATAACATTTTTGTAGAGCTGCTTGTTACGGACCAAATCAAAACGTTAAATTTTTTACAATATTTATATAATTTATTAAAAACAGAAAGATAACACTAACTTTTGAACCAAAACAACAAACATTTATTAATTTTTTAAAATAAATTGAGGTCTTAAAATATATTGAAAAAAATTGGTTATGTGAATCTTGTAACTGTTTGGTAATCCAAGTATGCATGTACAATACGAAAACTATTTAAGTTATTTTGCATACACAAGATAAGCTAACCGACAGTAAACATATAGACCGCTATACAAAAATAATAAAGTTTTATAAAAAAGAGTGAATAAATAAATAGGTCGAAGGAATTTCACAACTTTTCTTTTTTCAGAAAGTAATGAATAAATATGAAATAATGAACTCAGGGGTTTATTGTTTTAAACAGTCTTTTTCTTTTTCTATTGATTTAAAAACGTTTAACTTTCAACAACTTTAAAGTGTCTAAACGTAACGATAAAGTTTTATTCAAAGTTTTAAAAATATTCGTATAATTTTTATTTATATATTTTTTGTTTTTTCTTCTTTTTCAGAATAAAATAACTAAATTAAAAAAAAACAAAAAAAAAAAACAAATTAATTTGTTAAAATTATAACTTATGTTTATTTATTTATTTTACGTTATCATACATTTTAATCAAATTTATAGTGAACAAACAGTAGTATAGAACAATAAAACTGTTGTTACTTGAAAAACATGAATTGAAAAATAACGCAAATAATTTTGAACTTTTCAAAATTTTTTGTATCTTTTTCTACACATGTATATTTCTTAAATTCAATATATTTGCTATTAGTACTTAACAACCTCACAGCTTCAATAAGAACATTTTAACGATAAAAAATGTATAAACAGTTTAATATAACACTTATATCAAAAAGTTTTACAATTTTTGTATGCATACAGTGTTCTTTTTAACTACTGTTACCTCTGAAATGATAAATATTATAATAAATTTGAAAGTCAAACGTCTACTCTACTGTTTAAAGGTAATAAAAAAAATATAATGTTGATATGTCTGATATTACTCCCAGTTTTTAAACATAGCAGATAGCTTGATCATTATTCTACAGTATTTTTTTCTAAACCCCACAAGGGATAAAAAGGATTTGATAAAAACGAAATTTGTTTTTTAATCGATTTTGAGAATGATATTTAAAAGTCTTTTTTACATTAAAACAGCATGATTTTTGACTTGATCAAAAATAAAAATTGTTCTTCAATAAATGCCGGCCTCCGTGGGCGCGAGTGGTAGCGTCTCGGTCTTTCATCCGAAGGTCCGAGTTCGAATCTCGGTCAGACATGGCATTTTTTCATATGCTACATTTCCATATCCCACGCACAGACTTCAAGCTTATTGTGGTGATATCATCAACAAAAAAAATCTCAAGAAGGGGATTTTTCCTGTTGCATTAAAACATTATTTGGATTTGATATTGAGTATGTATGAGAAATACTTAGTACTTTACGTTACAAATCTATTAATAAATAACGGATTTTAATGTATGTTTTATTAAGTTTTTGAAAATATTACACTGTTGACCCATAGTATGTCAACAGCAAAGTAACCTTAATACTGGGAGAATTACGTTCTTTGTTTAATTTATTACTTACTTGATATTCTAATTATGTATTTTTTATTTGTTATTTAAGCCCTAAATGAAATGAAAGAACAGCTGATTATAATGATTAAATGAAAGCTCATATATATCATTATGTATTATTATCTCTTTGTAGAAATTTTACGGATAATATTTTTAGTAGAATGGTAAATAATACTTTCATGCAAAATTAACGCAACAGATAGATAATACAAATGTCTTAAGTCTATCAAATAAAACTTCTTATAAATAACTCATAATAATGATCGATTGCATCTCCTAAATATTTGGTTTTAGGAAAGAAATACCAAAAACTCTTACAAAATGTCTTTTACCTGATATTACGATAAAAAGTGGCTACTTAAAAACATTACTTATATACTTTACTTGAAAACTGGAAGTAAGTTTAGGTTTATCAGTATAATTTTTTTGTTTGTTGAAAATACTAATGTAGTATGTTTTCTTAGACTGATTTAAAATCTTTTTTTTATTTAACTATAAAATTCATAATTTGATGTAAATAATATTATTAGTTACTTCCATAAAAATAAATAAAAAGATATGGAATAATTAATACTAATATTAAACCATATCCATAAAATGAAAGTATCATATTCCATTTCAAATACAGTCCGATAATTTAAAAAAAAAATTATTAGAATAAAAAAATATTAAATATTTATAATTAAAGTATTTAATCAAAAATGTAGTAGCTAAAAGAGCAGGATAGTTTAGTGATTCTGTAAAATTTTTTAGGTTGTAAAACTGCAGCAACGTCACCTACCGCTGACGTAATTGCTACGTGTAATTACAACTATGTAGTAACGTAACCCTGTCAAGTTTACTGTGCCATTCAAAATCATGAATGACAATGGGTTACTACCGCTTTAACGAGAGGAGTAGGAGAACTGATAATAATGGATTGTAATAATGTACGTTACCAATTCCAGTAACCAGTTCTATTTTTTCATGTACTTTTTTTACAGATTCCGATTTTGATTAAGAAAATTACTAAAAAAATAAATAATGCTTTCTTAATTGCTAACTATAACATATGTAAACCTTTTTTATATAATAATTTACCGTTATTTATTAGAAAGCAATATTGTTATGTATTAAATTTTATTTATTTTTTATGTTAAAAATTTTATTATAATATTGAGAGATGTAAAATTTTAAATAAAGCAGAAAAACAAAAATATTTCCAAAAAAATTACAGAATTAAAATTCACATTAAAAAAAAAATTAACGACAGAATAAATAAAATAAATGAAAACGATGATTATTTCCTAGAAAAAGTAGCCTTCTGAAGGAAACACCAAAATCCGTGAAGACTACTTAATTTAATTAAATTCACTGAAAGAATTTATATTATAAAATCAAATCTACTGTTACGTATTGCTTAGAGTTTAATTAAGATTTTAACAAATTCTTAACAAAGATAATGTTCCAAATACAAAACATTTATTACATTTGTGTGTGTGTGTGTGTAAGTATAACCTTTTACTAGATTATCTTTTTCTGCAGCAATGATTTTACTACACTGATTTTAAGTAAGTCAACTTAATTGTTCATTATTTATTTGAATATGTCCAGAAATTTAATAAAACAAACAAAAATATTAGAATAATATTTCATGTGAAAAATTTGATATTAAACATATTTTCATGAATACAAAATTTATACGGTTAGCACAATGTAACTTTTTCCATAAAATTATTAATTAAAAAGAAATTAAATCATGAACTCAGATTCTTTCATATTATTAAAAGTTTTATCAAATTTTGAAATTTTCAAGATTACATTTTACTAAAACTCATAGAAATGATAAATATCCAAATCAAATATTAAAATAATAAGTAAATTTCATAAATTAAAAATTAATATAATCCACCTCACCAGTTCGTTGAAATGATCTTAGATCCTTCGGCTTACTTAGAAGCCATCATCAGGAGTAAAAAAATGAATGCACTAAAGTCAAAATTTAAAAAATGATAGTTAAAATTAAAAAAACAGTCATGACTGTCCCTGTCCTACTGAGTACAGTAGTAGGACCGGGACAGTCATGACTGTTTTTTTATGTAAGAAAGTCGATAACAAATGCGACTTTCTTAGATAATAGACATGATCAACTTTATACTATGACGACCAGTTGTTGCAATTTAACATTCTATAAATTTAAATTCTACATACTTTAATTTTTATGATCTCAAATTGAAGAATAACTTTTCCTGAGGATGGTTGAATTACCAAAAGTGCTAGAAAAGAGAAAGCGGACAAATTGTAAGTAAGGTTGAATTTCATTTTATTTATATATAAATAAATAGAACTTAATACTTCTTGATTCATATTCTGATAAAAACTGAATCATGTTTAGTGGAATTGGAATTAATTACCTATCTTACTAATAAACTTTAATCGTTGAGAATCAATTAATGACATTATTTCAGCAATTACGATCAGTTTAAATAAGATCAATCGCTTTAAAAGACTGGAAATTTACTCTTTTGTAAAATCATGTTGTTAAAAAAGAAACAGAATTCCTTATTAATAAATTTTGAAAATATTTAAAACTACAAAACGCCATGTGTAGGCTACAGATATACCAATATTTTAAGTTATATGAAATTGGTTAAATAGATTTGGGGTCTTTATAAAATTATAGGTAACCAAAAAATTACTGCTGATGATTAAACTTTCAGAAAACACCTTTTTCAGTATTGAGTTAGTAAAATTAAACAAACAGTAATGATTGCTTTAAATAGATTCCACAACATAACTATAATAATGACAAATACTTCTGCTTTTTATTGAATTCTTTAAGTTTACCATAAATAATTGTTTTAGTAAACATTTTAATTCGTTATTACTCATTTACATAAACTATTTCTGGAAAGCGAATAATGTTTATTTTCATTTATAATTGAAACTAAAAAAAAAATTCAATGCCATCGTACGGCCGAAGGATATTTGTACCTATTTTAAAAATATAGTGATGGTAAGAGTTGAGAATAAGCTAAATTAAATAACTTTATAAATCATACATAGGCTAATTCTGTAAAAGTTACTTTGATGATGAGATAATGTTAGTTTTAAATTCATAATCAAAAGGTAAATCGTTTTTATATGCCTTTATTCAAAAAGTTGCAAAAGAAAAAAAAACAGAGAATATTTTCGAGAAACACAATTTAAGAAAGTTTTAACCGTTTTTTTCACATTATTTCTGCCTTGAAATTTTTGTTTCCTAAGTTTTCGTTACTTAATTCAGCACGACTGGACTATTTTATCTTACAGTTAACATTAGTTGCTTCTATTAACTAGTTAGAAACTCCTGGAGCTAGAGGAGAGGTCCTTGGGGAGCGAAGGTGTTCCAGCACCTGGACCTGGGATCGATATCCCGGGCAAGACGCTCATAGCGTCCCGGCTGAACCACCAGAACGCAGTCTCCTCCATCGTTTCTACGAACCTAGCCTTCGTCCCTCAATCCTCTTTCAACTGTCCTTCGTTCTATTTCTATCTTGTACTCTCTAATACCACTAGACTCTGAAACTTCCTCCTTACTTCCCCCTCGTCTGTCTCACACACACACAAACACACACGCACACACATTCTCTCTCTTCATCTTTAACACGTGGACGTATAAACCAACACAAAAACACAAATATATGGAGTCGTTTCTTTTACAGATCCTCTTAAATCTGGCTTATAATGGTAAAAAATCTAACAAAATAAATTTTTATGCACGTAAAAGGAATGCGACAACTTTTCCTTTCAACGATAAAGGACTTAAAAAAAAGCTTTTAGTTTGTTTACTTCACACTAGCATAAAAATCCAATTAAAAAATTATCCATATATCTCAAAGTTATTAGAAATTAAATAATTTTATAAAATCTGAGCACTTAGCGCTTTCGATGTTTGGCCATCATCAGATTTTATGGAAGTAAGAAAGTTTAAGAATATAAAATCAAATATAAAAATGTATAAAAAATAACTGAAAGATTTTAGGACTAATCTTAATATGACCACTCACTGTAATAAAAATAAATAAAAAACAGATTTACTGAAGAGATACGTATGAAATGATAAAGTAAAGATGTAGGACAAATTTGAATGAAAATATAAAAATTATTCAATTTTAAAGTAGCAGACCACGAGTGTGTGTATATATATATATATATATATATATATATATATATATATATGAAAATCTTTAAAATTGTTTAATAAATTATTTTTTAATAACTTTAATTTTATGTTTTAAAACCACCCAACTATGCTTCTATACACATATCCTATGAATTCTATAAGCATAATGCTTCTATAAGCATACCTTACTATGCTTCTAAAAGCATCTTAAGATAATGACTAATTATTGAAAATATAAGATAACCAAATTTTATGAAAAATTTACGTTAATAATATTACTAAAATACTATTTTAATAATCATGCAGGAAACAGCATATTAAATATAAATTCACACGCGCGCACTCCCACACAAATATCAATCAATAACTTGACTGACAAAAAAAAAAATACAGATAGTTTAGAATTATGAAAAAAAAATGAGTTAATAAAGACGAATTTAAGGCAAACTAAGGCAAAACCTTATTCCAATTATTAACATAATTGTGGAAAGTAAATTTATAAATGAAGACAAATGCAGAAAATATTAGAATATTTAAATCATAAATAAACGAGAGTAATGATGCATTAATTTCTTATTGTATAACATATTTTAGGCGTGTATTGAATATAAAATTAACTATGTTGACTTTCCTGAAGGAGGTACATTATAGTTGCATACAGATTAGAAATGTTTTCACACAGAATAAAATTTGATATATAAATTTCAAAACATGTTTTGAACTAATTAATTTATGAGAGTTTTACTTCTGTAATGTAAATAATTGATTTCCTTGTTGTGGTGCTATAGTTTTTCCTTTATTAAATTGTATTTACAAATAATTTTTGTCTTTAATTTTATTTTATTTCATTCAAATTACACAAAAAAAAAACTAAAAATAAAAATGTAGTAAAATAATCAAAGGCCAAAAAAAGAAATATAAAATTTGTCAAATTTTTAGCAGCTTACTACTTTTAGCGTTTGCAAGTCTACGAGTAGGTATTAATCGCACTACATTATGACCTAATACAAAGAAGATACATAAAAAAAAAAAAAATACCGGCTTTCCAAAATGAAGTGATTCAAAATCCTTAATACTTTTATTTATTAGTAATGAAATAACAAATAATTTTATTAAAATAATATTTATTAGTAAAATAAGAAAGATAACGCATGCTGTTAGTTTTTTTAACCAGATAATGTTATTAGTAATTTTTAAGTAACTTTGTTTTATGACATACATTTTTATTAATGTATTTATTAATTTACGTACATCTCGTTCGTAAATTAAATATATCCTTCTATATGAAATTCAATATAATGATTTTGATGATCTTATTTGTTCATTACAGGTTACTCATTCACTACTAAGTATCTTCAACTAAATGGATTTTTCTTCATGATTATCATCTTTAATAAAGTCTTCAGATGTCATCAATGGATCTAAAAACAAAAAAAAAAAATATATGTATATTTATGCACAAAAGTTATATAATAAAATTTAATACATGAGGCTATTATAACACAAATTTAAAATTAATAATGGTAACAAATTTTACAACTAAAATCGATTTTTGAATTTTTAATAACTATATCTCTCCAAATGAATTAAAATGTACAGGTTACGTTTTTGAATAAAATAAGTGTTATTTTAAAGAATAGATTACAATATTTTAAAGAATAGAATTATATTTATCGCATGCAAATTAATTCCATGAGAGGAAGAGAATGTATCTCTTCATCTTCAAATAATTTAATATTTACTTTTAAAATTTTAAAATTTAATATTATATAAATATTTACCGAAAAAAGTTATATACCACATACATATTTGCTTTTTTTTCAAACGTCTTCATTAGACTGTAAAACATAATTTTATTTATCAGTCATTTCAAAAGAAAAAAAAAAAAAAATCAATGTTGAGCATAATGTACAAACTTTATTCCCTTTTACAATATTACAGTAAACTAAAAAGGTTTTCCTTGTTCCAAGAAAATTTAAAATCAATACTTCACTCCGCGAGTTGATTTATTTTGAAAAAAGAAAACTAAAAATCTTTGCTAGAAGTTAGTTCTACTGTGTAGTATCTAACTGATTTTTTTTTTTTAAATCATATAAAACTTTTAATATCATTTAAGTTAAGTTATACTGTCCTGTATTACACTCAAAAACTTATTAAACTTTAATAATTGGTTATTCCTAAATCGTATACTAAAATTGTATACTATTACACTATGTTCTGTATTTGATTATAGGCTATCCTAAGAAATCATCTAACTATTGAATGATAAGAAAATAGGTAGGTTTTAAATATGGATCAAATGAAATATACATCAAATCTGCATTAAGTACTTTTTTCTTATTTTGTAATAGAATTATTTTTAAAAATTGACAAAAAAATAAATTAACTTAGTAAGTTACAATTTTTTAATAGATTTCCCTTAGAGTAAGGGTAGAGTTAACTGTTTAAGTCCCCAGCTTTTTAAATTAATAAAAAAAAGGTCTTACTTGCGAAAGTGAAAAAATATATTTGATCTGGAAATAATGAATAACTTCTACGAATTAGAATTTATTATCCCATAAATTATGTAATTGAATAATTAAACTTTTATCTGGGAATTTTGTTTACAAATTTTCAATAATCTGTAATTTATCGACTGTAATTTATTATCAATTAGTGATAATAATTATTGTTATCGATTAATAACATAATCCGTAAATAAATTCTAGTACTTAAAAAACTGATGTGGACACCACATGACTTCCTTGTATGCCTATCAAATTATATATACACATTTTTAATAGTACAAAATAATTTTATTTTTCAATAACTTCTGAATTTTTTTCGTATTTTCTTTTTTGTTATTGAATTATTACTTATTGTAAAACCTTTTTTTTTAAATCAGAGGTTAATAATTATTAATATATCAAGATTTTTAAATTAAAAACAAAAAAGGTTAAAAGAAAATGAAGTCGGGTTCGAACCGAAGTGTCTTCCCCTTATAAGATCCAAATATATGATTAATGAGACTTTTATTTGGCTATAACTCTGAAACTAGTGAAATTTAGTACCACTGGTGATATATCGTTGAAAATCTCTCAATGAGGGCTTATTACTGCAGTTAAGAAAAAGTCAAAAACCTATTTTTCTTTTGGATTTTGGGCATTTTCGACACTTTTGGTCCAGTCGATTGCAATCAAAAGAGGAGGTGCACAATTAGATGTCACAACAGCCCTAAATCCAAAATTTCAACATTCTACGGCTAATCAGTTTTGAGTTATACGAGATAAATACCCACATACATGCAGAAATTACGCCGAAACTAGTAAAATGGATTCAGGGATGGTCAAAATGGCTATTTCCGTTGAAATCTGAAAACCTATATTTTTCGTGATCACAATACTTCCTTTACTTCGTACAAGAAAGTAAAAATAAGAGTAATTGAAACCAAGAAATTATGAGAAAATAATATTAAATAATAAATTCTTTACAAGGACTATCATGACAAATTAAATAATTATAAATCAATATTTTTTAATCTAAGTTTTTAATATTTAATAAATTGTTTAATCTAATTAATCTTAACTTACTGATTAAATTATTTAATTCCAATTTTTATCTAGGTAAGATTATTAATGCCTTTATCATTTTTTTACTTCCTTGTAATCGTAAAAACATTTTTACGATAAATAATAATTCAATAATAACAATATAAAAAAATCAGAAATTATTAATAAAATAAAATTTTATGTACTTTTAATTTAAAAAAGATGTGTATATGTAATGTAATAGGCATACAAGGAAATCATGTGGTGCCCACATCAGATTTTTTTAGTAATTATATTCAACGTTTTTATAGCATGTATGTCGTAATTTTATTTTTGATTAATTGTCATACGATATATTAATTTTTGTGTAATAAGCCTTGAGGTGGAAAACTCAATAATAGATAATTTGGATCTCTGTCCATAAAGATAAATATTACGGTGATAATTTTTTTGTTATGTTTTTAACTTAAAGAATAGAATAAATCTATAAATCTATCACAAAGTTTATAATTCATTTAAATCAATGAATGGATAAATTTTAAGTGTACAGTTTTACTCCCTCTTTTTTTTTAATTATACTGAACGAGTATACAGACGTTCTCTTACAGACGTTCACTATATAAATTCTACAAAAGAGAGATTCGGTTGCTGTCTTTCGATACAACAGTTTCCAAATACCTACCACCTTTCCACAGCCATTCTACGATCTGTAGTTACATACAAATTTTCGGAACGGTAAAACAAAAACTGTGATTTATCTTGGAGTGAGTAAAACTCTCCGATTTAAGAGAAGATTATTTCATATTACATACAAATTTTCGGAACGGTAAAACAAAAACTGTGATTTATCTTGGAGTGAGTAAAACTCTCCGATTTAAGAGAAGATTATATCATATGTCCAATTCTAGTTTGAAATAAAATTAAAATTAAATTCACCAACTTTAAACAGGTCATCCTTCATTTCATTTCTTCTTATAAAGCATCAGTTTCTTTGTATTCAATTCGGAAATATATTCAATGTTTGATTAAGCTCACGTAGTTGTGAAAGTGATATTTTATGTATTGTTAAACCTTCTTTTTGAATTAAATATGAGGTAGTTTTATAGTTAATTTTGTGATTTTGTTTCTCAGGACGAGCAAAACTAGCAATGATCTGCGCATAATTACTTATATTAATCATTCTAATATATAAATGTCACGTAATTTTTTCAATTTCATTCACTTTTATAGTAAATAAAAATGAAATTGGTAGTCCGTTAATATAGTATAGAAACTATTATTTTTTTTGCAGAAAAAATAGTAATGATCGAATTTCTAATTTAAAATTTAGTATTTATAAGAAAGGACGGTGATGATAACTTTAACATTTTCAATCCAGGCTGCTTGTTAAAAGTTGTTTTTTTTTTTAAATATACTGAGTTTAGTTTGATTTTCCATATTTATTAAAACATTAAATAAAAACATATTAAAGAATCACTCCAGATTTTTATTTTTGTTCTTAGATCAGTGAAATATAAATTCTTATACAGTAATCCTTAATTAATAAAAATAAATTCGATCATTAAATACACACTATATTAAATTTCTTACAAAGATAAACAGGTGTGATAACAAATTATGACCACATGAGATGCAATACATATGACAAACACAACAACAACAACACTCATATCCACATCCCATTAATCAGACGTACAAAGAGTATTTATACAACACACATCCACTTACAAACAAACAATTAAGGAAGATGAGACAAACGCTTTACAATATGATTAATTCTGTTAGTAATAGATAATAATAATAATATTAGTAATGCACACATCCTATAGCAATAGAGCTTGTCCGTGTTTTCTATGATTTGTGGATGAAATCCTCTGTCCTGAATTATTCTAAATTCTCTGAATTACGTATTATTAATAATTATCAGTATTATTCATTGAAAATTAATTAGGTCTAACATTTGGATGATCTACCTCAAAATACCATAAATAATAATCTGTAATCATATTCAGTCATATACGGCAATCGGATGTGATAACATAATTAATTTAGAAATAACCGGTAACATAGAACAGTAAACGAAAGTCGTTAATACTCTACGATGAAATCCAATATTCAAACTAAATAACACAATTCATAGTAATAAAGGAAGATCTTTACATAAATTACAGTTTTTAAATTGATATTTTCTAAAAATATAGACGACTCCTGTAAAGAGGAAAACTATTATACGAGTTATTTTTTATCGATTCAAACAAAAACATAAATAATAAAATATTTTGAGATATATTAATCAAAAACTAAAATTACATACATAGAATCTCTTGACTATTTATAGAAATAACAAATGTTTAAATTTAGTCGATAAATAAATATTTTGTTAATGTAAATTAAATTCTTCACACACTTATAAAGATTACAAATCTATATTTTTGTTCCATTTTGTTAATTATTTTATTTCAGACGGAAACCTTTAAAATTACTTTACATTAGATTAGTATAAAAAATTTTTATCTACATAAGTAACATATGTAGATGAGTGTAACAAACTCTGAACATATCATTAGTGATTCATAATCAACGCCCAGCAAAAATTACTGAAGATAACTGATGAAAATTTGTAAATACATTCTCCTTACGGTGTAAGTGCACAGTAAAAAAGGACTTTTTTAAATTACCAGTTTAAAAGATTAAAATGGAGTAACAACAAATATTATTTTTTTAATTTCTTTAGAAATACTTGAAAAAAACTAAATTACAAAAGATAGAATAGTGTCAACTGTAGAAACTAAAGTACACAGACCTTTGACGAGGAAAACTTCATAAATTTACCCCCTAAAGCTAGTGCCTCGATCTATGATTAAAAAACCTTCCTTGGAATAATAGAAATGAAATATACTGATAGTTTTTATAAATTTAACAGGTTTAATTTAATTATTGTTTATTATTCTCATAAACATGAGTTTAATAAACACAGGAGTGGGCAGAGCCCCAACCGGCTAACCATCCCCTCACCGCGACAGAAAACCCAAGTAACCATATAGTATGGGCAAAGTTGCGACGGGGATGCTATTATATATATATTTACTTATATATATAATGTGAAGGTTTTAAATAATGGACTTTTTATAGCTAATTAATTTTTTTTTTCCCATGGATCCCTTAATAACCTTTTTAATAATTTAATGTTTTACAATTCTTTACTGCTAAAGTTTTTCAGAATTTTTTCTAGTTGTATAAATTAAATTTCCACTTATCAACAATTTAAAAAGTGTAAATCCTAGTACTTTCGGAGCTGTTACTCCATCTTCAGGAATGTTAATTTAAATTCAAATCAATAATCGTTTTTAGAATTAAACTGTTATGAATACAATAGTTGGTCGTCAAGAATAAAATTAATTCGTACGTCAATAAGACAGTAACGTCATGTTTGTAAGATGTTTGTGACTATTAACTATTTTTATTTTATTTTATTAACTATTTTTCTAGTTATTTTTTTACGTTAGTGGTTAACTTTACCTCCAAAGTAGCTTCGCTTATTAAGTGTTATAAAGGAATCTTAGAATTTTAAAAGTTAAAATTAAACAAAAAATTAATGTAATATATTTGAATTATTCTAATAAATGAATCAAGCACAAAATATTGGAAATGAATTATCAGTTTTTCTCAGTTGTGTGTGAACTCTTTTTTTTTTTAAATCTGATATCGGATAATAGGGTCATAATCATCCATTCTAATTCTCTCACAGTAATGCAAACAATATTAAAAATAAGATAATATATTTAATTTTTAAATTGAATTTATATTACATTAATAATATATTTATCCATTAAACTTAATACATTACTGTTTATCATACATACACATTCATATTTAATAAAAATAACGGAAGTAAATTGTCTACATAAAATTAAAAATATTTTATTGACAAGCAACATAGGGAAAGCTTTTGTCAGATCGCCAAAAATTGAATGACATAAGGAGTTTAGTGCAAAAACTGTAAGGAATAAAGAAAACCCAACTTTCACAGGCTTCTGTGTACTTTGAAAAAAATTTCTATTCTATTAGAAAGTCATTTCTCTTAATTAGAAAGTTATTACGCAGATATTCGTGCTACGAATACATGCTTCAATAATTAAATATATCTTATAATTTTTCATAACATCCTTTTTGTCTTTAACAGAAGAAAAGTACATAATAGATTATCATTCTTCAAAACAATGTTAATACGAATTATGAAGTATTAAAATCTAATTTAATTTTTTTTTTATTCCCCATTTTACCAATGTTTCTGAATTCATATTGAAAGTATAATTTAATTTAATTAAAAGGTAAAATTTAATTTGATACTTATTCGGAAGGCAAGGGTGTTAACGGCAAATAATATCCAACGACGGATATTTATTCTCCGCCTGATAATACCACTGCATTTATAACACATTATAAAACGCGTTTAATTTTAAGATAAAAATGGAAAACTTTAAGAAAATTTTAAATGAGGGATACTAAGTTACACAAAAATGTATTGCAGAAACTCTTTATTTATTTATAAAATCTTGATGTTTCTTCATTCAGGAACCCCAAAAACCAAAAGAAAGTTGGAATAATGTTCATATGTATGTATGTGTACGTTATTGAAGCTAATAACGTTTTAATGAATAAACCTATTTTGATTAAATTTGTAGACTCGTGTACATGGGGAAATTTGTTGGTAAAATGTTTCAGTTAGTTTTCTAGAAAATTTTGCAAGCATAACTTCACCTTAAGTTAAGCTCAGTACATGCATACATTCTTATCTTATTATTTTTAAAACAATCTGATGTGGACATCACATGACTTCTTTTTAAATTACATACACACATTTTTGCTGCACTTCATTTAAACTTATTTCATTTGAAAGTGAGATACGATCATCCAATTCATTAACAAAGAATTTCTTTTGTTTTTTCATGCTTTTTTGTTGTTATTGAATTAATATTTATGTTAATTTTTTTTTACAATTATATGCTAATAGTTAATTATAAATCAATATATTTAAATTGAAATAAAAGCTAAAAAAAGGAAATGAAGTCAGATTCTATCCGATGTGCGTGCCCCTTGTAAGATCCAAATTTTAATTAATTAAAATTCTATTTCGCTATAACTCTGGAACCAATGGAAATAAGTACCATTGCAGTTAAGAAAATGTCAAAAATTCAATACTTTTGGATTTTGGGCTTTTTTGGACACTTTTGGTCCAGTCGATTGCAATCAAAAAGGGAGGTGCACAGCTAGATGTTACTTTAGTCTTAAATCCAAAATTTCGACATCCTACACTAGTTGTTTTTGAGTTATGCGAGATACATACGTACGGCATACCTAGTTTTGGCGTTACGTCTGTATGTCACGCCAAAACTAGTCAAAATGGATTCAGGGATGGACAAAATGGATATTTCCGTTTAAATCTAAAAAAGAAATTTTTTGCGATCACAATACTTCATTTACTTCATGCAAGGAAGAGTTTACTTTGTAAAAAGCTTTTGGCTCAGAATTTCCCTTCCCCCAAAAATCTAAAAAGTTATTATTTTATTTATTACGTATTTTAATACCATTTTTTTGTCTTCCTAGGGATATTAGTAGTGCATGTGACCCCAAAAAATAATTCGTGTAATATTGGAGGTGTTGGAACCAATCAAAGTTCAAAAATATCGATTTTTTGAATATTTTAAAATGTTTTTTTTTTTTTTTAGTTTATATAAAGTTTTAATAATAATATTACAATAAAGCTTCATCATAATCAACCCCCATCCAAAAAAAAGAAATCTTAGGTTTTTTTTTCAGTGGAATATTTTTTTTTAATTTCTCCCATTTAACATAGAAACGTATGCAAATCAAAATATTTTCTCGGGGAGCAGAAAATAGTAAAAAAAAAAGATTTTTTTGTTGAAATTTTTGAACTTTTTTCATGCATCATCATTCTTACACTATGTAATAATAAATAACCAAGACGAGAATAGTATAACAGCTTTGTTGTGAGTTTTTTAAGTTTACTTCCTTGTACGAAGAAAAGAAAGTATAGTGATCGCGAAATATATAGGTTTTCTGATTTCTACAGAAATATCCGTTTTGACCATTTCTGAATCCATTTTTACTTGTTTCGGCATGACGTCTTTACGTACATACATATGTATCTCGCATAACTCAAAAAACGATTAGCCGTAGGATGTTGAAATTTTGGATTTAGGACTGTTGTAACATCTAATTGTGCACCTTCCTTTTTAATTGCAATCGACTGGACCAAAAGTGTTCAAAAAAGCCCAAAATCTTAAAAAAATGGATTTTTTACTTTTTCTTAGTTGCAACAATAAGCCTTTATTGAGAGATTTTCAACGGTATATCATAAGCGGTACTTATTTTCATTGGTTCCAGAGTTATAGTCAAATAAAATTTTAATTAATGAAATATTTGGATCTTACAAGGCACGTTGGTTGGAATCCGACTACAAGGGAAGATGCATCGATTCGAATCAGACTTCATCTCCTTTTTTTAACTCTTTTTTCTTTTTTTAATATAAATATATTTATTTATTAATAATTATTAATCTCTGACCGTAAAAATATTTTTACGATAAATAATAATTCAATAATAACAACGGAAAAAAAGAAAAATATCAGAAGTTATTAGTGAAATAAATTTTATGTACTTTTCATTAAAAAAAAAAATGTGTATTTGTAATTTAATAGGCGTACAAGGTTGTTATGTGGAGTTTACATCAGAGTTTTTCTTAAATTGGAGAAATAAAAAAATCAGTGAAAAAAATATATTCTCAAAACTATCTATTTAAGTATTATTTATTATAAATAACTACCCTTTATTACTATTCAATTTTTACTGTTTTAACTATTAAGGAATGCATTTTAATACAATACTTTATATTTAGATTTTTCTTTACTTTAAGTGATGAAACAATTATTCCTTGTTTTACGATAAAATGTAAAACTTTTCATTGTTCTTATATAGATAGCTAAGTTACTGCGATAAGGAATACAAGCGTTATTTGCCAATATACAGACAATAGCTTCTTATTTAACTTGTCCTAGATTTGATATCAAACAAGTGTTTGCTAGTTTTTCTGTTTCGTTCTAGGTAAAAAAAAAATAAATATAAAACGATTTCTGTAACTGAACATATATTAGTACATTGAATAAATAAATGACAATTAAAAATATCTTTTTTAAATAGTAGAAAAAAGTTTAATAAATTTAAATAATTGTAAATATTATTAAATAAAGTATAAGTAAATAAATGTAATCACAGGAATCAATCTAAGTCATATAAAGAAGTTACATCTATCTTATGATATGAGCAATATTTTAGAAAATTTTACGGCTGAACTTTTCAGAAATAGTTTTAATTCGTTTATTATTATGAAAAATACTTTATTTTGTATATTTATAAAAGAAAATATATTATTTTTGTACAATTCTATAAAACCTACAGCCAATTTCCGCAAAATTAAAACGCTTTGAATATTAATTATAAATGTAAAAATACTGCAATTGTTTTTATTTTGTTTGTATGTTATTTGTTTAATTTATTACTTTAAATAATTTTCATTTGAACATTATAGGAAATACCTCTTACCTGTAGATGATGATAAGCGTAAACCTTTCGACATTTAATGGAGTAGTTTTTAGATAAAAGTTTGTTATATATTTGAAGTATAAAAATAATTTACCAGAAGAAAATATTTGAATATTATTGCATTAATTTGAATATAGAATATGCTAAAAAAATGAGACGAATTTTAAATTCAGAATTTGAAGATTGCAATGTATTAACAACAAACTGATGTCTAATTGATACACATATTAGGTAGTAACATTTTGTATGTACAGTATAAACGTCCCGAGTATGTATACACATTTGACTGAATATTTTCACTGTAGAATCATAGTGATGAAGTATCATCGTCAGTATAATTATAGCATGTTACAGTATTATGTAGCTTGTTTGCATATTTATGAAGCAAATATTAATTTACAATTGACAGCAATTAAAGGCTACCTAAAGTAAAAGTTTGTGTTTGTTTTATCAGGCTAAGTGTAAATTCATTTTGTTAAGTTAATTAATAGACCAAACGAATTAAAAGATATAATTAAAGGTTTTTAGTAAATTATTGAATTATTAAATGTTAAAAAACTATAATATTTTAAAAACATATACAATATTTGTTGTTAGAGAAATTTATTCATATCAAAATGGTTGATATTTTCTCGATAGAAAATATTATATGATTCAATTTTTATGAATAGAATTAAAAACAAATAGCTTTACTCAAAAAAAGGCTGACAAAAATATCGTCATACTTTCTTGTCATTGGTTATTTATTATTATATAGTGGAAAAATAATGACGAAATAAATTAAACCAAAAAACGTTTTAAAAATTAAAACATCGATATTTTTAAACTTTGACTTGACTCCCCATCCCCAATATTGCGTTCAAAGTATTTTTTTTTTTATTTTTGATCACTTGCATTACTATTATGCTTAGAAAGATATAAAAAAGATTCTGTTAAAAAAATATACAATAAATAAAAAGACTTTTTTTAATTTTTAGGGAAGGGGGTATTTTGGAATAAACTTTTTTTGAAAATGGTAAGATAAGCATGCGGAGTATAATATACTTTATATTATACTCTGAGTATAATATAAAGTGGGGTAAGTTTTTTAAATTTTGAGAAAATTGACCCCAATATTTTACCAACAAATTGTTCCATCTACATGAGTATAAAATTTCATCAAAATCGGTTTATCCAGTAAAATCTTTTTAAAATTCAAACACGCCAACACATGTACATATGAATGTTACCCCAACCTTTTATTATTTTTTGGGATCCCTGGATCATTGGCTGATTTGGCTGATTATCATACTTTCCTTCTTGCACATATCTGTAGAGCTATGATGCTAGGAAAGTAAAAGTATATAAATTCCTAGGGGAAATATTCTACTGTTAATATAATGTATTTGAGAATGTATTCTGATAGACAGTCATGTTCAGCCAACGTGTATCTGTATACATTGATAGGTATAAACAATAAAACCTACCCTTTTTGTGTGGTTATATACATAATGACGATATAATAGAAAGGAACGCGGGCAAAAATTAGCGGGAAAATTTCGTTAATGTAGCTTAACTTATTCATTAATTTAATATTAACTGTAAATGTAACATTGGGTTGAAATGTATTATATTCATTTGTTAAATTTCAATTAATGTTGTAAAATTCTTTAAAATATTTTAAAGACAAGTATTTTTTGTAATTACATAAATTTAGTTATATTCTAAATAGTAATCATGAAATTTTTTTCTGTTCCAATTTTTACGAACAGAACTGTTTTTAAAAAGAAGGTTAAAATTTTGTTTTCCATAAATTCTACAAGAATCAATTTTCCTTTTGCTTTAATTTGAATCTACGGCAATATGTAAAGTTGTACTGATGTAAAGTATTAATGAATGAAGATAATAGACAGGCTTGTTTGAAGAAACCGAGAATCCAACAATTTAACAGCTTTGTGAAAATGGAATTTTGTCTTGAAACTTCTTACTAAACGAATGGATAAATTTAATTGTGAGAGTAAAGTAAATGTCCTGATTTATTTATGTTTTTGATTGATTCTGATTTTGGTAATGAAAAATTTTAAATTAAATGAAAGAAAATTTTATCGACGAATTATGTTTATTCCAGTCCAATTATAATGTCCTTATTTCTGAGTATTTTTTGATGGTCAGCTGATTTGTATAGAGTGAACTAAATTGTAATAAGATGTCTATGGAATTTTTAAAGTGTAGTTTCTTTTTACATAAAAATTACATAAAAGTTTTTTAATGAAAATGTTTGGATGTTTTTTTATAAGTTCGTTTCAGAAGTTACACTAATCTCATATACTGATAAAAATGGTGATATATGTTTTAAGTTTTTACCCGATTCATAATTCCAATTCAAATTTATTGTGAAATAATTTTAAGCTCTTCTTAGTATTAATATTTATGAAATTTATTGTTTCAAAAGTCATGCACGGTCTAGAAGTTCACAATTTATAGTAGAAAAAAGAATCTTAATGTTTTTTTCTTTAAATAAAAGAACTTCAAACCTATATAATGTTATATCAATTGATATAAAAAGTACAACTGAAACAAATGAATGAGATCGCTCTACAAAACTTGTTTCTCATTAACGTTCATCCGGTCTAGAAATACCACTTAAATATAATACGTTGACTAGATCGGTGATCTCAAATATATTAGCTGTGGAATCTGCTTTTCAGAATTATAACATTAAATCCATTTTAGTAGATATTTAATTTTCACAGAAATTGATTTTAAATTAAATTTTTATAATCGAATACAATATAAAAGATTATTATTTTTTCTTCTTTGCAATGTGATAATTTTGTATTTTGCAAGCTATTGTATAATATTCAACTAATATTTTTTTTCCTGTTCATGAATTTTTTTTGGTATGTAACCTCTTTCAAAAATAATTTAAGATTATTTTTTTCATAATCCTTATATTTTAGTACGATTTATATTAAGCACAGCCTATATGAATTTCATATTTTACTTTTTTGGGAATACATAAAATGTCATAAATTATGAAACCTAAAAATAATTATCCCTAACAATATGATAAATTCCTAACAACTGGAACATCTCACAGAGTAACAGTCTAAAAATTGAAGGGTGTGAAGTTACATTAAAATACTAACAACCGAAAACGTGTTTATTAAACCGGTTGCTGCAGAAATCATCAACAAAAAATTAACCAACGTTAGATGTTATTTTTTATTTCAATTCATAGTTTTGATATTTATATAATACGATATGATATGAATTGTATATTTATCTGAGTAAAATATGTCACTGTTTTTAATTATCATTAAGAAAAATTATTTTATAAATCTATCATGGATGTAAATAATAGCATTCCTAAAAAAATTATGTTTATGTTAGAACATAATTCAGAGTGTTGTCCTGCAGTAATCCTTGATAACCATCATTGATTCCAGGGATTCTATCTCGCAGATTTAAAATCACTTCCTCAGAAGATAAAAAAATATCATTATTATCCAAATTTAGATGATATAAATTTATATTACGATTTAATGAAAAATTTACTGTAGGAGAAATAATACACAACAAAAAAAAAAAAAAAAAACGATAATTATAGGAAATCATTCACTTTTGACTTGGAATGAAATAAAAATTTTGAAAATTTCAAAAAGACTGGTTCCAGAAATGGAAAATGTTTTTCACTTAATTTAAAAATTACACGAATTTAGAATACCGTAACTTATCTACAATTGTGTTTTTTTAACTTATTAAACAATCAAGTAATTATTTAATCATTAAAAGTAATTAAGTGAAATTTTCCAATAAATTAATTTAAGTTAATAATAATAATAACACAAATAATAATAATAATAAAGAGATTGGCATTAAAGTAAAAGATTTAGAAGAGTTATTATTAATCCTGTTTGTAATAATGAACGGAAATTTTAACAATCAGCAATTATAAAGTTAAATTAAGTAAGTTATTCAAGTCAGCAGTTCCGTATTAACACTTCATTATTTGTACCATACAATTTTACTTTTTTATTATTATTAATATCCTCGCTCATATCAACATTATTACTTCTTTTACTGTTTTAGATTATCAGTAATGGTTACATAATATTATAGTGATACATATTTTTTAAATAAATTTACTAATTAGAAAATTAGAGATGAATGTATTAATACTTAAAAATAAAAAATATTCAACAAATTTTATTCTTCGAGCTAAATAAATAGATTTCACACTATAATTATATATTTATTTATATAATCCAGTAAATAAACAATTTGCGCGATGATGATGTTATAAAACATTTAATTACCTTCGTGCATGTCAACTTATTTAGCGGACGTAAATCTCGAAATATAAATTATGGACTGAATGCGAAAAAGGCTTTATACTAGTCGTTATTGCTATTAAACTAATAATAATAAAAAAAAATCGGAGATCATAATAATAAAAAAACGTAACCTAAATTGTAAAAAGCGATTAGTTCCTCAACTAATGAAATATAATTTCTTGTTGAGAATTACTAATTAGAACGTAATGAAAAAGAAATTCGTTATAGCAGATTAAAGAAAATTCTCTCATCAGAATGGTCCAATTACAAAAAATAAAAATAAATAGATAAAATACATATAATTTATAATATGAAGAATTTATATAAAAAATAAAAATAAATAGATAAAATAAACATAATACTGATTGTCTACATAATAAAATTAGATACGAAAATCTGTTTGGGAATCTACTGGTTTCCAAGAATTAATTTTTATAATTACTTCTTTGTAAGAAGTAAAAGATGTATAGTGATTGCGAAAAGTTTCGGTTCTCAGATTTCAACGGAAATATCCATTTTGACCATCCTTGAGTTTATTTTGACTAGTTTTGGCGTGACGTCTATACGTAGGTATGTGCGTATGTATCTCGCATAAATCAAAAACCGTAGGATGTTGAAATTTCGGTAGGATTGTTGTAACATCTAGTTGGATACCTCCCCTTATGATTGCAATCAACTGGACCAAAAGTGTCCAAAAAAGCCCAACATCCAAAATATTGGATTTTCCTAACTGCAGTAATAAGCCCTCATTGACAGCTTTTCAATTATATGTCATAAGTGGTACTTATTTTCATTGGTTCCAGAGTTGTAGACAAATAAATCTTTAATTAATGAAATATTTGAATCTTACAAGGTGAAGGCACATCGGTTCAAATCCGACTTAATCTCCTTTTTTTTTTAACTTATTTTTTTAATTTAAATATATTGAATTATTATAATTATTAATTAACTATTGATTGTAAAAACGTTTTTACGATAAATAATAATTCAATAATAACAATAAAAAAAAAATAAAAAAAATATCAGTTATTAATGAAATAAAATTTTACGTACTTATCATAAAAAAAAAAATGTGCATATAATTTAATAGGCGTCCAAGGAACTCATGTGGTGTCCACATGAGATTTTTTTTTATCCATTGTGTAAGAGGAATGTTCGGTTTTTAAATTAAATTAAAAGACACAATCTTAACAATTATTAATAAATCGATTTCAGAATGTTTTGCTATTTGGTCAATTAATAATAACCAATTTTTTAATAGAATTTTTATTATTTATAAAAAAAAAATAAAACAGTGTTATATCCATACATTAGAAAAAAAACATAAACATAATTAAAACTTTATAAATTAATTTTTAAATCTATTATTTTGTGGACTTAAATCAACCTAAATCAATTCAAATAAATGCTATTTTGTTTAAATTTATTTATAGGTTTATACGTAAATATATTTATTAATAAAATATAATTATTATTTAATAATAAATATTTTTAATTAATAAATAAATAATTTATTATTAATTTATAGATTATGGAAAGATTTTTTTAACATATTTATACCATAACAAAAGGTTTTTCAGGTATGATACAGTATAAATTTTATTTTTGAAATTATAATAATTTTAAAAAGTAAATTAATTTAAAAAAAGTAAATTAATTAATTTTAAAAGTAAATTAAATTGATTTAAAATTAAAATAAGCTGTCTTCTAATTAATTTTAATATTTTTACCTATTTTAAAGTCCTAATAGAAAAACATTCTTCAGAAGTTTCAGATATTTTAATATTTAAAGTATTATAATAAGCCGATCTTTGTGGCAGAGTGGTAGCGTCTCGGCCTTTCATCCGGAAGTCCGCGAGTTCAAATCCCCTGATGAGGCATGGCCTTTTTCATACGTTACAAAATTTCCATTCCATATTGTCACGTACAAGCTTCAATGCTTATATGGTGAATTGACCAAAAAAAAAAAAAAAAAAAAACAAATACAACTCACATGAAAGGAATCATAAATTAACTGTGGAAGCATATCTAAAATTTCACTGATTTACAATAATTTTTATAATAATTAATGATTATAATTCCAGTGTTATAATATGCAACTTTAAAATTAAAATTACAAATTTTAATTAAAAAACAAATTTAAAATTAAACAACATGGTGCTTTTATTTAGTCATTTAATGTGTATTACCTTTAAAATAATAATAACTTTTTTGTTATCATAACTATTACAAATAGTGATTTTTAACTATAATCACCATAAGATATCAAATTATCTACATTTTTTTTTACCTTGATCTCCATGTTCATTTGTTCATTATTTATTTCCATTCATTATTCATTTTTATTTATAAACTTTGAAACAGATGCTGATCAAAATCCTTTATAAAAGTATATTGAAGACCAGTTGTAATTACCTGATTTGATTAGTCTACAGATGAGAGTTCACAACATAAAAACGTTTTAGCATCTATATTTAAGATATATATTTAATTATTTAACTGTTGTTTACCAGAATATAGTAGGCAGCAGATTTTTAAACGGTTAAATATTCAACATGATGTATATATAAATAGTTTATTAGTGTTGCTGACAGATTCCAAATGTTACTGTCAAATTTACATGGCCAGTTTATTAACAGATAAGTCTTTCATTATAGGTATATTAAATGTAGGGATTTATTCTAAAGTACATTTCTTAGTATGGAAAACTTCTGAAAAGAAATCCCGAAAAAGAAACTGCATTACACCAGATCTACTGTGTAGGTCACGGAGATTTTGAAGCATGCAAACAGAAGAATATATACTTAACTGTTATAAATTTTAAACTATTTTTATTTAATTATGTATGCAATATTTTTAAAACTGTGTTTAAAAACAATATTTATAAAACCTTTTCATTTTTTATATTAGACACTATATTAAATTCAAATATCTCTTTCCTGTGTAGAGCATGAAACACAAAGGAAATGGATCAATATGTAAGTTTAGGTTCATATTTTATAAATTTAAGATAGTCTATACGTTTTTGTGCAATAATTAACAATTAAAATAAACAGTAGTGGAGGTAAATTAAATTTAAATATTTATGAAATTTAATGGATATTTTCATTAAATTCATTAACTGTTTAATTAATTTAGTTTATTTTTTCACTAAATATGTAGACATTTTTTTAACTAAAATTCATTCAAGCTGTTAATAAAAAAATAAAAAACGGGGAAAATTTTTATCCGTTTTGGTATAAGTAATTTGTTTTATAGATATACCTAATAGAAAAAGTTTAAGTTTTATCGGCCAAAATTACGCAAGTTTTAAAAAATAGAGATGACAGTTTAAAATTAATTTAACTTAATTTTATCTTTATTTAAAACGATTTTTAATAAAACATGAGGATTGATTAAAGATGGTTTTTATTTAAAACTTATTTATAAAATTTTTTTCATCAATGAAAAAATAAAATATTTTATATGAATTGTAATAATCGTATAAGATATATTCAAATTACATGCTCGTGTGATTCAATAATTGTGAGAACAGAAAGTGTCTGTAATGAGAGAGGGAAGAGATCGAGTTAAGTAAAGTATAACCTACATATGAGAAGAAGGGGAATGCGACAACGCATGTCCGGAAAAACAGAGAATCGTAGCGGAAAAACTGGCAGACAAAAATAAAAGTTGACCTAGGTCTGGATCTGTTGCATTTTTCCCTTTTTTCCCTACAACAAACAACGAAAAATTCCCAGTGACCTTTAGTACACTAACCTTTCACTTTATAAACAAAGCTTTGCTTTCATTCATAATTTAACTTAAAACAGATTAAGATAGTATAATAAAATTTAATAAAAAAATTGAATATTCTTTCATTAAATACTAATATTAACCTTCATTATTTTATTTAAGTCCAACTAATAATTGATGTGGTGAAGAGCACACGATTGATCTGAATTAGTTAAAAATAAATTAAAGATGGAAAAAAAAATGTTGTGATTAATTTTGTTTATTTTTTATTAAATAATCTATTTTTATATATCTTTTTGTTTTATTTGGAAGGAACTGCAACTTAGTTAAAAGTTAAAAAAATTATAATTAAAAAAAAATTAACTGCAGATTAGGCCGTAAATTAAATGTTTCAGAAACAAAGAAAAAGATACTATTTAGTATTTAATATTGTAAATCAAAAGGTTTACAATAATCTTTGTTAAAAAGGAATTAGAAACTATGTGTCTTGACATAAAAACTATCATTTAATAAATAGTTTAAAAGATTACTTTTTTAATATCACAACTTAAAAATTAAAGCTTAGATGTAATTTATTACTACAAATTAATTAGCTTGTATTTTAGATGTAGCTGACAATGCGTATTCCTATTTAAACTGAATTAATATAGTTGTAGTAATCCAGTTTAAATAAATAATCCATTATTAAAACAAAATAATTGCGTTTAAATAAATTTGTAATCTAACGCACTTTAAATTATAAAAGATACTAAATCTATTAATCTAAACATTAGTTAATGCTTAAATTATTTTACTTTTGATATTAAATGCTTTTACAAGCAGTTTAGTTATAATTTATACTGTACTTAGTTTTCCTTAAATTAACTATGAATAAAATTTTAAAATTTTATAAAAGGTCCTTCATCTATTAGGCTTGTACAAATACCTGTTATAAACTACTGAAATCATTTGGAAGTTAAGATTAATTGGTATGATGTAAAATAATTTCTTAAAAATAAACGAATTATAATGAAAAAAAAAAAAAAAACTTTTGTAGTTAGCAACGGAGTAAGTTATACTTAGATAGTCTACATAGATAAGATGTTGAATTACAGTTATAAATTCGAAATTTATTTATTTTTTTTAAATAAATAAATTTAACTAATCTATTTCCTAAATTTTATGTGTATAATTTAAAAAAATAAAAATAAAAAAATAGATGTTTACTCAGTTATTCAAAAATCTTTCCACCACTTTTAGTGATTGAATATAATCAACTAAGTACAGAACTAATTGTTCATGTAAATCAGAGTACACATATAAACCTTACACAGTATTACGTCACAAATTTTGTCTAATTTATTAAATAACTCAAACAGGTATCTAAGAGACAATGAAGAATTTTATTAAAATTAAAATCAATTAAAAATTAAATAGGTGATTAAATTTAAAGCCGAAAGGTAGTATCGGCATAAAGTGGTTACAATACATCGCAATTGTTATTACAACAGAACGAGTGGCCTAATAATAATTGATCGTTAATTAAATTCAATTATTTGCGATCAGTTTGTTTGAACGGCTTTGAACGTTAGTTAAGTTAAGCATTTCAGTTTTGAGTGGTGCTCTGAAAGGTAAGTACGCCAGTAATTCTCCCCGGCAACGTGAGCGGTGGCGGAGTGTGTGAAAGCCGGAGGAGAGAGAGTCAGAGGGTAAAGAGAAAAGAGTGGAGCGGTTTGAGTCCGTCATCCCCTCCAAAGTTGTTTAGAAATCTAATCCAGGTAAGGGTCAGAAAGTCGCTGGACCGGCAAGTGATGTAAAATCAATAAAGGGAGCTCCTTCCTGGCAGCCATCTTGATGACGTAGCATTCGTTTTAGTTTGTGAAACAGCCGCCGGTGGCGCCACGAGATAGCCTCACGGCACAGATTTTTAAAAATATTTCGTAACGTTCAAACAAAACGGTTTCTCCTAGTATTAAAACCCCTCTACTCGGTTCCAGAAAGTTGAGTGGGAGTGCCGCCATGTTAGAGCAGGAAAGGAGGGGATTCTAATGAATAGTCGATTTGATCGGATTATAACGAACAGTTTTTCCGGGCCTGGAGGAGGGGCCAGCGACGATAAATCAGAGAAATGGCCTGGGAGGAGCCAGGCTTTATCGATTAAAGTATCGTAGGAACCAATGAGAATTCGTTGCTTGTACCCTACCTAACGACAACAATAATCATTTTATTTCTCTCTCTTTCTCTCTTTTAACCTTTCTCGCTTTACTTCCTTCTCTTGCGAATTCCAACGCCCTCAATCCGTCTCTCTCTAAACTCCGTTTCAAATAAGTAGCCTAGAATCTCTTGAACGTTCCTCTCATACCGAAGCCGACCGATCCTCTTCTACGTACCGCATCGAGCTTCTCTATTTCTATTCATAAAAATGCACTAAAAGTTAGCAATAAACTCTAGAACGTATAATTCCAAGCGAAATTAATGCTTTGAAGTATTTTGAATACTATTCATTTAAATAAAGCAGTATAAGCCGCAGACTAAACAAGCAATAAAATTTTTATGAAAAATAAAGATTAAGAATACTGATTTTAAATTTTAGATACTGAAATTAATGATCTCAATAAAAAAATATAAAATACAGAAATATAAACCTGAATGACGACTGAATTTCTTCTTTTTCTTAAAAAAAAAAAAAAAAAAAAAAAATAATAAAAATAATAAAATAAAGAAGAAATAATTTAATTTTGTAAAATTAATACAAAAATATAAATAATTAACTTTATAAATTTTCTTTAAACTTTTAATTAAACTGAAAAATTATTTTAACGCAAAAGTTTATAAAAATGTTTATATAACACAAAAAGCCCAATCCGAGAGGTTGAGAAAGTAGTGGAAGAGATAAAAAATAATTAAACTGATACATGGTGTGGTCCAATAGCAGGCCGTTATGATAAAAAATTGTAAAAAAGTTTAGGGTTTTTAATAATTTTGAAAAATAAATACTTTCCACAACGTAATTTAGGGCTACTGTCTGACAATTAATAAACCTAATTTATGAGAAACGTAATCGTCAAACGTTTTACAACATGAAAAAACTGCTAATGACAAATAAATTACCTTAGTCAATTTGTTAAGCCTGATCAAAATTGAATCTTCTTACATTCTTTTCATTAAAAAAAAAAAAAAAACAAAAAAACAAATTTGAGTCGCTAAATTCAGCATTCTAAATATTCAAAAGAAAATATGTAAATACGAAACTGATTTATGATATTTTTAATTGATAAATATAAATAAAAAAAATAATAATGATGAGGAGACATGTAATACCTATATGAAATAATAAATAAAACGAATTAACTATTCTATAGTTCTAGAATTAGTATTCTATAGTTATTGTTTGTATTTATTACATTTTCTTAACAACAAAAAGAAGAAGAAAAGAAGAAATAAGAAACGGTCTTAGAATCATCATATCCAATAAATCCATTTTTCAAAATAATTAAATAAAATTTGCGTATATTACCCATGAGTGAAATTAAGTGACAAGTGAGAAAATAGGACAAGTTATGAATAAAGATTCGACATTTTTAAGAAAAAATAAACCACCGTATAATAACTGCGATAAAAAAATCACTTTTTATAATAATAATAAAAATAATAATATAGTAGCCATAATGGTGACTTCTAAATCAAACTGATTTTTAATTCCATTCCCAGAATTTTATGGAGTTTTTTCCATTTACATCATCATTATAATAAAACATTGCAAGATAATGTAGATAGAGCCTACGGGCATTTTCAGTAATAGGTTAAATATAAGTTTAAATATGAATATGAGATTGAAGTTGAGAAAATTATAGTTATTTTGAAAATAACTTACTGAAGGAACTAATTAAGAATGAACAATTTTTATTGTATTACTCCTATATTAAATTTTATTAAACAATATTCTCCCTTAATAACTTTGTTAATTAAATTTCATGCATTAAAACTAAATAATTTTTATTTCAGAGTTTGAGATAATAAATATCTACTTCCACTATTAAAAATTTAATTATGTTTTTAATTAAATTATTGTAATTAAAAAAACCCGTTGTGAAGAAGCGGACGATTTCTATGAAAATACTCAACAATTAAAGAAAAGCTAGTAATTGATAAAATTTAGTTAATTCTATTAATATATATATATATATAATTTTACTAGGATGCAATCAGTAAAACTATATTTGTAATTATTACAGTAATTATTGAAGCTGATATGTATAATGGGATTTAAAATTAACTGAAAGTTTAAAAATTATCCAATTCTGAAATTAATTATTAAATTATTATCTAAATATAACAGTGAACGGTAAATTAGCATAACATAAATTTAGTGAACCTTACTATAATGTTTTTTAAACCTCCAGCAACGTTAAACCCTAATTCTAAGTAAACTTAATAATTTATAGGATTTTTTTTAAAAATTGATAGTGCATTCTTTTGAATTGTAACTTAACTAAACATAATCCTAAAAAGTTTTGGAGAAAAGGAATTGGTGATTTGGCTATAAATCTTTTTATTATTTTATATATTTCTTGAAATCGGAAGAATTTTCTTTATAAAAAAAGAAGTAAACGAAACTGCCATCAATTTAAAAAAATGATGTTACAAACATATCAATTAAAAGGCTAAATAAAATAAATGTTACTACTTCATTAAGTGAAAGAAGAAATCCATTTTATTTTCATTTTAGTAAATTCTTTAAATTTAAACAAGTTACTTCGCCTTAAAAAAAAAAAGAAAATTGATAACTTACTTTTTTACAACTAAAAGCAATGTTTATAGACCATTATTAACATTCTAAGGATCATATTTTTTATTAGTCACATTTTATCAAACCACTTAAATCGTAAATAGATAAAAACAAATTTACATACATATATATTACCTACAGAAACATATTACTTCCTACGCCTCGCATACCTGGGTAAGAAAAACATTATTTTATTAGATAATATAGGCTACATATAAATAAAAAATGTTATTTTCTAGAAAATAATTAGAAAAAAAAAAATATAATGCTTTCTGATATTCTAACACGTAAGTATTTATCTCAGTCAAATAGTCATAACATAGTCTACTTATAAAAGAAAAATACACTTAAGTATTGCTAAGTTCCTTTGAAGTGAAAGGATAGTGGGTGTACTGTATTGCGAGAATAAGAAACCTGGTACTACCTTAACAACATATCTTAACAACTCTTTTCTTGCAGCTAGACAACATAATCTTGATGTAAATAAATAAATAATAATTAACCTTAACTAAAAAAATTATGATTTGGCACAATAATAGTAATTTATTTTCCATTATGTCATCTGAAAAGTTGTTATGGCAGTTTTACGAGTAATCTCAAAAAATCATTTTCTTAAAACTTTATTCGTATTTAAGAAAAATAAAAGCGTACTAAAAACTTATATATATATATATATACACTGTATAAATAAAAATTATATGAAAAAGCTACTAATATGATGATTAAACTTTCAATAAAAGCGCAAGAGGATAAACTGAAAGAAAAATTATAGATAACGTAAAGGTAAGTTAAAAAAACATGTAAATGAAAACTTAAATCAAAAATTTACTTTCAAGGATAATTATTAAGAAAAACAGACAATGCTCTTTGGTATTCCGTAACACATAATAGATTTGGATTTTAGACGTAAAATTTACATTTACAATCAGAAAGAAGAAAAAACTAATCCCATGCAAATCTACGTAAGATAAAACAATAATTTAATTATTTAACTGGTAGATCCTTAAAGATTTCAAACTTTCATGTAAAGAATTATACTCAATAACTGAATGAAATGTTAAAAATTCGTTGCTTATACTAAGAATCTGTACTGGGGGTCTAATTTGTATAGTATTAGCCTTCTTTCTGAGCAGTAGAGAAGCGTAGAAGCGTATAATATTTAAATATCTATCAGTACGATTAAATCAAAGGATCAAAAGTTTTTTATCATAGAAACCTTTTACTGATATTGCTTAATTACTATATATCTATCACTAAAAATAATTTTATATTATTATTAACTTCAAATGTACTATAAAAATAAAACAAAATGGATGTATTAAAGCTATTTATTTATTATAATAACTACTACTATTCTACTAAGACCGATTGATACACCGGTACAATGATCAAAAGAAAAAATATTTAAAAAAATGTAAAAACATCTTACCGGTTAATAATAAAACAATTGTCTAATTTCCATTTTTAAAAAATTAGTAAACAGAAGCTATAATTAGTTAAATGTTCGGCAAATTTTTATACCATTACATCATTAAAATTTCTCAGCATCTTATTAAAAGACGATTTGTCAAGCATACATTAAACAGCTGTAAACAAACAAAAATAGTAATCAAGACATTGGTACAATAATAAAAATAATTATACATGCAAATGGTAGATAATTAAAGATAAAATCATCACTGTTTAGTAATATTATCATTATTATATTAACTGAAGTCTTTACCGTCATGTAATGCATTACAAAAATAATTTTAAAAAAAACCTGAAAAGTTGTCTACTTTATATAAAATGCTATCAATATAATTCTATTTCATAACCGCCATAATTAATCACCATTACGTATAACCTGTCATGTTTTTTTACGTCTAAGAGAACTAAATGATATCTTTTAATTTATACCAACTGAAACAGAGGTTCCGCTTTCAATTTCTGCCAAAAATATTTATTTTTACGTGAAAATATTCCTTTATAATAGTTTTTTATCTTACTTCATATTAAAAGTAAAATAAAAAGATGCACTTTTCATTTGCACAAAAAAAATTTACTTTCAAGCTTGAAAAATACAATAGAAAAATGTTTTTGAAATAAATAATTATAAACCTCCCACACACATACACACAATCATAAAATCATATACTTAAAAACTAATGTTCTGATTATTTTCAGTACAATTTAAATATCACTTTATCACTTAAAAATTTATAACTTAAAAATACTTTTATACTTTTTTCTTAAGTAACAAGCTGAACTAAATACAATTACTTAACGATAATTATATTTTAAAGAGCTTGAAAAAAAAAATGGCATGCCTTACTGAAATTCTCATCCAAAATCCTTTATGGATATTTCGGATGTAAAATTTGAGAAGCTGTCATTCCGCCTAGGAGGTCAGCAAATTAATAATGTTAATAAAATACACATAAATTAATTATATATAAATTTAATAGATACACTTTAAATTACAAAAAAAAATTAGTGTTTAAAAAAACCAACCTAAGATGTAGCGTTTAAGGTTTCAATACATCAACAGTGGTACGACATTTGTATTGATTTAGAATTAGTTAAAATAAATCAATAAACAAAAAATTTAATTATTTTTATATAAAAATTGAAATGAAGTTTTTTCTGAGGTATTATAGCATTACAAAACCTTCTCGAACTGTTGGTAATAAAATATAGAAGATTAGATACCATTCATTCAGCAATAATTCCTTCCTATTAATTTGTTTAAGGTGGTTAGCAAGATTACTGGATTACCTATCATATTTGATAAAATGAAAATTTGAAAAAAAAATAAGCGCAGTTGGAATAAATCAGCGTTATTTGGATTCTTTATCATTATTTTCTTCATACGTTATATAAAAAATACATTTCTAATGTTATTGGTAAGGTAGGTGTATCTTACCCAATACTTGCGGGATACAATCATGACTTTTCATATGAAAAATATTACAATTAATCACTGATCCGCGAATTAAAATGACAAAAAGGTCTAAATTTTTAATAAAATTTATATAATATACATCCCCATTATACTGATTAATAACTGTTAATAAGTCAGGTGTATGAATGGGGGTAAAATGAAGATATAATCCTAGATAAATGATAACTAAATCTACGTACTTGGAGAAATTATTATAGCAACTTCAGAACTTAATCTACCTCAATTTTTTTCGTCTGTCTTTAAAAAAGGAAATAATTAATATAAAAATTAAAGGAGGTAATGTATTTAAAAAGATATTAAATCTTTTATTAATTTTTGAAAAACGATGAAAGTTTTTAGAGGATAGAAAAATTAGAACACGGAAAAATATCAAAATTGAAAAAAATTTTTTTTTCAATAATAAAAAAACTGATGTGGACACCACATGACTTCCTTGCACACCTATTAAATTACATATAAGCATTTTTGCTGCACTTCATTAAACTTATTTCATTTGGAAGTGAGATACGATCCTCCGTAATTCTTTAATAAAGTGGACAGTTACACGATTGCTGAAACTATAGAACGTGTACACAAATTAAGATCAGAAGAATTATATCAAACCAAAGAACGATTAACTGATTGACAAAAAAAAATAAACGAAATGATGAATAACTCCAACTTATGAAGATTATTGTCTGATAATATCAGACGAGTAATGAACCAAAAGATAAGAAATGTCTGCAAGCTATTAAAGATCGGTCATGTAAGCCTCAGTGTATATGTTCGTGTGAGGGTCTATTTTTCTTTCACTTTATAGTTAACTTTGATGTAGATAAAATTAAAGAGAAATCTCCAGAATAATTAAATAAAATTAAACAGAAATTAAACTAGAAAATCCAAAAATAGTACGATTCTAAATTATAACTTTCAATTAATATTAAATAATCAGATGTTTTCCCAAATCTGTTGCATGTATACATATGTAATAATGCCGATTAAATTACATTTTTCAAAGTACTTAAAATTTTATTTCACTAATAACTTCTGATTTTTTTTCATATTTTTTTTTAAAATTGTTATTATTGAATTATTAATTATTTTAAACATTTTTACAATCACATCAATAATTATTAACAAATCAATATATTTAAATAAATAAAAAAAGTTAAAAAAAATTATTAAAAAAAGGAGGTGAAGTTTTATTTGAACCGCTGTACCTTCTCTTGTATGATCCAAATATTTCATTAATTAAATTTTATTTGGCTATAACTCTGGAACCAATGAAAATAAGTACCACTTACGATATAACGTTGTAAAGATCTCAATCAGGCCTTATTACTGCAGTAAAGAAAAATTCCAAAATCCACATTTTTTCGGATTTTGGGCTTTTTTAGACACTTTTGGTACAGTCGATTGCAATCAAACTGGGAGGTGCACAATGAGATGTTACAACAGTCCTAAATCTAAAATTTCAACATCCTACAACTAATCGTTTTTGATTTATGCTACATAAATACGTACGTACGTAGCGTAGACGTCACGTCTAAACTAGTCAAAATGGATTCAGGGATGGTCAAAATGGATATTTAAATTTGAAAACCGAAATTTTTCGCGATCACAGTACTTCCTTTACTTCGTATAAGGGAGTAAAAGAATCAAAGAAGGTAGAAATAAATAATATATAATAACATATTCATTATAATATAATTATTTCTCCCTATAACATAATATTTTATTATAAGATATACCGACAAACCCGCATCACTTCTATTTAAAAATAACCAATTAGAATTTAAGGAAATATTAAAATTACGCGAGCAATCAGTTATCAGGGTCGATTTCCCCATTCATCTCTCCCGTTGTTATCTCTTATATTTGTAGAAATACAATTAAATCTGTATTCTACAAAGAAAATGACTTAACGCATTAAATAATACTTATTGTAATAAATATAATTTTCTTATATAAATTATTATTAAAGTTAAAATTTATCCAAATTTTCCTTTAAGGTAGGAGGTCGCAAGCCACTTACTAATTCTTTTTACTTGGTTGTTAAATTATCATTGGTTTTTTCCATACATCAAAAAAAAACTTAAAGAAAAAGAAAAATTAATGAGATTTTAAAGAAATTTTATAAATATTTCGATAAACGATCCCAAGTCAAGAGGCAGTTATGGTAAACCGACTATGAAACAGGTTTAACATTCCCGCTCTTATTCCATCAAATTTTACAAAAAAATATTAAATCACAACGTAAGATAATATTTTTATTATTGTTATAAGAGTATGCTGTAATTTAGAATTAAATTACGTCATATTTATCATAAATTAATTCAAAATAAATGCTTCTCTGATGTAAGGTACTTCTATTTCAGGTGATCTGTTGGCCAATATGATTTAGTACCTAAGTTCATTTATTATAATACATTGCCTATATGTGATAAAATGTGTTAAAAAGTTGGTGGACTAATAATAAAGTGCAAATACTGCTTAAGATTCTGATAAGATTATTGTGAATCCTACAACAATTATTTGAGATATTAATCGAGCCATCAGCACTGGTGATCAAATCCACCTGACAAGTTCATGTTTCTCATTAGTTATGCCATCAAATAATATAATAATAAAATGAAATAATAGCTACTGTAACATATAATGTTACACAACAGAGTAAATACCTTATTTAAGTTCAGTTTATACTTTAATATCTGTTAAATTTAATATGTGAACAATAAAAATTTTAAGAATTATTCAATTCAATGAATATTTCTTTTTGTCTTACCATACGTTATCTTATAATGTATTTTGTTTTTATTTAATAAAATTATTTTTTTCTCATTTTTTTAGATTATGAATTTATTATATTTTATTTTATTTGATTTCAATATAAACTTAAATTATTTTACATTCTAGTTCTATGTATTTTTTTGACTTAATTTTCCATTTAAATTTTTATGTTTTTTTTTTATTTTTGTGCATCATGCTACAAAAATTACGTATTTTTATTTAGTTAAATATTCTATTTTTAATTAGTTATTTTATTAATCATCCTATTATTACGGTATTAACTTGCGGGTAGTGCTCAAGGTTTCTACCTGCATCAAGAATAAATATGTTGAATAAAATTGTATATGTAATTTTCAATCGACGATAAATAAATAAGCTTCTTTAGGTAAATATATACCTGAAGGTAAACGTTTGTAAGGTCAAGAAGCATGTAACAAACAGACCTGAGTATACTGAGATTCTATTATTACGTTTTAAATTATTATAACGTCCGGTTTAAAATGACATAAAAATGCTGCTTTACTACAAATAACATTACGTATATAACATTATATACGCATGCACTTACACAGCCACCTATCCCACTCTCCCGCCTAAATACTATAAACAAGCGCGCGCGCCCGCCTGTACACAGATTTGTACACCGCAAGCTCAAGAATGAATTGTATTTAATAATACACGAATATGTATTGATTGACATAATGCTGAAACAAAAAACAAATATTTGTATCTGGATAGTCTGTATCGTCGTGGCATGCCTAATAGTCCTAAAACGTGTTGTGGAAAGAACTTTAAGTTTACTCTTGGAAATATAATTGAGAATTGGATTTTTAATAATTTTTTTGTTTTTTGCTGTTTCAGATATTAATGGAAATCAGCGAATAATTCTTGCTATGATTGCAAATATTGCTCCTATAGATAAAACGTAGTACAAGTGAGCACCTGCATAATATGTATCATGAAAAATTACAATTAATAAATTTGTTAGAATTACTACTGTCAGTCCTCCTATTGTGAATAAAAATACAAATCCTATTGATCAAATTATTTGTTGTTATTTTTTTTCTTATTCATTATATTGTGGCTATTCATCTAAAGATTTTAATTCCTATTGGTACAGCAATAATTAAATTTGCTGTAACTGAAGTATCCTCGTCTATCCTTTTATTTTAATACATTAAACTGAATATAATCGTTATAATTAAATATGTTAATCTTACTTTCTTTTTTACTTTAATGGAACAGTTTTTAATGATTATTTATATTTTATTCAATATTTCTTGTTCTGTTATTTAAATAATAAATAAATAATTTGTTCCTGTTATTTAAAAAAAAAAACAAACTATGATTTACTTACACTGAATTTTGTTTCAGTAAATTGCTACTAGACATCTTCAATACTTTTAGATTAAAGAAAAATATCCTTACTCACACCACTCTAAATTCGGATTAATAGCGTTCGAATAATGGGTTATTTAATAAAAGTAAAATTGCACAAATTTACAAAAGAAATAAGAATAAGAAATTTACATTATATGTAAACTAGAACGTAAGATTCCAAAACAAAATTTACATTAACTATTACAAGAAAACCAGTTATATTAAGAAACAGGTAGATCAATACAAAAAAGGGAGTATAGAGTGTAAAAACTGGATTGTCTAGCTGGCGCTAACCTTTATTTGTATAGAATAAGAAAAAACTTAAAAAGATCTTTTTGTTTGGTGTAATAATTTCCCATCCTTATGTAAAACCGTACGGTTTTCCCCTACATCTTTCTCATTTCCAATTTAACATTTTAGGGTATTCAAGGTCATCATGTATTCAGCAATAAAAAAAAGAAATGAAGAAAAATATATGAAAAAGAGGTTGGTAAAAAGCTTGAATAAGCATTCTACAAATATAAATATACAAAACTATTTACAATGTAAGGAATAATAACAAATATTCAAGCAAACTTAAGATTTAAGTTTACACAAACTTAAGATTTCACAAAGATCGTCATTTTTACCTCCTTATTATTAATGGAAAGCTAATTAATCTAAGAAATATGAGGTTCTGGTTTATACTTATCCTTGAGAAGACCTATGGTATGAATTATTATAAATAATAATAATAAATAAATTATTTTATTTGATTTCAATGTAAACTTAAATTATTTTATATTCTAGTTCTACGGATTTTTTTAACTTAATTTTTCAAAAGTAGAGGATTATTTCAAAGGGACGCCCTAAGCTCGCTCTGGTTCTGTATGACTGTCAATCCGCTCTCAAGCATGCTAAAGGAGTCAAAGTACAGTTACGATATAAAATCACGAGCAGGAAAAACTGGCACACCTATTCTATATGGACGATTTAAATATTTATGGAGGGACTGAACATCAGCTGCAGCAACTGCTCAAACTTGTCGAAATTTCAGGAAAGACATTAAAATGAAGCTAGGAATAAGTAAATGCAAGATAAACGCCGTTGTGAAGGGATCACCAGGCGCAAAATTACGACCTGCAGGCCCAAGGTAGCATAGAAGCAATGAAAGAAGAGGACATGTACAAGTTCCTAGGATGCGATCAAACAATAAAATTGGAGCACAAAGCCATTAAGGAAAAACTTAATAAAATGTTTGAAAAAAGATTAAAATTAATTTTAAAATCGGAACTTAAAGGGGGAAATAAAGTAGAGGCAGTGAACACATATGCAGTACCAGTACTAAGGTATGCATTAGGTATAATAAAGAACAGCGAAACAGAGTTAGACAAGTTGAACAGACACACTAGAAAAATATTCTATCAAGAAAAGTCCCACCAAATCCACTCGTAAAAAGAAATATTCATGCTCTCGAGAAAGGAAGGTGGAAGAGGAGTACTCGATATTAAAAATCGTTCTGTTCGTATTGTTTTGTCGTATTCTGTGATATTTTCGTTTTTGTCCGTAGTATGTCTACGGACAGAACGAAAACTTAAGAAATTTCTTCCGTAACAAGCAACACCCTTTCTACCAAGCCACCGTAGTGGCAGACTAAAACTATACGCCGTTAAACCAATCCAACAGGACTAACAACGTATAACACAAGATAGAGAACAATGCAAATAAAATTCTAGATTAGCGAAGGAAAGAGCTGCATGGGAGATATAGGCACCGTCTAGACCAGGAAGGAGTCGACAAAGCAACTTTAAATTCTTTAAATTTCGTTGTGCAAGGAAAGTTACATTCCGAGACGGAGGGGTTTGTATGTAGCATACAGGATCAAGTAGTCAACAAGAAATTTATTCTTAAAGAAAATATCAGCAACAAATATAGGCTATATATATACAATACAATTAAACAATATACCATATAATCACTGGCTGTCCGATTCTAGCGTCGACGAAGTACAATAGGAGGTACAACAACGTGGTAAAAATTGTACACAAAGAACTCTACAACAGATACAAGTTACAGTTTCAAAATAAGCCCTACTATACTTATGAGTCAGCCTCCTTTTTGAAGAACAACAACGCAAAACGTTTCTGGAACCAAGGAATTGTAACAGCAAAACCCATCAACTGTAATAAGCCAGGTATAGTAGTAGTTAACTTACCTAATAGAGGTAGCAATCAAGAACAACATCAACATAAAACACAACGAGAAGCTGCAGAAATATACAGATCATGCTTTCGAAATTAAAGAAATGTGGAATCAAAAAGAAATTTATATAATCCCAATAATTATATCTACGGAGGGAATAATACCAGTTTGCACAACAATGTTGAAAAACTGAAGATCCAGTGAAAGACCCACGCGCTAATGCAAAGGAGCGTGATAACTGATACCTGCCATGTTGCCCGGAAGGCACTTAGTCAACAATATCAAGCTTAATCTCGTTGGTATAAATTACTCCGAATTTAGGGAATGTCACCAGTAAAAAAAAAGCTGTGAAAGTGTGGGATAATATTGAATTCTACTAATATATTTATATTAAATATATACAACGTATGCAGTCAAATTTATTATTATTATTATAATAATAAAAAAAACTAAATTTATTACATTTGCGTTAAATTACTCCACATAAATACTCAATGCCTAGTAAATACAATTAAAGATGTTCAAATACTTCATTGCGTTGAGTCTTAAATATTGCATGTTTTTCAGAATATCGACTGACAAAAACAAAAGCCATTTCGAAGTGTAATTTCAAGCATACTGAAGATTTGGGTAATATTGTACTTACAAACAGTGGAGCCGAATATTTTTTGAGTTTTTCTGTTAAAAGTTACCGTTTATGTTGCAGGAAAATTAATTCTTAATTCAATGCACTGAAGTTCTTTATGGTTATTTATAAATCTTCTGGTTTCTTTGAAACCTTTCTAAATTAAAATTTCTAAATTAAATTTAGAAATTTAATACACTGTTTAACCTTAACAAGATTAAAACCTTGCTAATGAATTCAATTTCATGTTATGAGGAGATTGTATTTTTAACTTTCTAGAAAATAAAAAAAAACCTGCAAAAAAAATTTCGTTTAATGTAAGCAAGTAATTTTTGCTATGTAATATTCTGTAGTTGTAATATTTATTCTGTAATTGTTCATGTTTTCTGTAGTTCACATATTTATTATGTGTAAGAATAAAACATGCGCTTGAACTTCTGTTTTCTTTATTACATAAACAATTAATTTGTCATTTTATAATGATCAAGAATTTGTTTCTGTTATTACGTCAAGGCAAATTCTGGGGCAGTGTCTTTTATTTATTCATAAAATAAATTATCTAGCCATTCCTCACTTGATTTATTAAAATGAAGTATTGAGCTGAATAAAATATTTATTCATTTAAAATAAAAAACAAACTTCTTTCAAATTTAAAAAAACTAAAATCATATTAAATCAATTTAAACATCCGAAATATATTTTTGAAATATTAAGTGAACTGCGGAAATATACAAGAGGGAATTATAATATATTCAAATACTTAGCTTAAAAGTAGAATTTACAAAGGTGTAATAGCGGTGCTTAAATTATAATCTATCATTTTAAGGTCAAAAACCTTAATTTTGCTTTGCTACTGACATCAAAGGAATATTATAAATATGCTTTATTTATAAATTTATACGTATGTGGAATGAGCTAAATATTAGTTATGATATTTTTATTGTAAAGATTAAATATTTTTTCTGTAGAATGGAAAATATTATATTATGTTATAATTACGATGAAATTACATGTCTTTGTTTTTCTTAAAACTGATATCGGTAACTGGTGTGTTATATTTTTCAAATTATACATCTATGTACGAAACTACACTAAAATAATAAATAAAATAAATAAAGTAATTTAATAAAATAAATTATAATTGAAAAATTTTGGAGTAGGTGATGTTGGTGTGCTATAGGTAATAAGTGTTAAAATTAAAATCTAAACTATAATAAAAGATTTAAGGTAAATAAAAATGAATTCATGATAAGGTGTGACAATTTTTGTTTATAAACTGAATTTGAAAGTCAATTATATTTTAAATAATTATGATTATTGTATAGCGGTAAGTAGAATTTTATAAATCTATTAATTTAATTTTAATTGGTTTTTTAAATTAAAACTTAACTCAGATCTAAATGTATATTAATTAAAAAAAAAAAAAAAAAAAAAATGCTAATTAAACACAAAATAAAATAAAACCATAAGGAATTAATTGCATAGACTAATTCTGATCAAACATATATTCGGTTCATTTCGGATAACATCGGTATCACGTGATTAAAATTCAGTCCTTGATCTTATTCCCCACTCTTCTAACGGTACTGGAAAAGCCCCTGGGGCGATAATTTTTCTTTTCTCTTAAGAGGGGAACTCAAAGAGGGGCTGAAACTGATTAGTGGGCGGAAAGGGTGGACTGCCATTATTTTCGACAAGAGAAACTGAAACTTTAAGACATTTTGTAAATCAAACAAACTGACGTTTCATTATATTACTGCCAAAAATAAATAACAATACGGAATGTAATTTAATGAAGCTTACATATTTTAAACGTTAAAAAAACATAAAAAAATTATAAATAAATATATTTCTTTTGAGTTTCGTAATTTTTGTTATAATTTAATTATTATAATCTCCAGAATTTGGGGAGGGGGAGTATATACTTAATAGCAATTGTTTCTATTAAACCATCTTTTTAATTGGTAATACCATCAAAAATATTAGATTTCTTCCGGTAGCATATGTTTTCTGTAATAAAATTAATGTAAGTTTATTAAAACTTACATTAAAAAAAAACTTAAGAGTGAATGTAAAGATTAGATCTTAATAATAAAACTTAAAAATAAATGTAAGCAACAAATAACTCTATTTTTTTACTTTCCCGTCTAGATAGCGCTATAGCTTTAGAAAGGAAAGAATTGTAAACGGTCCAATTTGGGCATATGCAGTTTTCACCGGATCTTGACGTTTTGACACTTAAGGAAACCAAAAAACAAAAAAAACTAGATAGAAATATTTCGGATGTTAATGTTCGTATGTACATCCGAAAAATTTTTTGTCTATGTTCGTATGTGTGTGTTCGGTGTTATCCTCTAAATCACCTTATATCTACAGAATTACTGGACCGATTTTGACCAAACTTGGTCAGATTACTTCTACATATGAGGCATTGATGCCATTAAATTTTCAACTTAAAAGAACAAAGGAGTGAGGCTGTAGAGCATGGTCATCCTCAGTATCTCGAGATTTCGCCTAATTAAGGTCATATTGTTTTTAGGCACATTTGTTAATAATTACAAAATAACAATATTACCAAAACAAAATTGCAAAATCGCACCCCACCCCAAAAAGTTGCTTTAAACTACTGCTATGTTGTAATATCACAGGTGAGCGGTAGAATTAAATAAATGAATAATATTTAAGGTGTAAAAAATTAAATCGATCTGGCTAAGTCTCGATCACCCGGTCGACTCGGTATCTAGTTCGTTAAGCCTCACAACTGCAGCAGTCTGCCGACCGTACAAGCGAAATTTGTTTTATGTAAGCTATGAAATTACATTAGATTATTTTGTACCGACCGTTTTGTACCGCTAGTACCGCCACATCTGCGTGAATTAAATACGATATGCGCACGCGCTTTAGTTAGAATTATTGAATTAAATAAACGAAAAATATTATATTTAAATAAAATGATAAATATTTTAAATTAAGTTGTGAGTGTAAGCCGTACATCAAAAACATTTGTCTTGTCAGTTAAAAAAAAAAAAATATTGAAATAAGGTATTAGGTGAAATGTTATATTGTTTACACATTCAAACTGTTTGATAAACGATTTAACATATTTTTGTATTTAGATGTTACAACAAACATTATTTTCTTCTCCAAATATATTCCTACAGTAATTATTTTAGAAAAAAAGAGATTACTCGCATCAAAAACATAACTTTATATCACATGTCTAAATTTCGATAACTTAATTATTAAAAATAACGTACTTAAAGTGCTTCTATTTTTTAACAATTAATCTTCCGATAAATATAAAACCTTAATGATTTATGTTTGTATGCTAAGTGTTATAACCGTAGTAGATGTAGGAGACCTGATTCTCATAATGAGTCAAATTGACATAGCAATCCATAAATATAACAAGAATCTCATATCAGACTTAATAGAGAGAATGACGAGAGAAGTGTTTTCTTTTTAATTTCTTTCTTACGGAGCCAAATATATGGTTGCATATTAATATGACAAGCTTATCGAATGTCGATAATAATTATCCCTATAAGTGACACCTTCATTCAGTTCACCATAAGGACTAGGCAGTCCTAATCCTATATAAACTATGTACTTTATACCTATATGCCTATATAAACTATATAGACATATAGTTTACATCATTATTTTCAGAGAAAACAGCTCTAACTAGTGCTGCTTGTATCTTAGGTACTTTACATGCGTCACATCTATAAGAAATACTGAGAAGATAGTGAAAAGCAATCAGTTAATGTACCCTTTTTAACAATGCGTTTCATTAAATTAAAGATTTAGATAGTTCAATATAATTTAAATAGCCTATATAATCTATAAAATGCAATATAATTCATTTATATAAGTTGAGAATGAGTTAGAAGTATGTAAGAATTTATGACAGAGGGAAAACTGAGATCTGGAACTAAATTATAATAAAACAAAGGGATGAAATGCGGCAGAACAAAAGGACGAGCTTTTAAATATTGAGAAAGGAGAATAGAAATTGCAAAACTGCAATTTAGTTAGGAAAATTACAATGAAAGGAGTAATGTAGATATGAAAAGCAGATTTTCACAAAATTCTTGATGATGTTTATATGAAGTGTTAATTTATGTAACAGTGAATAATAAAAATGCAAATTAAATAAAATTTAAAAAGTCACTGAGAGATAATGCGACTGGAAAATCTTAAACGTTAGGTAGATTGTAAAGTATAAAATGAAGAAGTTGTAATATGAACCTGAAAAGTAAAATATTTCTACCAAGATGTTGAAATAAGATTGACACACATACTGGACTATACAAGATACTAAGACACCCAATATTAGTAAATTTGGTTCTAGAAGCAAATGCATAGGTTAAAAATTCTAAAAAATGATAAAGATTATAATTTATTAAACAGATAATTGTGGGTGTTTGATATAAGAAGTATTTAGTTGATGCTAAAAAATTGGAAGAAAAGAGAAAAGAAAATGTATGAAACCAAACTACTGAAAACAATGTAAAGGTTAACCAAATAAATCATATTTACTTTAACAGTTAGGTTATATAGGAAATCCAAATAACTGCATTGCACCTTTATTGCACTTCATTTTGTATATGCTTAAAACTGTTTTTACTGAGAAATTTGAAATTATAGCTAACAAATTTTAAAATTATCAAAATAAATAGATAAATAGACTTCTATTACAGCCAATAAATTTTTCACATCAAATAAAAGATAAATCAATGCTTTCATACTATCTGGAATTTATTATAAACCAAATATAGGGTGAGACAGATTAGCACCATTTATGATATCGGGTTATTTAAAGCTCAAGAAGAGATCTTATAAAACTAATAACAAAAAAAAAGACTACAATAAAGGCTTAAAATGTTTAATAAAAATCTAAAACTAGAGAATAATTTCGTTTGTAGAAAAAGATAATCAGTAGATACTGGATAAATAAGAAGATAAAATAAAAAAAATGAAAAAGTAAATTTAGAAACGGGCAATCTAAGTTGGAGGTTTCAATGGATTAGATGTTTTAGGCCGAGGTCACCGGTGTTCTTTGCTGGTTGAGTTTCAATTAACTACACATATTAGGAATGGTCAACCTGAGACTGTACAAGACTATACATCATTTAAATTCATACAATCATCCTCATTTATCCTCTGAATAAATACCTTACGGTGGTTTCGGAGGCTAAACAGAAAAAAATAAGAGATGTTTTTAGGCAAAATTTACACTTATAACTGGAATTACTTTAAACGACAATAGTTTTTATTCTTTAATCTTACTTCAAAAATACTGGTAAAAATTTTTGTTTTATAATTTTCGAAAGTTTTGTTTATTTGCCAGTTAACATATATAAAATCTTCATTTTTCGTTTTTTTTCGAATTTTTCCTATTCTCCTAAAATTATATTGATGATGATCGTTTAACATCTGAATGCCATCTAGTCATATTCCAATTAATCATTTTTGAGTGTTTTCTCTGTTTCTAGTAAATTTCCACAATCGTTCAACGTAGCTGTTTAGTTGTATTTAGGTATTTATAAGTAAAAAAAAACATTTCAACACATATACGGCTACGAAACCAAGTTCAAATACACAAGTAGTATATGAATATACACATTCTAATATCCATCATTCTAAATAAAAAATCTATTCCATTCTTATATCCAATCTTAAGGGCTTTATTTCTGCCAAAATTCTGAACCGAAAAATGTTCAATTATAAAACCCGGTTACAGCGGATTGAAATTGCTTAACATATATTTTTTTTAAATTATATTTTGCGACTTCTACATATCTACTTTAATTTTGCCAGTGCGTTTTTTACCTTAATCTTTATGATGTCTGTGATAAAACGTCGTCTAACCTACTGATCAACCCGATTTTTAAACTGCCTTACTCGCACTTTGTAAAGATCTCACAACTCTTCTCCATAGCCTAGTTGATTTTCATTGTTCCATACCTCTGTAGTAAATTTTCTCTTTTCCTCGTCATGTAAAACTCTAAAAAGAAAAAAAAGGCTGAAAAACTGTATTTACTCCTTATAAGAGGACTTTAAGTAGAATAAAATGATAGAACAGGATGTGGACCAGGAATTAAATTTTGCAATCATCAATGTTTTTGGAGCGGAAATTTTTCAGAATAGAATTGTTAGAGAGAATAAATATTTTTTGGAGAAAATTTGTCAGGCTCAAAATTTAAGATTAGTTTGGGATGGGTAGTTTTAACAGCCACTTAATGATTTTGGTCCTTAAATAATCATAAACCCAATCAAACTATTGGTAAATTATAACAAACTAATGCATACATCACAATGATGTTTTATTTTCCACAATACAAAATGGATATTCATTTATAAAGCACATTATAGAAATATATACTAAGCCCTATATGATGAATATATACAGTCGAAATTCCTTTTATACTAAACCAAATAATGATAATGCATACAATCTACAACTACATAATATTAGAGATAACGCAATTCATCTAAATTTTCCAGTAAAATTTGAGGGAGATGGTAACTCCAGCTAACACATTCTATCTCTCTTCCACTCTAATTGGCTCACATCTATCACACAGTTTTATTAGAGAAGAAGTTATGAGATAAAGAGAATGTATGATCTAAATTATATATTATTAGTGTTTGTGTGCTCTATCTCTCTCTCTCTCTCTCTCTCTCCCTCTCTCTAAATATATATATATAGAAAGAGACGTACGAATAAAGCTTAGCTATGTATAATATTCGTATGTACGTCGTATGTACTAAAGAAGAACAGAACCGCATTATTAGTAACAGTAGTAGTGAGGGTTGGTTATGGACGACATATTTCGAATGTCCTATTATGTTTTTACGATTAAGCGAACGGCTACGTGTTAGCGCAAGCTACTAAAATGGTATGAAGATAATAAAATTCGCCATGCTACCAAGTTATTCCTTTATTTGATTAATTAATAACTCTTCTCTCCATTCGTTTATAGCTCTCACAGACAACCAGACAAATTTAATCACTGAAATCATTAACAACGTTATTATTGTCATCGTCATTTAAATTGTAAAATACCTCAATTTACTAAAAATTTATTTTATATTTTTGAAGAAAGCATCCATTTAATTAAAAAAAAAAACCTCTTTTATAGCTATTAATAAATATGTTTAAAAATAAAAAAGACAGCTTGTAATTAAAAAAAATTAAATTAAACCTATAAGCTTAACATTTAATTTTATCGTGGTATAAAAGAAAATCAAAATTTTAGTCTCTGTATGATATTACCTTCTACGTATACACATTAAGAAGAATGTTTGTGTTCGTTTGTCTTTTATATAGATTTACGTAGATTTATTTTTATTCCGATCGTGATAAAATTTTGCGTAGTTCCAAAAAGGAGAATAATTTTTATCTACATTTCATTTTGAAATAAACTATCTCCACCTCTTAAACAAAGTTTTGACGGGCATCTATGCGGTTTGTCGCAAATATTTCTAAACCGGTAAGGAAACTGACCAAAGAAGCCCATAAGATGTTCTACAAGATGTCATTTCCCCGGTTGTGATAGCCCTTCTCCTTTCGGAAGTTATTAACAATAAAATTTTAAAGTTGATGCACAACTGTTTTATTCTATACCCAATTGTTAGTGTTTCTATACACTATTTCATCTGCTATCTCCTTCTAACCCGTTTTTCACCTCATTGTCGGTCTCACTTACTCTTTGTTAGGTTACAAAAAAAACCGCAAGTTGAACTTCAAGCAGCATCCAGAGCAGCCAAAACTGAAGATCAAACAAGCGTCGAAGAGCTCAAGCTACACGTCAAGTACGCGTGCGAAGCCGCGGGTAAATGCTAGTATGAATACAAATTTTATTCAAGATTAAAATATTTTATGTGCAAAACGACTGGCTGGATAGTCTCTAGTAAAATATAATAAAAGAAAAGTACGGCTTTTTTCAACTAGACAGAGCAACTTATCGCACCACCAATGTTTCACTACACGCGTTTTAATAAATTCTAGGTTACAGGTTCCAGCAGACCGGATCGTCAACGTTCTGAGTAGACTGATGGGCGTCAAATGGGGACCCATAGAAGCTAAAATAAAATTATTGATGATAGCAGCGACTTCTATAGTATTATATGCAGTGGTTTTCGGCACTAAACAAGAGGAATGTGAAGATGATGACGTCACTGCAGAGACGAATGAATTTAAGGATCGTGGCGGCGTACCGAACGGTATCAGCAGATGCAGCGGGGGTCCTGGCCGGGGTACTGCCGATCCAGTTAAGAGCTACCCAAATGAAAAGGATCTATGAGGGCATGGACAGAGAAGATGCCAACAATGATCTCTCTTACTACAAGAATGGCATGAGAAGTGGAACGCCGCTACAACTGAGACGTGGACAAGAAATCTTATTCTTGAGGTAGGACCGTGGCTGTGGAGGAAACACGGCGACGTGGGGTACTACCTATCCCAATTCCTCTCCCGTCACGGAGAATTTGGTGTACTTCTTACACAGGTTTAGAAGAAGGCAGCTCCCAAATTGTGTGTACTGCGGTTAAGAAGACATTCCCTGCCACACCTTTTTTTGAATGTTCACGATGGGAAGATCTAAAAGCAAGATATAACATACGAGAGATTATCCCGGAAACTACAACAAAGGTGTATGCTGTGAGACAAAGATAATGGCTGACAATAGAGAGGTTTGTGGCTGAGGTTATAAAAGCTAAGGAAGTGGATTACAAAAAGTGGGAGGAATTACTTTTAAAAAAAAGACTTAAAGACCGAGACCCGACTGCTTGGGCAGGGCCCGGGAACGGCATAGCCGGGCCCGATGTCCCTGGTCTTAGCGGATAGAGGCAGAGTCAACATAAAAATATGGAAAAGATCCGGAACCGGTGAGCCGACCTGCCATGCCGGACGTACTGCCAGTAAGGCGGGGAGGCTCATTAGAGCCGCAAGAACACTCCCCTGGGCTGAGTAATACGTGATTGTTGAGCTGGTCCAGGAGAGCAGGAGAAAAAAGGTTACAGGTTCGAAATGTTATAAGATAAAGAATTTTTCTCAAAACGTTAAGCGATATTTTATGTTTGATTTATCCTATTAATATTATTTAACATAAAGTGAACGGAGTAGCGCTCTCTTAACAATTTTCAAAGATGCTCTAAATTTTTAGCAAAATTACACCAAATGTTTTGATATTTAATTTACTATATTTAAAAATAACTCGATCAAATAATTACAGAAACCGTTTCATTATTTTGTTGTAATTCCAGGTTTTGTAACTATTTCCGAGAATTTTATGTTTAGGTTTTTATTTGGTTTTTAGGTTTATTATAATAACTACTTAGCACTTTATTTGTATTTAATTTTTTTTAGTGCATTTAAGGTACTCTCTAACATTAAGGTACATTCCCTAACAAAGCACAAAAAAACAAAAAAAATATTTCACGAACTAGAATTAAAGTTAAACCACAACCTAGCTTTTAAACAAGATTATAATAAACTTATACAGCAATTTTATCACTTAATTTTGCTTTTTTTGAAGAGAACTTTTCAAGTTAGCAGTAATTTTCAAGTTTTATCACAGATTACCATTTTATTTAAAAAAATGTCTAACAAAATATTAACACGAATAAAAAGAAATACGGTCGGCTTTTTCCACAAAATGGAGCAACATATCTCATTAATTCATTAGTACTCGTTTTATTAATTTCAGAGCTTAATGCTATAAGATGAATTTTGTGTAATGTTTTTTTTAATATTTGATTTAACCAATTAATTGTATAATCTAACTTATTATTAAAGATAAGACAATAGGCGAGAGTGACAGATGAGATTAAAGTAATTAAGAAATTGAAGTGAAAATGGGCTGGACACGTGGAAGTTTGGAAAAAACAAGTTAAGTTTTGGAAACCCTTCTATGAGAAAAGAAAAGAGGTAGAGTAGACAGAACAAACGGTGGGAGGATGATCTGAAATAGACTCCAGGAATATGATGGTATAGATTGGCTTTACAGAGAGAGAGCATAGAATATTGGGGGAGAGGTTTATGCTCAATAATGGGTCTGGTTTCAAATGCCAAAGTTCAAATGATTTTTAAATGAAGAAGAAATTTATCAGGAAGCTCAAGTGTTATATATATATATATTTATTTATTTAAAAATTTGTGTAATTTTGTTCATTTATGTATATAATTTAAAAACTGCGATCAAAGGTCTATTTACTTCATTTTAAATGAATTAAGGTATATTTTACGATACTCTAATACTAAAAGTAAGATTAAATTTCTATTAATTTTTACCAATTCAACTAATCAATCTAGAACTTTTAAGATATTATCACTTATTTGATTAGAAAATAAGTAAGGACATAAAATTCAATATAATTCTCAACTATATCGGTGATGGAGAAAGGGAGGTTTATATTTTATGCTTTGTGAAAATGCTGGAATAGTTTAACGATATCGTCATCGTCACTTACATTCTTTTTTTTAAAGCAGGAAATTGAAGAAGAATTGAAGAAGAATTAAAGAAGGAAAGTAGAAGATTGTGTGTTATTAAATATATAAGTAAGATATCCGAAAAATAATATTAAATATTAAAGTTTAATATTAATATTAAAGATTTTACCTTTAATAAAATTCTATAAATATATCATTTATTTAAAGAAATAATCTTTAATTAAAAATAAGACCGCATATTAAAGAAAGGTTTCTTTCTGTTACGTCACTACCCTGTTAAGTTACTACTTTTAACTTGAAGTTAAAAGTTTTGGATGGTTTGAAATTCTTTCGGGTGGTCAACCTAAAAACCACATGTGTGTGGGAGTGCATCTATTCGCTTACAAAGAAGTTTTTTTTAAGGAAAAATTATTATTATTTTTTATTGAGTAGACTGCTGTAGTAAATGTTTAATACTAAATCAGTATAAAGTTCCCACGTCTAATAACATTAAATGTAGCCGATAATATGAATTAATACAAAATTAAAAAGTAAAATTTTAATCAATATTTTGTTAGTTACAACAAAAAAAAAAATAGAAGAAAATACGTAATTTTTTTTCTAAATACATATTAATATAAATCCATTTTATGAAATACAAGAATATTTATTGAACTAATCAATTCTGTAATTTTACATTAATTTTTTTTCATTTTATTTTCAATTTCAGAAGATTTTTAATTGTTTCCTAGTGTGTACGGCAGTGGATTCTTGTTATTCTTAAGATAATAAAATACGTTTTGTCTTCCTTTAATATCCGATCAATGGCCCACTAATTATGGCATTTAAATAATAAACATACAAGATTAATCGTCTGCTTTTCCGCTTTACAACCTATCCGATCTTTATTAAAGATCGCTTTATCAACCTATCCGAACTTTAACAAAGTTTAAGATTATTATTTAATATAAAAAGAAATAAACAATCACCAGTTATAATTCACTGAACAATCATTAAATAAAACAATTAAGGTATATGACATATGAAGTTTTAGATCGTTGAAAAAAATTTAATTTTCAGATATCTGAAAGTTTCTCTTTTACTTTAGCAAATAATGGAATATAGATGGATTGTTAATTACATAAATTTTTTTTTATTAAAAATCAAAAGGATATATACTTTAAATAAAAAAAACTATTATAATATATCAACAGATTTTTCCTCGTGAAAACGTAATAGGAAAAACTAATTAATTAGAAATACAGGATTAAAAGAATGTGTATACATAAACACAGCTAATTCATTTATATATATTATTATCCTAATGTGTACACTGCAATCTGTCCAACTGAGAAACAGCATCCCTCTAGGCCCAATGATATGAGGATGATATGTATAAAATGTAAACGAGGTATAGTCTTGTACAGACTCAACCCGACCGTTCCTGAGATGTGTGATTAATTGAACCCCAACCACCAAAATACACCGATATCCATTATCGAGTATTCAAATTCCGCATAAAATTAACTAACTTTTTCTAGGGTTTGAACCTCTGAACCTTCGACAAGTGATTTTATCACTAGACCAACCCGGTGGATTACATTAAAAACCTTTGTTTTAATTTTTATCCTAATGTGTACGTTGCAATATGTTCAACTAGAGAACAATATGGACAACCCCCCACAACTCATTAAGAGATTAGGATAATATATATGATATGTAAATAAGTTTTAGTTAAATTTAAATTAAATTTAGATTTAAGTCTTTGGTAAGGTTTGGTTGCCTGGTCTGCTGTATAAGTTATAACAGAACCTCCCTCAGGCATTTTAGTTAGTCCTGCGGAGTTATCTTGATGGGTACATTTTCCAAGTTAAGTTCAATCAGGAATTATACGGGGTTTTCGGTAGGAAGTCGGGAGTTCCTTAGGGCTCTGTTTTGGGACCTGATTTGTATTTGATTTTTACATCAGACCATCCTGCTCCGGATTACGTCAATATCGCATGGTTTGCAGTTGACATGAAAATCCTAGCTAATGATGAAGATCCGAATCAAGCCTCTCTTAAACTACAGAGTTAGAGGAGACGGCACGTGGCTGATGAAATGGAAGGTGAAGATAATCAGATTAAAGAAATAATCTGTTATAAGATGTTGAATATAATTATCAAGTACTGGAAACTAAAATGGTTGCTGGGCAGAAACACACAGTTATCGGTTTCTAATAAACTGACGATCTACAAATGTAATCTATCTGGATGTATGGGATCCAGCTCTGGGAGACGATGAGTAACAGAAATATTTTAATTCAAAGATTCCAAAATAAATTGGTGAGGACCATAACAGAGGCGCCGTGGTTTGTTAGGGGGTAGAGAAATTCATGGCTGTCTTGGATTACCTTCTGTTTATGAATAGACCCAAAAATTTAGCTCGCGGTACTGACAGAAATTAGACAAACGTTTAAATTATCTAGCTGTAAATCTATTGGATAACAGTAATAACATCAGGCGACTAAAACGTCTTCATGTGCTGAATCTAGGAGATGTAACTGGAAGAGTGGCCGGGAGAAAGAACCTAGGAGTGGGAACACAGGATGAGTCTGTGACTGACTGTACAGTAAACGTCACTTTGATAATCTAGTCTAAAAATGACAGCTACTTCTGTTATCGACAAATATTTGCTTTATTTATAGTGTTTTTCATGTACTGGTACTGATGACATTGTTTTTATTTTTATTTTTGTTATTTTTACCTGTGATTTATTTCTAGTGCCACGTTAAGTATTGAACTTTATTTGGGGACCACTTATACAAGAGTTTTTTTTTTTTATACAAGAACATGAGGTGTTCAATTTTTGTATGCTTTAATAAGGGGTTTCGTTGGAGACCTCTCTTCTTGCGATTATCATTAATCAAATTTACATACGGTCCCCGATGAGGTCCGACTGTAAATACTTACAGAAAAAAATAAATAGATTTAAAAAACAAAAACAAATAAAAATAAAATACTTTTTTGTTGTTAAAATGTGCTAGTATTCTTTTTTTTGTGTAAATTTCAAATTATTTACTATCTTTGAAAATCTCCTCATTTTTAAAAATATCCTATGGACCATTTTATTAGATAATACCGTTTGATGCTAGTTCGGTAGGTTAAAAATATATTAATAGAATTTACTCTTCTGGAATAAGAAATAAGATAGATTTTTAATTTTAAAAAAATCTATATAAACTATAGGTTTTTTATTTTTTTCTTCTTTTCCCCGGGCCAGATCCTGCAGTTAACTATTACACAGCCCAGGGGAATAGACTGTGGGCAACAGTACCCCCACATCCATTCAGCAATCTCAAGAACTTTTTTGTATTTGCCACATTTCAACATTTTATGATATATAAGAATCAAGATCAAGTTATAAATAATATAAGATTTTTTATGATAAAACTTTTCTCCTTTAAATAAATATAACGTAATGTTTTGTGATATTTTATAAAGCCTAACTTAATAAAACATATTCGGAAATTGAAGTGTAAAAATATTACAAAGGAACTATAATTATTAAATTTAAAAAAATGAAAAGAAAAACTTTAAAAACCTAAAAAAAATTCACTGATCCTAATATAAGTTGTAATCAGATTATTAAATTAAAAAAAAAATCCTATGAAAAATTAAGCTCAGGTGAAAATGCTGTTAAATATATTATAAAAACAGGGAAGAATATCAGTGTTTTTTTCCTTTAAAACTGCAATATAAATAACATTATATTTATTGAAACTACAAACAGAATGATAGTAAAACAAGCAACAGGAGAGACAGTTACAGTGAGAACAGCCCAAAAGTAAGGACAGGCTGTACGAGAGCAACCAACCAGATGGGTGGGAAATGTGACGGTATATCACTTTACTCAACGCAGATAAACAGTTTGCTATAACAAGTCGATGTGTCTATGTGCCTATGTATTAGTGTGTCCTGAGTTTTGTGTGTTAGAGAGAGAGTAGTGTCTGGTACGGTACTGCTGTGAGCACAACTTGTGCTGCCTGCTGTCGGACACACATGAGGCTTATCACATATCACTCGACTCTCACTAAGTACACCACGAGAAAGAGGAGTGTGTCACTCCGTACCACTTTCTCTCTTGCACGCATTCACAACCACTCAAACCATCTCTTTTCTCTGCTCTCTACCTGTCGAATCCATACATTCAACAACCCTTTGCCTACCTACCTACCTACCTACCTATCTATCTGCCTACCTACCTAGCTACTACCGAAGTTACCACAACATGTCACATACGCGGTGATTTCCAACATATTCTACCAACTTAATGTTTTACTATATCTCCTCTGTTCTACATCGAGGAAAATAGAAATGCCAAAAGTTTATGTTACACATACGATGTAGAAATATATATATATTTACTCGAACTTACTATATATCATGTGGGACATAAAAGCGGTATATATATATATAGACGGTTCTAAACTAATATTTTATTAACGCTTTTAGATTACTACACACAACTATAAATTCATGTAATAGATTTACGGTAAAAATAAATTCACCTTTACAGACAAATAACAGACAGATAAATATAACATAAAGGGGTTTCCAGATAAAAAATAGACAACATTTATTACGTTTGGTTCTTCCCATTTTTCAGGCTTTTCCAAATGCTTCCATGATCGTTAAACCTTATTTGAATTAGAAAAATAAAAATATGCTTCATTTATCATCTAATTTCTAAAGAAAAATAGTAAATGTAATGAATTTCTTTTATTGTCTTGCTATCGGAATTTTTATATTTTATTAAAAATGATTCGTCTCAATAAGATGTAGATACAACATATTGTATTTAAAATTTTAAGTTAAATAAACTCAAAAATATCTTCGTTGAAAAAGTTGTAACTTCCCAAAATTCGTTATATACAAAATAATATAAATAAACATAATTCTGATGAAGTTTTATCTTTTCGATATTAAAACTTAATTGCTCTTTCCTGTACGATATAAAAAATGATTTTTTATTAAACAATTATATATTTATTTATATCTTTATTACGGAAATAGGATAAGCAAACTTCAAAAATAAATTTAAAAAATGTGTTGTGTAAATCCTCAAAAATTAAACTGGAATCGACTTTTATTTGAAAAATTTGCAACTTTATATTTTCTCATTTGATTATAAGTTGTATGTGTAACTTGTTTATTATCGGTTTATTTTAACAAACATTTATTGAATTATGATATAGAATCACTGGCGAGATGTCTAATACGATAGGGTTTTTTTAGTTAAGTAACCAGAGGCAAGTGCAACCAGTCGCGTTGCACATATAGTAACAAAAACAATGGCTGCGTTGGTTGTGTCACTGCACTGTACACTACCCTTAAAAAATCTAAATTCAAAAAAACCCGAAAACGAATTTTTTATATTTAACTGAAGAATATTTTCAAGCCCAAATCTGCTTAATATCTTGTTTAGTATAGTCGGAAATGAGAAAAACTTGCAATTATTCTTTAAATCTTATACCTGTCTTCACCTCTTTCAAGGTCGAATTTCAGAAAATTTAGAAACCGGTTTTTAGATATTCACTTGAAGTTTAAACACACCAAAAATCAAGTTGATGGTTTAATTTGTTACCGAGAAATTAAAAAAAAATAGATTTTGTGGAGCTTGTGTTTCGGAATAATGTTATTAGTAGATATCCTGCAATTATACTGGCTATCAGTATTATACTGTACTATCAGTACAACTGTACTAATAGTGAATTTAGGCAAATAGAATATAATAAATTTCATTGTACTCTATTTTAACCCTTTCAACTCGGAATTTCAAAAAATCCTTTCGTAGTGTGCTATTTCACCGTAAGAAGAACGTGTATTTTCATCAATTTATCTTTAGTAATTTTTTCTGAGTATTGATTATGGATGTCTCATGACACGGTATACAAATATATCTATATAAATATAAATGTAAATGTTCGTTTATTCAAAATCTTAAATCTCCGAAAATTCTTCACGATAGTTTTAAAATTTGACACAACGTTGAATTCAAATACGCGCGTGTTTATCTACTTACTATTTATATACCTAAGATGTCACACCTGCGACAGGTAAAAACATGCTTTTTTTTAATAACAGCGCTATCTGTTGAATGTAAAAGCAACATACGGTATTCTAAATATTTTACAATTCCATTTCAATATTTTCGATATGTGTGTCCGCTATAGACTAAAAAACTGCTGAACCGATTTACACGCGGGGGGGAAAAGGGAGAAAGGGGAAAATCTAAAAAGGTAAAAGGGAAGAAGGTGAAAAGGAAAGAAGGAGAATATGGAGAAAAGAAAAAAAACGGGGAAAAGGAAAAACTGGAAAAGGTATTGGAAAGGGGAAAAGATAAACAAGAAAAAAGGAAAAGGGGAAAGAGGAATGGAAAAGAAGGGAAAGAGAAATGGGTGAAGGAAAATGAACATGGAAAGGGTAAACGGGGGAAGGAAAAGGGAATATGGTAAAATAAAACGGGAAAAGGAAATGAGAAAAAGTAAGCGGAAAAGTGAGACAGGGTAAAAGGGATAGTTTAAATTTTGTGAAGTTCCGTAATGTTCATTTTGTTAATGTTTAATCAAACTTTCAATTGTATTCATTTAATCTAAATATATATACTCAAATCTAATAATAGCGAAGCATTGCTAGTATATATATATTTGTCTTTGATTCCGTTGTTACAGTAGGTTTTATTTTGATTTTGAAGCTCAAAAATCTTAGTATAAAGCCGCTAACTTACCCAAAAGATAAAATCAACTTTTACGTAAATTTTAAAGCAGACCCTAATCATGAACAACATTTTAATACCATCAATGGTGTCAACCACTTAACAATTCAATGAGGTTACAGTAATATTGCAATTAGTGCACACTGATTCTCATTATTAATAAAAAAAGAAGTAGCAGTCGCCATTAATTATATCGCATAGAAATTTATCTATCAGTTGAATTAATCATTAAAAGATAAGATTTTTTTTAGAGAAAAAGAAAAAGACCATGGCTTGATTCAACTCTTATATGCCGTTTAAGTTTTACATAAAAGAATTTTTAAGAATCAAAACATAGCTTGGTAGTCATAACATTAATCGTTAAAAAAATTATTGCTTTATTTGCCTCACATTTTTACTTTACTTTATGCTTACTCAGTATTAATTAAATTACCAAGATTCAGATACAGATCTAACAAATAAATTATAATTTTAATAATTCTTTCATAATCTCTAACGGTAAAATTGATCAAAATAAGTAATAAATACAACTTTACACTAAGTATTACATCCAGTTGTAAACATAAGGGAGAAATTGTTTGAAAATTGTATATATATATATATATATATATATATATACAATTATAATAGCCTGGTTTTATATATATATATATATATATAAGCAGGCTATTATAATTTCTATACAAAAGGCTGATTTTCATCATTGGGATTTAGATATATGATGATTAACAACTTGGTGTTAACCAACGCTTTCTGAGCTCATTCTACAAGCAAAAATAATGAAAAAAGTTCACTTAAACGTGGGTCTGGAAACACTCTATTAGCGAGTTACGACTAGCGAAATATTTCGCCCTGATTCCTAGGCAGAAGTGAAATAAAACCATACTGAAATTCTAGGAACCCAAATTAAGGGATAAACTTGATGATTTCTTATGTCGTTTTGATCTGAAAAATTTAATAAAATAAGTTTCAGAACTATATCTCCTATAGTTTTCATAATATCCGACGTAAAAGAGAAAACTTTTTGGTTTGAAAACACGTTTTTTACGTTTGTAATACAAAAATTTTGTTAACCGACTGATAAATTTATAAAATTTGTTATCAAAATTGGTAGAGAATTTAATTCTGAAAATATTAATGAATTAAGTATAAGAATATGGATTATGAATTAAGTCCTAAAAGTAAGAAAATATCATGTAAATTTGAATTTATTGTTCAAATAAATATGGTACATCCTAATTCTCTAACACGAAAAATACTTAAAAACCTTTAAAACTATCACTTATTTTCTTTAAGCTACTGCAATAATTTCTAGTTTAATTCAATTATTATTCAATTATAAGAAATCACGTAGTTGTATATTTTTAACATTCTTTTTTCCGTAACAAATATTTTTATGTATTATTTCAATACATCTCTTGGATATTATTTTATTACAGGAAGTCTGAAGGACTCTATGTTAAAATATCATACATGCAGTATAAAAATTCAGTCTGATGATAGACGATGTTCTGGATAAAAGTAAATAGAAACTTTTCCATTCTTTTATGTAGTAGGGGTATACTTCACAAATGTTATACGTTTTTTTTTTTAAATATAGCTTTTTACAAGAATTACATGTAATTAATTTTATAAATATTATACAAAGTAATATATTTGTAGAGTAACTTTAAACAAAATATAGAAAAACTCCAGTATACCAAATTTCTGTTACACGAATATGAAAGTATGGAAAAGTATAATCTGGGATTGAAGTTTCATGTACGTTAACATATCTCTTACATATTACTTAACTTCAAATGTCAATACTGAACCATTTAATAATTGTATTTAAATTTTTCTCGTGATCATAATATCTATTTGACTTCAGCCTATGTTAAAAGCAATTCTGTGTAAGGAAGGTTATATTTGTGCATTCGTTGTAATACTACTACTACTACTACTACTACTATAAACACTACTCTCCCCGCTTAAAGTACCACGCAACCGAATGACGCCCAGCTGCAAATATGTTTAATATTTCAATACGTTCATGAATATCATTTTGTATAATTTACATAATTCTGTAAATTTAATTACATTGCACCAATGAATATTTTTATCTAAAATACAAGGGTTATATAATGTATGAAAATAATATTGTACAGGATTATGGTGTATCATAATACTCATAATTAATTAATAAAACGTATTAATTACGTATCTTTCTTTATAAATTTTAAAAAATTCCCTAATTATTTTAACTTTTGCGTATCTAAACGGTTCTATTTCAATCACCACAAATACTGGAAATTTTCTGTTAATTGATATACAAACAGAAATTGTATATTTAAACATATAACTTGGTATAAAAAAAACGCTTTTATTACTTACCTTAACACATCTTAAATATCGTAGAATTTCATTAGGTTTGTTACTAATTCATCCTCATTCAAGTCATTGTTGAAATAATTAACCTATAGGATATTTAATAAATACTTTATTAATTAATTCTAATAAATAAAAATTCTTAAATTACAATTAATTAGAACTAAAGTTACATTAAACGTACATTGATGGTTTTATTATTTCCGTCGATTTCCCCGCCCCTTGGAGCCGGATTCGCGACTAAGCAATAAGCTCAGCTCCTAGGGTTAGCAGCGACTGTACTTTGATGGTTGGGTTTCATTGGTTGTGGTTCACAAAACTACACTGAGGTGTAATTTGGTAATTTTTTAGAAATGTAAATTTTTTTGTACAGATACACTACTAATGTACACTTTCTTTTAGAAAAAAAGTGTAAAAAGATTATAACATAATAATGGCCGCTTACTCATACTGTGGTAGAATTCTGCTGATTTTCTTTTCCATTAAGAATCTTGATTTTTAATAATTTTATTATCATCATAATGTACAAAAAATATGTAATTATTAAGCATTCCCAGTTTGGTAAAGATGCGTAAAGAATTTGACGTGATAATATATTATCATGACATAATTACTGATATGATATAGTTATTGATATTTAGTACTTACTCTTCATGACGTACGATAAATAAAATATTTAAGTTCTGGTACAGGCGTATTGAAAATTCATTTAAAGAACTCATAAGTATATAATTCATAGATAATGAAAAGAATTACACGTAAAATTAGAAAAATCAAAAAAATCTCGCCTCGCTATTTTTCCCTTTGGAAATTAAAAAAAAAGTAATTTAACGGATCAATTCATTTGATTTGTTTAAATCGGTTTGCAGTATATCAGATACTAATAATAAACGTGAGAAGACATTTTTTGGATAATCAAAATTATTTTTTTATAAAGTTAAAAGATTTTGTAGAAAAACAAACGTTGGATTGAATGGGACATAATAGTAAAAATGATTTCGCAAGAAAAAAAATTGTTTGTAAAAAAAAGGAATTAATAAGAGTAAGGATTATATTTTATGATAAATTTATTCAGCTGTAGTCGAAAAATAAGTTTTTTTTGTCTTCAGTCACTAGACTGGTTTGATGCAGCTCTCCAATATTAAATATGTGTGAAAATATACAAAAATAAATATGTGTAAAATATTATAATGTATAAATTAAATACTATAAAATCTTTTTCCGGAAGGTTTAAATTTGATAAAATAGTAAAAGACGTTAGCTTATTGCGTAACATTAAAAATTCTTTTAAAAGTTGTAAAGTAGAATACGTTTTTTTTATTTGTAATTATGAGACTAATAATTTATCGTTTAATTCATAGACTAGTAAATTTTTAATTATTATTATTTATTAAGATTATTAATCCTTTAATATAAATTTTTAACCTATTTCTATTTTTATAGATAAAATTTCCCATTTGTTCAAAAATCTGATAAAAACAAATTGATTCTGATTTCGTACAAACTGATCGTATGATTTCGTATGAACTCGTGGTCAGTAGTATAGTTACACTAACCAAAATACATATGTTATATCTGTAAATTAATTTATACAAATTGTCCTAATTTCAACATTATTTTTTTCGTACAAGTTTAAATCCAATCTAACCGTCCTCTTAATATTATGTTAAAGCTTAGATTGTATATATTTTGGTAATCTTTCAATAAAATAATTGTGAAAATTTTTCTAAAATATATACAGAAATATGACCGAGGTAGAAAATAAATTCTATTTAACATTTATTTAGCCTATGAAAAACAAATTATACGAGTACATACGCTTATTAAAATGAACGGCAATATTTTATTTTTATTGGTTTCATAAAATCGAACAAAATTGAAAAAAAAAAATATATATATATATATTTATTTCAGTTACCCCTTCTGAGAATTTTTTTCAGATTTGTGGAAAAATTGGCAACTATTTTATGTATATATTTTGATTTTGAAAACGCTGAATCTTTGAAAAATAGTGTCCGATTAAACTGAATTTCTTTTAGTATATTAAATTAAATTTTTAAAAATATTTAGTTTGTAAATTGAAAATTTTATGATATATTAATAATTCATTAATCTCAAAATCTGAAAAAACAAATTTTATTGTCAAATAATTTTTGAAAATTATAATTTCGTAAGTCTTAATTATAATTTTTTTACGAATCGAATAATTACAATTTAATAGAATAATTATTTATTTTATTTTAATTAAGCTATTAATATAATTAGATAAGCGATGAAATATTATTAAATGATTTTCTGTGAAAGCAACAAAAAAAGGAATTAATTATTGAAAAATATTAATTTTTATTAAAATTCATAACTCAAAAATTTAAGACTTTTTGATGAACAATATTCATTTAAAAAATACATATATCTTAGAAAAAAATAATAAAAAATGAAATAAATAAATATATGAAATTTTAAAAGAAATGATATTGTAAACTTTACTCTTAGCCCATAGAGCATTTGTTTGAGAAAAGTTTTCTAAGAATCTTCTCCAAAAGTGTTTCCATTATCTAATATTTAACGAAAACCATATAAAAATAGCTGAAAATGAAATTAAACGGCTAAATTACACAATTTTCATTTTGTATGTTCATATAAATCGTTACCATTCAGTAACCTGGAAGGCTATTTCAGTAGTATCTAACAAAGAATCTCCTCAAATTGCTTTTCTTATTAAAAAATAACTCTCATCGAAATAGATACATTCATCAGCGTAGAAACATTAAACAATCAATTACAAAGAGTCAAATAGATATAACCATTCTTTTTTACTCATGATTTCTTTTTAACAAAAAAATTTTACTTTTTTAAACATTAAAATATGTCTTAACCCATTTAAGTAACATTTAGACCTAATATTCTGAACTCTCTACGTGTAACTTACAGGCTAAAATATAGAGTGAAAGTAAATGTAATAGATACGAAATATTAGAATTTACCTTTTTGTAGAAAAAAAAAACAGCACATGTTCAGCATTTAATTTTATTTTATTGTATTGCTTGAAAAAGATCTTATTATCATATCAATGCTCTTATATAACGTAAAGATACGGATCTGATATCATCGTTTGAATAATTTCCATCTCCTGAAAAAAAAAAAAATGTTAGATTAATAACAAGCATCATTATCATTAATGTAAATAAGATATATGCATAAATACTTTAGAATAAAAAAAATACTCAAGTTTTTTTTTACAGTTTGTTTTCATAAAAATTTCTCTACCGTGTTAAATACGCATTTCTCGATATATTTTTACTTGCAGCATGTAAAGTTATCGATACTGCTATTTTCTTTAAAGAAAAACTATTTCTTAAAACCACATACTTAATACATTTTTAACTAACTGAATTTCTAAGTAATAGAATTTAATTAATTATTTCCTAATTGAAAAATAATACTTTGATTTTATCGTAAAATTTACGTTAAAAGATATTCTCAAGACAGCGTTGAAAGGAAAACAAGAAAAAATTTTAAAAAAATATTTTTTAAACTCATAATTATCATACAAAATATTGGTAAAGGTTTTCCCTTTACTAACGATTATAAAAATATAATACAAAAAATAAAAAAAATTGTAAAAAAGAACTAGGTTACTCATGCAACATAAAAAGTAAAAAGATAAAGAAACATAAAATGGGTCATTATCTTAAAACAATCATTTTGCTTATAAATTAAGGGAAAAAGACCTATATTAAATTGAGATAAAATGAAAAATAAGGGCTGTAGGACGAATTGATAGTATATAAAAAGGGGTGAAAAGTGGACCAGAAAAACATTCAGCGTTAATATATTTAATGTGGTCAGTCATACTGCTTTTATCCCCCTAACGTATTTCTTTGAGATAAAGAATGCAATATCATACGATGTGTACAATTTCATATACCTTAAAACGTTTTATTTTTTTATTAATAATTAAGTCAGATGATAATTTAAAAAAATTTCATACTTAAACAAATAAAAAGAAAAATTCCCCCATAAAAAACAAAAGTATAAAAATTTCTAAAAATAGTTTTATAAACATACATTAAAAAAAGTCTGAAATAGTAAATTAAAAAAATACTGCGAAATAACAAAAAAACTAATAGTAAAAAGAATGAAAGGGACAATGAATTTTGATTTCGGGATTCTCTAGATCAAAAATGGATACAGACGAGATATGAAATACTTATATTAAGTATCTAAGAAATAATTAGAATATTTTAATATACAAAAAAATTCCCAAAAGAAAAACTCTCAGATCGTCTGATAAAAGCACTCACAACTTGATCTACCGGTTAAAGTGTTACAGGGAAACAGATATACGCTTAAACACACAAACAAACGTAGTGAAACGCATTGATCCACTCCATCAAACCCTTGGATAAATTATTTATACATGCTACACACTGTATATAATACGACAATAAAATTTGTATTATCAAATATAGAAAATTAAATAAAAATATTGAGAAAATACATTCATTTCTTACATATTCTTATCTACTTCAAATATGCATTAAATTAATTTTAAAGGAACACTGTTTTTTTTTTATTTATTTAAATTAATTTTTCAGCAATTGTAAAAACTTCTTAAATTGAAGAAAGGTATTGATCAAAATATAAACTCTTAGACGTATTCTCAACGTTATGAGACCCTTGATTAAAAAAATTACTGTAGGATATATATATATATAAAAGTATATATATATATATATATATATATACTTTTATATATATATATATATTATACATATATATATATATTATGTACACTGGTTTCTAACTTGGCTTTATTTTTAAATTTAATGGAAGATAATTTGGAATAACCCCAAATAGTAAAAGTATTATAAAATTTAACTGAATAATGAATTTTTTCATGGTAGATAGCTGGTTTTCTTGGAGAGTTACTTATATTAAATTAAAAAAAAAAAACAATATTAGAAATAGGGAGGTATTTAAGATGTGCAAAATATTGAAAGGATTTGTACTGAAAATTTAGTTGTTATTAATTTTTAGTTAGCATTTATAATATATATATATATATATATATATATATATATATATATATCATTACAAATAATAAATTTTAAAAAAATTGAAACAATATTTTCTTAAGCAGTTCCATACATAAAAGTTTTGGATTTTTATAAAAGTTTCTATTTGTATCTGTTTTAATGCCACTGCTTAAACTATTTCTTTCTAAAGATGCACATTAAAAAAAAAAGGTTTTTGATTTTATCAATGAGCTGGTAACAATGTAACATCAAAGGTAATTTTTTGTTTTTAACTTTAGAGTATTTCTAAAAATATATTTCTTTCGATATGAAAATAAGTAAATGAATAAAACAAGTGAGTAAAGTTGTAATTTCAATAAAAACTTTTAACTCTTAATTGTAAAAAAGGTAAAGTTTAATTTTAGCCCCATGAAGATTCTGTAAAAGTGAGTAACATCGTTGTCAACATGGGTAATGATAATAATTAATTCTGCTTAAGTTATATGCCAATTACAAAAGTGTTAAGCGATATCGTAATCAATTTAGTTTTACTTTTTTGTTATTGAATTTGGTTGAAATACAGACTATAGTATTTTTATATTATTAGAGAAAGTTAAAAACATGTTATCAACGTCACTAGTTATCATTTTACAATTAAATCCGACTTATAATTTGTTAAAAGCCTATTAGTAGATAAAGGAAAAGTTTTAAAAAGAAAACTTCAAGTAAAAGTACAAAATCTTTTTTAAAATTAAATAATAATTATACATTTTGAACATTAATAAATCTTTAAATAATATCAAGAAATGAAGAAATCTTTTGAAAACATAAAAGTTAAAGCTATTTTGAATAGTCTAGACCTATTCAAATTACTTATAAACGAAAATGAAAAAAAAACGAACTCGTAAAACAAATAACTCGACGGATAAAACGCTTAAAGTAAGTAGCCCATGTATTTTTTCTTTAAAACTGTATGAGACTCTTGAATCTACAGTAGGATAAATTATATGACTAGGTTCAACTCATTTAGAAAAGAAAAACAGTTTGTGTTTTTTGTTATATAGCCTTATACAATGATGAAAAAACGACCTCAACAGAATTAACATCTGCACCTATAAAGCAACTTGTCGTGACTGAATTGATTCATTAATAACCAGCAAAAACTACTTAAGATAAATTGAAAATTTGTATAGATTTTTTTTTTACGGTGTAAATGCACAATAAGGAAGGTTTTTTAAAATTCCAAGTTTAAATGGTTAAAATGGAGTAACAATGAAATTTACTACTTTTTTAATTTCTAGGTAACAAATGAAGATATGAACTTGATTTTTGATGTGCAAATATCTAAAAACCAATTTCCATATTTTTAAAATTGACCTGGAAAGAGGAGAAGGAAGATGAACAACCATTACAAATTTTCTCCATTTGCGACTATACTAAATGAAATATTCACTAGATTGAGGCTTGCAAATACTCTTCAGATAAATATCTAAAAACAATTTTTTGTATTTTTTTTAAATTTAGATTTTTTAAGGGGTGCGATGGTTTACCGTGCTGCGGCTTACCGCCACTATTACTGTAAAAGTGACGCGTCTGGCTGCACCTGCCGCCGATTGTTTGACTAGAAAAACGAAAAGAAAAATTAAAACATTTAAAAGAAATATAAAACTAAATACGGTCAGCTTTTAGTGGTGTCTGTCAGATAACGCTAAGAGCCGGGAAAATACATTTTTACCCGTACTTCGTACTGGTAACCAGTTACAAATAATATTTTTAAGATGGAGGCCGACTGTTTTTAAACCAACATACTAAGATCACTCATAGTTTCGAATTCTGTATTGAACAAATTGTTGCTCTGAAGAATCTCCTCGTTTGATACACTTTATTTTTTTATAAAAATAAATTAAACAGGCTTTAATATTTATTTATCATTATTATTCTCATTAGTATGAGTTTAATGAACACAGCATAGTCCAAGGAGCAGAACCCTCTGGCTTGGTCGAACGAAGCGAGCCACGACCGGCTTGATATCCATGTCCGGGAAAGACAAGTAATCATATAGAGCGGGCGAAGCTCCAACGGGATGCTAAAAAAATGACGATTATTAAGTCTCAAGAACAACTATTTTAAGTTGGCAGGCATTGATTTAAGAAAGGTCTGTTTTTCTCACGGGAAATTTTTTATTGCTTCTTGTAGAGTAGTCGCGCAGCAGTTTATTCATCCTCGAACCAGAAAAAAATGCCGCGACGAATTAATGAATATTTAAAAACAATATGCTTGATTTAATAATTTTTATTTCTAAATAATTAAGTTTGTTATTAAACCAATTGTGAAGCCGCAACGAAGGAACACTAGTATTTCTATAGAAGTTGAATTAATAAAAACGTCTTCAAAGTTTGGATTATGTTTTTTCGATCAGTTACAAATCTTTATTTCAGTTGTAACGGGCAATATCATGCACAAATAATATATGCCTCGAAAGTTTATATTATCAGCATACTGGACATTTCCTTCAGTTTAATTGAACAGGGAGTAAAGGAACATAAGTAGAGAGGGATGAAGAAGAGTGTGAGAAAATCGATATGGAGGATGTTTTTGCAGTTGGGGGAGTTTAGAGGGGGTGGTTCTTGAGGATCTAGAAGAAGCCGCCATGTTGGAAGGGAGTGAGTCAGAGGAGGCGAGATGGCGGTTATTGATTCTACCTTCCTTCTCTTCCTAATTCTACAACCTTCTCGCTTAGTCGATCGTATCCTCTTTGTCTCTCTTTAACATAACCTCATACCATTTTCTAAAATTTTCTCTCCTTCCATTAACCAATTAATAAGCCAGGAATATTCTTTGTAAAACTTTTCTCTCACTGAACTCCATGAATAATCCGACCGGAATAATATGTACGTGAGGAAAAACTTTTTCCCGCTTCCCGCTCATTTTTCAAATAACTTTTCATACAACGGAAATTGCGCTCCAAAAAGAATAAAATGTGTTTTTGTTCCACAAACTTTTACTGTATTATTTCTGGTGAAATACATAAATGTTTGACTTTTATTCTGTTTATCCTTTTTATTTTTATTATTTTATTTATTTTTCACTTAATAATTTGATAATCGTTTCAAATAGTTATAATTTAAAAAACGTAATACTGACTTTTATATTATACTAACGCATGTTTATTATATCCTTTGAAAACATGTTTAATTTACGGAACATATTAATTTATGATCAATCAATAGTAATAAAATAATATGAATAATCATGTTCGGTATATTTAATACGAAAATAAACTACATTTTTATATATTATTCTTAATTTATTTATCAGGAAACTACTTAAAATTAGGTAAATTTTGTATAGTAGGACGATTTGTTACTTGAATTCAGATATATACAATAATGCAATTTTTTCGGTAAAATGGCACACACACACACACACACACACACACACACATAAAAAACAACCAGTTTTTATATATATCTTTATATATATATATATATATATAAGCCTTTACTTAACTTGCCTTTAACATAACTTGCCTAAGTTATGTTATCACGCTAGAACCAGCCGACCAATTGCTTTCAAATTTTCAGGATGATTCGTGTTATTTCATGGAAGATTTTAAGTCATACATCGAGACCCTAGTCCCTGGGGATGAAGTTTTCCTCGTCATAGATCTGCGTACTTTCGTTATCATAATTACCACTATTTTATCTTTTGTAATTTTTTTTCAGGTATATGTAAAGACTGAATACTTTAATTGTTATCTATTAGTATTATTCACATAACCATGAGGAAAATGAAAACACTGGAGGTCCTGGCTAGGATGGGAAGGGTGAGCGAAGCTAGCTATGGGCTGCTATATATATATATATATATATGTATATAATCCCTATCGCGGCTTGCGCTATATGCTTACTTACGTTTCCCGTCGGGATAAGGGGATGTTTAATGTTTAGCCAGTTTCCAACTAGCCTGGATTCCTTGTGTTTATAAACTCATGCTTGTGAGAATAATAACGATAAATAACATTTACAGCCTGATCAAATTTATAAGAACAACTGGTGTATTGTAATTTCTTCAGATCAACAGTTCGGTCAGTAGAGTACCTACAATTGACTTTAAAATTTCCCCTCGCGGTTTTGCGAAATATATAATCAGAATTACAAACATTGATTAGTAAAACAATGTTACCAAATTTCATAAAGATTGATTCATTAGCGGTTGAATAAAACGGAAAACATTGAAAAACAATTTATGTTTTTTTACTCCTTAAAATAATAAAATTTAAATAATCCGAAAATGGATTTTAGATATTTGTCTAAAGAGTATGCAAGCCAAAATCTACTGAATATCTTGTTTAGTAAATGAAATGGAAATGGGAAAAAATTTGCAATCATTGTTCAAAATTTCTTGCCTTTCACCCGTTTCAAGATCCAAATTTAGGAAATGTTGAAATTCGTTGTAGATATTCACATGAAGATTACAAACACCGAAAATCAAGTTGATATCTTCATTTGTTACCGAGAAATCAAAAAAATAAATTAGTAATTTCATTGTTACTTCATTTTAACCCTTTAAACTTAGGATTTAAAAACAAAAATCTTTTCTTAGTGTGCACTTACAACGTAAGAAATTGAATACAAGTTTTCATCAACTTTATCTTCAGTAGTTCTTTTTGGGCGTTGATTATCAGTCAGTCAGGACATATTTTATATATATGTTACCGTGAAAAACTGATATTAGAAATGTTAATATTCTCCGGTGAATGTAACAAATATGGCAGTGAAAGACCGACATATTTTCTTATTCGGAACTTCGCCGGTATATGTTTACAAACACAGATAAGCTCTGGTGGGGGTCCAAAAATTACGTTGAATCATAAATTCTTGGCCAAAACAAGTTAACTTAAATCGTTTTCAAAAGTTTAAAAAAGAACTGATATATAAGTAATCTCCAGTTTATAATCATATTGTATTTTTTAATTTTATTTTACAATATTTTTATCGAGAATTTGAACAGTATTTGTTTTTCATGATCAAGTTTTCTTTTATAAACATTTAATGTAGATTCGTACAATTACAAAATGATGAGGCACTGATCTTACAGAAAATTTTCCAACTGAAAGGTTAATGCTATTTAATCATTATTATAATATATAAATTTTATCTTTGTTTAATAAAAAATAAAATAGTACATCCTATTAGATTAACAATTTGTAACAAAGTAAACTAACAAATTGAAAATTATAATCGCATGCACACATTTAGGTGGTCTTGCAAACCTGTTATTGAATTCTTTAATAAAGAATTTGCGGAATTTTATCATCTTAAAATTCCGCAAATGTTTTTATGAAAAAAAAAAGATTTTTTAACAAACAGTTATTCATGAAAATGTCAACCAAACCAACATTTGTAAAACGAATTTACATTTATTTAGAATTAAGAAAAATTATGCGCAAACTATTTTAATTTAAATTATATAATTTTAAAACATTGCTCTATATTACACTGAAATTATTAACATCATGTAATTAGAATTACATTTTATGTCAATCTTGTTCAAAGAAATACTCTAGAAAAGTTTTTTTGTACAATAACGACAAAAGAAGTAAACAGCATGACACCATTTTAATTAAATACTTAACTTGATAAATACACAGTATCAAAAAAGATTTTAGCTTTTATTATTCGCGTGGGATGAAAAAATCATTTACGTAAAACTAATGGTCATCGTCAATCATCTCTTTTTATAACTTTTTAGTGTGGCTACACGATACACATCTAAATCCATGTACCATGACCACTTTTACAGAAATATAATTGACACTAAAAATGTAATTGTAGAAATATATTTAACAGTAATATAATTGTATGTAATAAGTTTATTTATTTAACATTTTTTTAATATTGAGATTTTATAAAATTGTTGATCAATATTTTATACTTAGACGTAAAAAATTGTTAGTTGTAATTCATTTTTGTATTTAAATCGAATAATTTACTAAATCGTATCATATTTGCACAACGTTAAATTTATCTTCGCTTCATACGTGAGTGTTAATATATTCAAATATGACTTTGTATGTATATTTGTGTGTTGAAGGCTCTACGCGTGATATATGTGCGTATTATTTATGTTGTTTAACTGAGCCAATTATGTGCTACATAACTGTTGAATAGAATAACTGGTGAAGACCTATAAAATAGATTTATAAATCTTCAGTTTTCCCTTCAAAGTATTCGTATAAAAACGAAAAAAAAAATTATTTTATAGTTCAATATAGGTAAAACTTGGAATCAATTTCTGAATTTTTAAGAAGTAGAGTTAAGAGTACTAAACATACGAGGCAAACTTTGTAATTTTATGCTTCATTCCAAATATCATCTTACGACAGATTTGTAACTTGTTAAAGAGTTTCAGTAAATTGATTCGTCAGAAAAGAAGAAGAAGCAATCTACTGAAAAAATTTTATTAAAAAATAACCACAAGTTGTAGGCAGATTTTTTAATGCAGCAAGTATACTTTTTTTATTAATTTTTATCCACACGAAAAAACTGTTTACAAACACGTAGCCTAAAAATGGAAGACTAGGATAAATATATTAAAATATTTCGTCGAATCGTATAAGTTAGTTAAATCATAATTTAAAAAAAATCATATTTAACAGAAAAAAGTGTAACAAAAAATACTATAGTAGTTATAATTATAATAAGCCAACTTTTTCTGTAATTTCTTCCCTAATTATTAACATCCTTTCGGAACTTATTAACCGGTACCGTAGCTTATACAAACTGCAACGATCGAAATCGTATATTGTTATCAAATAAGCTAAAATATTTCAGGCGTTGGATATTTTAATTGTAAAAGAAAGAATAGTACATCTATAACGATGATAAAGAATAAAAACCTATTTAGATTAGAATAGGTTTTTTCAACAAAATAATTTAAGTTAACAAATTTTATAAAAATTTAATTTATATGCGCAACTGCTATAAATTAATAAAATAACGAATTTTTTAGTAAAATTTCGTTTATTGAGAAATTAAATACTGTCCTATACAAAATGTATTAAATAACAGAATATGGTTATCAAATATTATGAAATAATTGTACTAATGATATGCTTTTTAAAGGGTAAAAATAAGGAAAAACATTAAATTAGAGTTTTATAAATTTCATAAAAATAGCACAGACGTAGTTAAATATTTACGTACATTTTTTTTAAATACATAAATTTGTATGTCGGCCTGAGTACAATTACATAACACTGATAAGTCGCTAATGACTAATTGTTGATGCAACTATAAATAAAAATATTAAAGAAAAAATACTAATCTTTTATAAAATCTTATTATTCAAATCTCTTTAGAATTTAGATGAATAAGAATTTGTTTAGTCTTACTACCTACCTTAAGTAGATTATCATGTCGATAATAGAACGCTAAATTAGTATGTATAGCAATTAAAACAAAATCTTTAATCTAAGGCTTTTATTTGTAATAATAAATAAATTTAAAAGTGTTAAAATGCAAATAAAATTAAATGTTTACGTAAGGTAAAACAAGAATAAGTTAAAAATTAATATTAAAAAAAAAGAAATATCTAAAGTTACTTGTAATATAGATGTATTTATTTAAAAATATATAACATTAAAACTGAAATAAAGAAATTTGTACAAAACAAGGGATTATTTTTCTGTTTAAGATTCCTTTCCATTTTAGTTGTAAAGTCAATAAAAATTCATCAATTAATATATGTTAAAAGATTATTTTATGATGCATTTAGAAGAAGCTAATAATATATATATATATATATATATATATATATATATATTTATTTATAATTAAAAATAATCATTCCTTTAATATTAGCAATATTTATATCATATAGATATAAAAAAAATAATTTTCAAATCTTTTCTAATATAAGTAGAATTTCTAAAATTGTATAAAAGTGTAAACATGCTTATTCGACAACGCAATCACTAGCATAATTTGTTTTTAATTTTTTTACAATAAAGTTCTAATAAGTGTTATGTTAAAAACAATACTAATCTTTTTCATAAAATATTACACAATATCTTATAACTCAAACCTACTTAGAATCGTGTTTAGTCTTATTAAGCTCTCTTGTAGTTTTATTTACCTAAGTAAATTATCATGTAGAAAATAAAACGTTAAAATAAAAAAGAATTAAGAATGTTAAAATAAATCTTTAAAAAAAAAGTTTTGGAAAATATAAAAGAGATAAATGAAATTAAAAACATTATTCGAAGAAAAAATTATATCAGTAAACATTATGACCCATAATTTTAGAATTACAACTAAACTGAACGGTTACTCTTTCAGAAACAGAGTATGACTATTGATTAAAAAATACATAAATTTATGATTTTATTGAAAATTAATATTTTTTTTACTTTTTAACTATATCCATTTTATTTTATGAGTATGAGTGAAAGTTTGGCAATAAAAGACAGCATCATTAATTAAGGATAGAAAATTATTTTTGATGTCAAACAATTAGGAATTTTCAATGTAATCATACATTTTATATATTTTCTGCCAGTTTTTTGAAGATTTTTTCAGTGATCATGAAATTAATTATTTTATACGGCACTTCATTAAATTTCGACATAAAACCTGTTTTATATTATCTCGGTGAAAATGTTCGTAAATAACCTATAATAATAAGTTAAACTTTTTACCTATTAATGTCAGTAAATTTATAAAAACTAAATTTATAAGTAAATGAATATAAAAAAAAAATATTAGGATTAATTAGTCTAAATTTACATAAATTAATAGTTATGTAAATTTAGACTAAATATTTACTATTTTTTTTTTATTTCTATTAACCAAAACTTGCTTAGTTTAACTGGTAGGATTAGGTTATCTTGTATCTTAATTAGGAATTAGATAATTTAATTATGAATATTAATTATTAACTGCATCCTTTATCTAGATCTAAGAGACAGTTTTATCTAATATAGAGAAAATATTAAATGCAATTTAATGATTTAATGGTTACTATAAAGGATGAATGGTGATAAAATTCATTAGAAAACGGTAGTTTTCAGTGCATAGTTTTCAGTGCATATGAAATCTCCTTATTTCATTTTTTTCTTTTCAGCTGTTACTTTTATGATATTAGGCAATTTTAATTTAATTAATCTACTGAACACACTTATATTAATTAAATATAAAAAATTGTACTTTTTAAAAAATTCTGAAATTTAAATGATTATTAAATTGATATCGATCAACTTTTTCCATTAAAAAAAAATTTAGAAAAAGAGCGAATTTTAAAATAATTATTTTAATGTATTATACAAATTTTAACGCTTACATCCTAATAATAAATAAAAAAAGAATGAATTGTTTATGTGAAATAAAAATACGTTTTGTTTCAATGAGGGAAGGAAATCTTTTATCTGTTTTAATAAAGGAGACGATTTCTACATCAGCTATGCTTTTTTTTTTGTTGGAAACTTTATTACTTTATCCGCTTAACTGGTACAAAAACTTTTAACTTTTTTTATATTGCCTGAAATTTCAAAGGGGTTGAGGGATGTTTACATTATTAAAAAAAAATTGAAAGGTATTTAACTTCCTTCTTTCTGAAAATAAATTATTTTAAATAATTTTTTTCGATCGTGTCCAATAACATAAGAACCTACTAGAGTATTCGTCTGTTTGCAGTGGATTATTTCAAAATAACATTAAAGAGTTTCATAATTGTAAATTATTATTAAGTAGCTGCCATTTATTATTATTTCTTGAAATTATTTCTTAAAACATACTCTAATAACAATTAACATTTTTTATCAATTTAAAAAAAAAAACGGTTAAAGAACCAAAACTTTCTGTTATAATTCATAATGTTCTGCAGAAAAAAAATTTTCTGACTCTACAGCTTGAGTTGAATTTTAAATGACCTTGAGAAGGTGGAAGAAACCAGAATATTACTACCTTATTTTCGACTTCAATTGATATGTCAATTGTCTGGAACTTGCTTTAAAAAGAAAAAAAATTGTTTATGACAGAACAGAAAATCAAAAAAAAGAAACAAACGATATCATTATAACTTCATAATTATTTAGTATTTAATTTGCTTTAACATTTTAAATATTTATATTTATGTAATTTTATATCAGAAAGAAAATTTAAAGAAAAGGTTCGTTTCAATGTTTTAATTTATTTTTACACTATTACAAGTCACTATTAGTCATTTTATTTCATAAAATATAAGTTTTTGTAAATAAATCAATCGAATTAACGGTGAATTTATTTATTTCACAATTACTATTGGGAAAGTTGTCTCAATAATATATCACAAGAAATACAATCCGGTATGCTCTACCATGATCCAATCAGTAACACTAAAAAGAAATATTATCTTTAAACAAGTAGTTATTTTCTATTATTTAACTTTAAGTTAAAAAATAATTAATTTTTTTAGATTAATCAAAAGATAACACAATTGTAAATGATAATACAAACAGCCTCTATGATATGTTTACATTCTTTCGATTTTTTCTTTTTAAATTTCACATGAAAAACACATGTGGCTATGTCACTTCAATATGCTTAAAAGATTTAACGCATCGCTAACTAACACAGCAATAAAAGCTGTAGCTAAATAAACGAGACAAAATTCAATAAAAAGAAAAAATCAAGTATATACTTTTGAACACTTCTGTTTGATTTCTTTTATGCTTTTTTTTTAATTTTTATTTCGCGTTTGTTTAGCCTATTTGTATATGTTGTGCACGCGCTTGAATGACGTGTTCACATGTGCGCGTAAATTGCATTACATAAGGAGGAACTTGGAATACATTATTTAAGAGACTATATAAAGAGCATTACTCTCTTCTCAAGTAAATCGATATGCACCCTTCTACGTGATAAATCAAGAGAAGGGGATGGCTAAAAGAAATTGTATTCTTCAAGTGAACGGACGTTGGAAATTGCATGACGGGAGAATTTCAGAAGGGAAAGAGAAAAGAGAGATCTAGTGAGAAAGAGCGAGTGACTACGAGAAGAGGGTGTTAGGTGTGATGTGGAATTTTAGATGAGTTGGAGGCGGGTGGTCAGACAGAAGGGTGGACTACCTCCCCCTATCTTGTGCCTGGTTTCTTTCCCCTCCTTAACCCTTCGCGATGCATTATACGTACTACAAACCTCCCTTGCCCACAGCCCTTCTAAACCCGTGTGAACAGTGACTCCCCCTCTTTCCACCCCCCACCAAAACTACATAGCCTGTACCACCCTCACTGGTGCCATAATCTTGTAATGCACGACCCCGCCATCAGTTTAACTTTATCCGTTATTGTAATAATACCCTAAAATACGTTACCGTTTATAATTATTATAATATTAAAATACTTGAAAAATATTAAATATTTTAAGTAAAACGAAAGAAATGGTATCAAATTCAATGGGCATAAGCCGAAAAAAGTTAAATTAATATGCAATAAATAAAATCGAAGTTTGAAAATTAAATCAACTACATAAAAATAGAAACTTAAAAAAAAAACATTTAAATCAATAATAATTATCAATCTATCAATCGTAATTGAATTCATAAAAATAATTATCCTAATCTATGCATAATGATGAAAATAAACCGTAATTCTAAAAGGTGTAAGTCGTAAAAGATTTATTTTAACGATTGTTAATTTTCAAAAATAATATACCGTAAATTTGCAAAACTATGTCTTCGTTATACTTTTTATCTGCAACTACAATAAAACTAAGCTGATAAAGAAAAGACGAAATGAAAAAATAACTAACTACGCATTAGTAGATTTTCTAAGTAATACATTAAAATCCTTATCATTCCAAAATAATAGTTTATTTTTATTATTGGTTTGGGTATACTGGAATTTTCAAAGAATTTATGAGTAAAACGTAAATTAAAATAAATTATAACTATTGAAATGGGAGTTATATATATATATATATATATTTTTAAATTTAAATACTTTATAAACATATTAACCGGTGTGTTAATTGATATAATATCATAACTTAAATGGACACCAAAATAAAGTTATAAATCCAATTTATTAAATTTCCAAACATACTTTCGCGAATTATTCGCATCATCAGTTGGTGTGAACTGATAGCTTCACCAACTAATGAAGCGAGTAGTTAGCGAAAGTACTTTTGGAAATTTAATAAACCGATTCTATAACTGTGTTCTGGTGTTCATTTGATTTGTATTATATATATGTTTATACCTATCGATATAGTTAGACCTATCTATATTAGGTTTTAATATTCTACTGTTACTATCATTATTAATTAAATATTTTTAATTAAAAATCTCCTTGGTATATATTTAAAAAAAACTACGACAGAATTTAGAAACATGCCTGGCTACAATTCAGTACATTGATGAGCAGCGTATTAATTTCTATATTTCCTTTCCTATTGTACATTTATACGTACTCAAGAAAGAAATATAGTTTCTTAATTCAACCGGAATGTATATTTATATATTTTTCAAATTTTATCCATGACAAAATACACAGATTTCAATGATTTTGTTTTTGCTTTGTAGAAATTAGTGCTTTTTGGTGGGTTCTTAGTCGATTGATTCGAAATAACTGAAGTAGAAGAATATTTTAAACCATAAATTCCATGCTAATATAAACGATAGATAGATATTTTTTATTTATTTATCTTCAACAGGTTTAAAATTTAATTTTGATAAATTAATGATATATAATCTAAGTCTATAAAAATTATTTTCACAAGAAAAAGCTCAAGAAAATTTAGTCCAATAATTTAAGGTAATAAATTGTACATAATTTTATATACAAACAGATTTATCATTGTATTATATTTTATAATATTATGTTTTATATATAAACAGTCTTATCTCACGTTCGTAGTATTTAATTATCGTAGCATCTTTCATACATTTCTTTCTTATCTTTATAAGGAGTCAATTTTATTTTAATTTTAATTCATACTTTAAATAATACTTCAAAAAACCTCAAAAATAAATAAAACCAACCTAAAAGATTTTAATAATAGTTGAAATTAATAATATTTCTACGGGTTTTCCAAGAAAAGTACGGTGTTACTTTCTTTCGCACGGCCGGAGTGGGGGGTTGAAAATAAAACTTCTTTACGTTTTGAGGTATGAGAAGTACAAAACTATCATTCACATCGTGGTTTCCTTATATATATATATATATATATATATGTATTTATTTTTTTATAGTCCTATGTATAATATTTTGTAGCTCAAAAATCTGTAGAACTACTATATTAATTTCATTGAAATTTAGATATGCTATAGCAGTATATCTGTAGCTGTGGATATGAACATTTTATAAAGATTAATTGAATCGTCCTTTAGTTACACTCAATTTAAAGTCAAAAAAATCTGAGCGTGCTAAGTTTGAATTGTGGTTTACTACGATGCTGCAAGTTGGAACGTTGAAACAAAATAAAATAATGAAATGTTGGTCTTCTCGCGCATTTCTGGAAGAAGAATTTCTTTTTAAAGAGAATTTTTTTTTTTAATTTCGTTTATTTAAGTGATGAGCATTTTCTCTATGCCATAATGAAGAGCCTAATTTCTTTTCATAAGCTAGTTATGTAACTTTTTCCTTTGTCTTATTATTTGATTTTTGTTAGATTTTTGTACATTTTATAGAGAAAATTTGTGTAAGTGTATTTATACAAATATATTATTGTCTTATATATGTATATTTTATTGAGGGATTAACCGGAAACCCTTCATCAAGTGATTATTGCAATTGCAGTTACTTATGGTTCTTTCTTGGAACCGAATATAAATAAATGATTTGTCATAATAAAAAGAAAAATTACTTGACGGTAGCGCCAAAATAAATGGAGGTATGCATATATTAGTACACTTTTAATATCTGTAAAATATGCTTATATAACTGTATAAACTATATCTATTACAAAATAATGTTTGTTTCACTCACATATCCACTTATGTGTTTTTAATTTGGCGCTGCTTTCCAAATTTAAAAATTTTAAAAAGAATAAAGTAGTACTTGTCTTTAAATTTTAGTGCGCGTTTTAAACTCGAACCTATTTTTATAAGTTCATATAATTTCCAAAGTAAAAGTCGTATAGTAATAAATATTAATCTAATTATTAACTTGTTAAACTTACTAAACAGAGAGATGTTACAATCGAAAATGAATTAGTCTTAACGATTAAACGTTTTAATTTAAATTTAAAAAACAATAGATCACTATAATTCCACTAAAAAAAAAAAAATTATTTATTTTTAATATTTCAAATTCTAAAATCATATGTTAGTGGGATACTTCAGTTAATAATGTACTGAAAAAGTTATCACAAACCTTAAAATATACATTTTATTTACTATAAAATATAATTGCATGAGATAATATAAAACATTTATAAAAGTATTATTCTACAGACTTTTATGCTAATTTTGCTTTACAAATATTTGTGGTATTTTTTAGTAATTTCCTAGTCCGTGTATTTTAATTTCTTTTATAAAAGATAAAGAAAAAATGCTTTCACTAATTAAAAAAATAATATGAAAAGTAATCACAATAACTTACGTAAAAATAAACTTACACTACAAAAGCAGCAACGAGGTCGGCGTCTAAAATTGGACTGAAAATTTTTAAGTTGCTTTTATATGTTAAAAAAAAAATCTAAGATGAAAGTTGTGTAACCAGTATAGTACAAGAGGTAACAAATAAGGTCGTAAAGATGTTGACCTCATCTGCATTGCACCCCTGCAAAAAAGGTTTTAAGGTTACCGTTTTTAAAGGATGAAGGAGGGGAGATGGACCTGTAACTATGGAATCTGTATGAATTGAACAGGTTTCACCCTCAACTTACCCTAACATGTTAGGGGAGGATTATTATTATTCTTATGTGTCAGTTTCATCTTTCGTTTTACTAATAAAATAAAAATAAAGAATAACGTATATAACGGATCTTATATTCAATTCAAACTAGTTAAGTAAGTTTACATTTTATGTTTAAAATCTGTATCAAAAAGAAACTTAGAAACGGGTGCATATATTTATATTTGAACGTCAAAGATTCGTGCGCGCGCTTGTGTATACAGCGAACTAAAATTAAAAATAAGATCGTATATATAAACATCGTCAAATTTGATAATTTTAATCTAAGAAAAAGTGATAAATAAGAATAATGATAATAATAAGGTAAATAAAAAAAGAAAATATACAGATATGTCGTTTGATTTTCACAAAATTATTTAATAAATCACTACAGCTGTTTCAGTTAACAGTATCTTTCTCAGGTGATACAAATGAAAAAACTATGTTATTTAATTTACAGTTCTGTTTATATCACCTGAAGAAAGTATTATGTTCCGAAACAGCTGTTATGATTTTTTAAATAATTTCCTGAAAATTAAATAACATACGTCTTTATTTTATTTTTTTTATAATGGATTTTTATCAAGTAACGAGTTTATTCTTTGATTATACAAAATTAATAATCAATAACTTATTACTATGTTTTTAAAATTAATTTTAATTTACATGCTAATTTCTATAATTAGTGAATAAGTAAAATATTATTTTAACATTTTCAAAAATTGAAATTGTTCTAATATAGTTCAAATTTAGAAGTTATTATTAATTTCAAATCGATTGCATAAATTATTAGTTACAAGAACTAATAGATGAAATAATTCAATAAATATTGAATTATTAAAATAATATTGAATTATTATTTTAATAATTCAATCTTAAAAGATAATAACAATAATAATTATTATTAATATATCAATATATTTAAATTAAAAAATAAAGTTAAAAAAAGGAGAAATTAAAGTTAAAAAAAGTTAAAATAGGTTCGCATTCGAACCGATATGCCTTCTCTTATAAGATAAAAATATTTCATTAATTAAAATATAATTTGGCTGTAACTCTAGAACCGATGAGAATAAGTATCACTTATGATATATTGTTGAAAAGCTCTCATTGAGAGCTTATTACTGCAGTTATGAAAAAGTCCAAAATCCAAATTTTCTTGAATTTTGGGCTTTTTGGACACTTTTGGTTCATTCGATTGTAATCAAAACAGCAGGTGCAAAACTAGATGTTACAATAGTCCTAAATCCAAAATTTCAATATAATACGGCTAATTGTTTTTGAGTTATGCGAGAAACTTTGATTGCAATCGACTGAACCTAAAGTTTCCAAAAAAGTTCACAATCCAAAAAAAAAATGGATTTGGACTTTTTCTTAACTGCAGTAATAAGCTCTCATCGACAGATTTTCAACGATATGTCATAAGTGGTACTTATTTTCTTTGGTCTCAGAGTTATAGCCAAATAAAATTTGAATTAATGAAATTTTTGGATCGTACAAGGACACATCGGTTCGAATCCGACTTCATTTCCTTTTCCATTTTTTTTTTTAATTTATATATATTGATTTATTTATTAACCTCTGATTGTAAACAATTTTTTTAAACTTTTTTTATTTAATTATATTTATTTATTAATAGTTATTAACTTCTGATTGTAATAGGCGTACAAGTAAGTCATGCAGTGTCCACAAAAGATTTTTTCCTAAGCGCAACGTTAAAAAATTTAATTCAAATTTTAATAGTAACTGAATGGCTTCGTTTATCTATTCTAATTTAACTTTCTATTTGAATTCGTCATGTACTGAAAAATGATTAAAGTTCACAGAATTCAAGATTAGGTGTGAAAAAGAATGCTCAAGAACTCTAATAATGCTGAAGAAAGACATTATTTTATAAAATAAAGGCTATAGAAAATTCATTAGCAATTCCTTTCTAATTTCAATCTCCCAGATTGTTTACTGGTATTTGGAAATTGAAAGAATACCTTTTATAAATGTAATTATCATATTATGAAGTCGTGTAAAATATTAACAAAATTAAATGATACTGGACAGTTTTGTGTTCAGATTTCATTTCAGATAAGAAGAAATATTTTAAGTGACTTAGGTTTCACTTTTCTTGAGGTTTAGGTTCCGGTAGCATTCAACTAAGCTTAAGTCTAATCTTAATAGGATTGTCGTATATATAATAGAAATTTTCAACCTACCAGTCAAGAAATCGAAAATGACGTAATTTAAAAAAAAAAAATTGAGTCTAATATAATCTGTACTAAAAGATAGGATTTAAAACCTTATGAGCGTTATTCTAATGAAGGGCTCTAAAAAATAAAATAATTTTGTAACGGATAGTTTTATATATTTTATAAGCCAAAATAAATCCTATTTCACATTTAATCGATTGTATGATCATAGGTTCATAAAATTTCACTTATTTATACGAAATAGAAATAAATTGATCCATATAAAAGATAGGTAAATTTAACTAAAAAACATATAAGAATAAATTTTTTTTTTTTTTTTTTATATATAGGATCTTTTATATTTTATAAAACCGAAGCTTTGTTTATTTGTTTGTCAATTTTTTGTATGTATTAAAAATTAAATTAATTTCTGTCATCATGGCAACAAAAATAAGTTGTGAAGTATCCCTCGTCAAAGGTCTGTGAAGTTAGTTAACATAGTTACTACTATTCTGCTTTTTGTAATTTAGTTTCTCTTTCAGAATTTTATAACGCTTGAACACTTTAATTACTATTTATCTTATTATAACAACCAGAAGGGTAACGATCACTGCACGGGTCCTGGCTAAACAGTAACGGCGAGCGAAGCGAGCTCTGCAGTCCTGCGGTCGGCTCTGTGGTCTCAGGGCCAAATCCGAGGAGGCCTTAGTCGGCCCCAAGGCTCATCTGCTCTGACCTGGCCCACGGGGGGTCCAGGTTAGACGGGGGAAGGTCTATATATTAAGTATATTAAGTTTTTTAATTGGCCGGGAGAACTAAGATCTTGTTTTTAATACTATATTTTAGCATTTTGTCTATTTGGTTGTGTATTTGTGTCCTATTTAAATCAATTGTGTTGTCCAGTTTTTATAAATATTTCTACATTTTATAATTATTTGCTGAACGACATATGTACCTCTCATAAAAATTCCGTTTTAATATGATATTCGGTAGATATTTTATATTCAATTTAACGAGTGATTTTCTGATGAAGTTTTGAATCCTTAACAAAAAAAAAAAGGATGAATGTATCTGAAGTACTGTTTTATAGTCTTTACAGTACCAGTAATACAGAGAAAGATTAAGTTTCATTTTTAGCACTGGCTACACTTTTATACTTTATTTTAATTTTCACTTTATTCATTTAATTTCGTTGTAGTATACAATTTGTCAAATTCATGATAAAATACGCAAAATTTCCTGTTCACAAAACGACTGTTTATTCAAAATTGGTGTTTTTAATTTATCTATCATCAACCTTCCTTTTTTTTTACACTCAATCCATAAGAAAATCTCTTATTTATGAAAAAATTACATTTTTGTTTCAGCTGATTCTTAAATTACACGAGAACAGTTAGTTTATTTCAATAAATATTTAATAATAGAAACCTTTGACTGAATGGGATATTGAAATCATGCATATAGACGTTTCTCGTTATTACGTTTCTTCCTCAACAATTCGTTTGAGAGCTATTTGGGAAATTAAATTATAGGTAATTTACATAAATTTACACAGATTTATTTGCCTAAAGCAGCTGTACACTTTTGCAAACTAAATTTATGAAGTACTAAAAGCTACATAAAGAAAATACACACACACACACACACACATATATATATATATATATATATATATATATGACGCAATTCTCCCGTAATTTGGTCAATTACATCTACATACTAGAACAATAGATGTAAAAAAAATTCTATATAAGTTAATTAGAAATACTATGAAACAATCACGGTTGTTACCCTATAGGAAATTTGAATATTTTTGTGTTAAATTTACAGTAATTTATTCAGTAAAGTTTTTATATTAACTAAACTACAGAAAAGTGAAATATATAATGAATAAATAACCCTATATTAATAAGAATTAAATGAATACAAAAAAGGAAAAAATATGTTCTTGATTTTTCTAGAACTTAATATTATTCAATTAAGCTATTTCAATTAGGAAAATTTTTTATAAATACTTTTTTATCGTAGTAAAATTAAAGTCACTAAATTTATAATACTGCAGTCATGAATTATTAAATTTATCATCTAAATGCAAAAAAAAGCAGAAGAAAATTTTACTTCATAATAAAAAATTTTAAATAATTTCCTCATAATTACATATTCTAGGAACCCAATGCGCCTTAAAAAATGCAGACTGTATAAAAGGATTGTGTAGGATATTAAAAAAATAAAAATAAAATAAAATGAAAATTGCAATAAACGGAAATGAAAATATTAAATGAAAAGGGGACGTTTCGTGATAAATTTTTAGTTAGTCCCATTGAGAAATCCCATGAGGCAATACATACTGGTATTGTACCCATATAAATTTTTAAGTAATTTAGCATAATAAAATTTTTAATTGCCTTTATTGCTTTAGATTAAAAATAAGTTTTAAAGACTTTACAACATTTTATTAATATAATTATTACGGAAAACAATAATCAGTCATAATTCGGTTACAGAAAATTGTTATAACGCTAGAATAGATATCAATATATATTTTCATATTATAACACTTAAAATACATATATAATATATATATATATATATATATATATATATATATATACGTATATTAACTATTCTGTAACCGAATTATGACTGATTATTATTTTCCGTAATAATTATATTAATAAAATGTTGTAAAGTCTTTAAAACTTATTTTTAATCTAAAGGCAATTAAAAATTTTATTATGCTAAAGTACTTAAAAATCTATATGCATACTATACCAGTATGTATTGCCTATACATACTGGTATATATATGTACACAGAAAACGTGAATTGCGTTTGTAGAATTTAAAAAAAAAACTACCTATCTACTCCTACTTTAGTAATCGATAAAAAGTTTAGAGCTTATTAAATGAGGATAGTAAGGAAAATTGGAGAAAATTTTAAAAACCTCATTAAAAGTTTAAATTAAAAAAAAAAAAAATAGTATAAGCAAATCAACAGTAGCGTTGCTGAACCAGCGCATGCTAGTTATTTTTTACTGACTGAAATAGTCAAAACCTTTGCCTTTCTGTGATTAATTACCTTAGGTTTTAGCTACTCCCGATAAAAATTATTATTTTTTACACGTATTACAGGAATTAAATAACTGAAGAATTGATTTTTGGTAAGATAGAATTTTAATTATTAGGGAAAAAATAGCCAAGTCTACAGAACGTTTACTGTCCTTAACGATGATTCCAATAATAAGCCGTACTTAATTTATACATTATTGTTATACATACGTAATTTATTGTTTTTACATATCGGGCAAGAATTTTTTAAGATTTGCCATGGAGATTTATTACACAAATAGAATAGAAAGTCTTCTCAGAGATTCTACAAATGTTGGAATCATATTTATCATCCAGATATTTTAATGTAAAATTTGCAGATTTCCTTACTGATAAAAGCTCACAAGGAAATATCCTTAGATCAGTTTTTTTAACCTTGTTCATTGCTGACATTTCGGATACAGATTGAACAAAGATTGCAACATTGTCTGACGGCACTGTCTTTTTTTCGTATTGTGACTTCACAATAATTTTGTAAGAAATTTTTGAATTCTGGAGATTCGGTTGACAATGCAGTATATAGATATCAATGATGTCAACACCTGCTACCGTCAGCACTTGTTACTTAATCGCAGTTAGAGTTTAAATGTATTTCTTAGATTTTTAATTATGTTTAAATAATTATTAAAAAATCGAATACAGATACACGCCTTAAGAAACAATAAGATATTCGATAGCATCATCGTATTTTTTCCTAGAATATCTTGGATGTTAGCTCCTAATTTAAATTTACGACGCAATGTCGCATAACACATACAGTCATAAGTATGTCGTGTTTCGTTAGGCGGCGTGAACACAAACGGGTGCATCGGTCTGACTCATTAGTTATCCATTTGTAATATCAATAAGTATTTCTTAGTGAGATAATAATCCTCAACAGGTGCTTTTCTTACCACGGCTGAATCTAATTTGTTGGCTTACTTTGAAAATCGCATTCAATCGAAGAGCAAGCAATTAGAGATGAAGATATAATACAGAAGACAAAATAATATAGAAACTAGTTCTAATAGATAAAACAAAAGTTATTTAATTTAATGTACAAATATCCGATTTTTAGGAAATCTTTGTTATTACATTTTTCTTCTTCACTGTGTGTGTGATTCTACGTCTTCTCAGTTTGTAATCGATAAGATAATCTTGTTTGATTTATGATCTACATTGATTTATATATCTGAGTTACTCGTGCAGAATAAAAAATATACAAGTATGCCAGCCTCCGTGGCGCGATTAGTAGCGTGTCGACCTTTCATCCGGTGGTCCCCGGTTCGAATTTTCACACACGCTACAAATCATTCATTTCATCCTCTGAAAAATACCTAACGGTGGACCCGCAGGTTAAACAATATATATATATATATATATATATATATATATATACAAAAGTATAGTTAATTTACAGCACTCAAACTTCACTGAGACTTTATTCCGAAAAAAGAAAATTCAAATAATATAAAAAGGATATTATAGAAGCAACACGTTCTTCATTTAATAAAATTCAATAAATAAAGTACAAAGTTAGAATTATCTTTAAATAAACCAGTAAAATTTTAATTGTAATAAAAAATAATTATAACAAAATTTGGCAATTTTTTAAATAAATTTTTCATAAATTCTCTTTAATATGCTGATGTATGTATGCATATATACTGCTATGTAGGTTATTACGATGCTGAATTGTAATTATAGGCTGGTGCAGGGTATATCGTTAAGTGTCAGTAAAGTATGAAAATATTAAAGTGAATTAAAAAGTCATTTATTTTTTCATCAAGTCAGAGAGGAGAGAAAGGCAAGCAGTCATCAATTCAAGAAAAAACTCTATTACCTCTCAGAGGATAACATAGTTTACGTACATACGTACATACATACTTGTATGTGTCCGTGTCTGTATGGTTTTAATAGAGAATTTAATGTACGTTGCTACGACGCCGACAGGCTGTAATGACTTTGAAGGGGTGGTACGTGGATAGATGAGGTGGATATGTCGAGCGAGCGAGAGAGGATGAAATGAGAGATATTGAGCGAAGAGGAAGAGAGTGTTCGACTCTGTAAAAGCGAAGGAGGTAGGGGATTCTATGCGGGTGGAGGTCGGTGGAATTGATGAGAATAACTTGAGCCAGGGGTGGCTTGATGGATGACCCCAAACTTCCGTACAGCCATTTACTTGCAAGCTCAAATTCTCTCACTCTTCCGTCTCGCTCGCTCTTACACGCTTTCTCCTGCTTCGTCTCTACGTTAATTCTAGACGAGGTTGGTATTATATTGTAGGATAATTATTAATGGCTAGGTTGGTACCTTGTTTGATAAGAATGATTGACGAGCTGTGGTGTTGTTAGATTGAAGAACTGTACTATACGAATTTAACCTGCCGATAGCACCTGTACATTGTCTATCATATTTAACAAACACCGCCCCGAATTCATCCAGCCTACCGCATTCAACGATCCATACTTTTCCGCAATCTATCATTCTACGTTCATTGCGTGCTACGTTAAGCCCTTTACACTTTACATCTCTGATACATCACGTTCCAAACTGAAAACTGAACTACATGTTTCACAAAATTCACACAATTATCTATCAACCTACCGAACTTTAAATCCCTCTTTTAGTAGATTATGGTGTAATTACACATACATGGGCATGATAATAATTTTAAAAAAGTGATTAGTGGCTTTTTTTTATTTAACCAATAATAAAGTTCATTCAATCAACTATTTATTATCGTTCCTCCTAAATGATTAATATAAGTTTAAAATTATAAAAAGTTTTAGTAAAAAAGCAATTATGCTTAAATATTTTATCTACCATATAAAGAAAAACAGCGGAACAATGTTAAATATGAAAATTCAAAAGAGTATATCCTTCACATGACTCGCCAAAAAAATTAATCTCATTACGAAAATGTCTTTAACTTTTACTGCTTACTTATTTATTTATTAGCAAAATATCAACAAAATATTATTAATTAAATTAAAAGGAAACATTATTCACACTAACTTTAAAAGTTTTTCGTGTGCTTTTCCAGCTTATTACTATTATTGTAATTATTATTATTTTAATAGTAATTGTAAATAAAATAGTCACATAATACTTATAATTTTAAAGAATTTTGAATTCTTCATAATTCTTATAATTTAAAGAAAGTTCTTCATTTATTATTATTATATTTTATATATTTGATCATTTTCTCTGTTTAAATTTATACTACATATGTTCTACCAACGCATAAGAAAAGAAAATCTTATTTATTAAAAATAAAATAATTAGTTATTGTGATTTAAATAAAAATGAGTGCATTATCAACTCAAATACAAATCGGTGAAATTAGTCTTTCTTTTTACACGATAATTTTTGAAAGTTATATGAAATAGTAAATTACATTTTTTAATACTATTTATTTATTTTAATCACTATTTAATGGTTTTTTATCAATATTTCCGTAACTTAAAACAAAAATGTGATGAATTCATTGGGAATCTACTAAATAAAAACCATTTACTAAAAACAAACAAAAAAATCGATGTTTGAATAGTACAAATATTGTTGAAATTTGAGATTCACTTCCTTTTTTACGTTAAAATATTACTTTTTTTCTATAGAATGTGTATAAAAAATTTTATTTATAACAATCCTTTTTTTAATATTTCATTTAAATATTCATATTAACTAAAATAATGACTGTATATTATCTTTTATTTTAAATACAGAACACTATCCGAAGTTTCCATATTTATAATTACATTTTATAAATTACGCTAACTGTTAAATTCATGGATATATGCAAAATAAAACAAGCTGTACAAGTATCTCAGGAATGGTCGATCTGAGACTGTACAAGACTATACTTCATTTACATTCACACATATCTTCACTCATCCTCTGAAGTAATACCTTACGGTGGTTCTAGAGGCTAAACAGAAAAAGAAAGACGCTGGAGTTGTAGCTGAATAGATAAAATTTAGAATACTTGAAGCATCCATCTACAAGTATCGATCTTCATTATGTTTAAGGAATTAAATTTTCCGTAAGTTCCACTATCATGCTATTTGTTTATAAAAATAATGTATTTCATAAAAGATAAAGTAATTTAACGAACGGAGGTGGCTCATATAATTGTTTAAAAATCATTAGAGTTGAAAAATATATGTGTTCAACATTTTCTAAAGCTTTTTGAAGTGGATTCTATTTAAACATCGCAATATCTTTATAGGTAAAAATACATATAACAATCAAAGAGGAGATTGGTCCATAAATATATTAAGAGAATTTGTTGTTAAGTAAATCTGATATTGTTCTAGGAGTTTTCATAGGTCATTGTTTTTTTTTGAATTGTTAATGATATTAAATTAAGTCTATATATAAGGGTTTAATTAATAATATTGTTTGTTTAGTTCTACAGGAATAATTTAGTTCATATTTTAGAATATAAGATTGCTGGAATATTCATTGTAATACGAACACAACGACACACCGACAAACACATACACACTCATATATGAATGTTTGGAATACAATACTATTCATAGCGTTAAGTAGAATATACCGTTTAAACAATGCCAACGGGCTGGTCGATGAGTAGGGGTAGGTCGGAAGGGGGGAAGTTTGGTTTAGAGATAGCACGAGCGATATTACTACATACGTAGTAATTATTTCCAAACCGCTGAGAAAGCACCTAGAGCTTGCAACTCATCCTACCTCCCGGCGCACAGCTTCACTACAAACCCTCTCTCTGCTCCTCTCCCGGTACCATCACCATTTCTCGAGCCTCCTATCCCTAACATAAATCAGGGACTACTCGCAACCTCGTAAATTAACTATCGAGATTGTGATCGCCGTGAATTAAGTAGTATTTAATGTTATCGATTTGGAATGAATCAACCGTCGCCAGATAAATAATGGATGCCCTATTCGCCACACCACCACATCTGTGAATTTACCACATTATTTGATTTGTGTTCTAAAATAATCTCTTTTCCGTTCGTTTAATATCTTACAGATATACGGATATGTATTTCTAGTATTTTATAAATAAATTTATTAAAGAAAGGTCCCATAATACAAAATTGATGACAAAGTGCAAATGTATGGATAATTTTAAATTTGTTGATTTTTTTTTGAAAATCGTAAAATTAAAAATTATATATGAATATTACAATATATATTTTTTAATTGTTACAAAACACCTACACAAAGTGAACAATAAGGAGTTAGAATATAAATGACGGCTTGTTGCATCAGCCTCTATGTCAATTCGTCATATTAACTAGGTAAATAAGTTTCAGCATGTAGATATCTAGATTAAATAAATGTCAGTAATTTAAAGGATTTTTGATGTAAAATTATGAAAATTGATGAAAAATAATAGTTTTCAAAAACAGCTTCTTATATATGATAGATTAATTTATAAATATTACATTATATCATCATACAACATAAATGTTTTATGCATTTACATATTCATATATACTTATCAGAAAATAAGTTTGATTTTAAAAACGAACTATAAAATATTATATTAATTTATGTAATTTAATCTCGTTAAAATAATTAAAATCGGAAGTAAATACTTCATAAACTGGTTTCATGCCTTAATTCAAAAAGATTAACGGACCAGTAGTATACAAATTAAAATTAATAGTCACAGAGATCAATATACCCAAAGTTAATTCAGCACTAATAATGAAAATAATTCTTATTTAAATCATTTGGTTAAAACGAGTGCTTAAACTTAAAAACAAAATAATAAATTTAATATATATCTTCATAAAAAATAGCATACCTTGATGAAAAAATAGAAAGAATACTATAAAGGAAACATCCATTTGAATTACATTAATAAACACTTTTAAAATCAATAATAACTGCTGAAAAACCAATGTAGTTTTGTTGTTATTTTAGTAGGATTTAACTCTTCCAGAAATAATTGAACTTACTTATTAGTTCTTTATAAAACAGATTGTAGGTTTTTACAGTAAAAATATATATATTCATGAAATTATATTTAATTAAACACTGTTAAAAAACACAAAGAAAAATTCACATTAGTTATATTTACTTATGTACATCAAGTTATAGAGTGCAGTACCGTTACATGATGTCAACAGTACTCTGTAGAGATGTCAAGGAATCTGTGGCAAGTTTGGCGTGTAATTGTAAATATACCGGTAATTGTGTAGTCTTGAACAGACTCAAGCCGACCACTCCATGTCGTTAATTGCGTGTGGTTAATTGAAATCCAACCACCAAAGAACACCGGTATCCATAGTCTAGTATAAAAACATACGAGTAAAATGTAGACAAAGAACCAGGCTAATTAATACGTAAATTATACGCATATGCCTGCATGTATGAATTTTGAACGATGAATGTAATAATAATTTAAATGGGGACACAATACTTTCTGACTTCTACAAAAATAAAACATAAAAAGTAATCGAAAAAAGGAAGATTTTTAACAACAGTGTTCAAAATTAGAAGCAAATTTAGTCACTCAAATATTTTATTTACAAGATTGTAACAAAGCTACAATAATCAGGTAGAGAATAAAATTGTTAACTGAATAGTAAAATAATCTGCACACTTTTATGATACAACTGTACCATTTTATGGTACACTTTTATGGTACAGCTGTATCATAAAAGTGTGCAGAAAAAACCAACTTTTTTATAATTATATTTATATATTCAAATAAATATATCAGATCAGGATTAAAATTGATTAATATATATAGTATTTTTTAAATTAAATAAAATCAATCTATAACATTTCATAAGAACACTTACCAATATTTTTTTCGTGGTATGGTTTGATATGAGAGGAAGAAAACTATTTCAGTAATACTAGTGAATCTTTTATTAAAAAAACGGAGACTGAATACGTCATTAGAAACTCATTAAATCAATTAAATGATATAAGTAAAAAAAAAATATATATATATTTAAAAAGTATCTTTGAAGGCTTTGACGTTACCATCATCAAGTTAAAAAAAATCCATCTAATAGAAACACGTAACATACTATTCATCTATTATCAAATTAACTCTAAGTAAATCTTTTTTTATTTAATTACATAAAAGAGTTATCGGGTGTTATCTGAAGTATTGGGTTTTTAAACGCAACAGGTGTTTCGTTAAAGGAAAAAACCGAATGATAGGTTTCGAAAGACTCTTAAATCATTAGATATAGATTTAAAATGTAAAGAATGAAAACCCGAAGAGCATACCATTAAAATATAATGAATTTAATTACATTATAATGTTTTGAATTAATTAAATCAGCGTTATTTTTTCGACTTGTATAACTTTATTTAATGAAACCGAGTAATTTTATTATATCGTTGATTTTATTTGTTTCATTAAAGACGTCATTTTATTTTAATTTATCATAATACAATCTTTTACTTACAAAGCAAAAAAAGACAGGTGGTGTTCGTCATATTTTAAAACACTTTAACATTATGAAAATTTAAGCACAGTTTAACGTATTTTACAGTCGAAATTTAAGTATGCTCCATAAATTTTAAAAAGCAATAAATAGTTAAACACAGAATATAATCTTTTTTGTTTCGTTTTTAGGTATTTTACAGATAGTGAATGAAAAATTTATTGCACTTTAAATAAATCTTGAAAAAATAAATTACAAAGTCTGTTTGTTAGTTTCAAGCAGTAAACAGTGAAATGTTATATTTTACACCTATAAATCACCTGAGTGGCAAACATAGGTGAATAATATGAATGTGCCTGCCATTCAAACCATTGTAAAGTGTTTTAGAAATAAAAATAAATTTTACTTTTTTTTAACTTTGCTTTGTTTATCTGTAGCAATAGTCTGTAAAATACTGAGTAAATAACTCGTTATAGAGATTTTACAGGTTAATTATTATTACTGTTATTATAACTTGTTATTTATTAACAATTAATTACGTTTAAACTTTCCCACAGTTTGGGTGACATCTAAACATTTTAAGTAATCAATTACTACAAGTAGATTTACGCAGACGTAAATTTTAACTATCATTTTATCATTATTTTTTTTAAACTGAGATTATATACCCAGTTATTAAACATCTTACACAAAATTATAACTTAATAGTCGGTCTATTATCAAAGTATTTGGGTTTCTGAAATTTCATTGCTTATACAGTAATTAAATCTTAATGACGCATTAACAACGGTGATAAGAGAATTTAAATTAAATATTTTTTTTTTTTTTATAGAACTGTAGGGCCTGATTTTACCGGATAAACATTGTAAAAGAAGAATTTTAATTTTTCCCTAATTGAACAAGAAATACAGTCGACGAATAGATAAAAAAAAAGATTACTTACTAACAACCAAAGATCAGGGCCATATTTTTTGATAAAGTGTAAATTCTGATAAGATATCTATGTGGGACAACAATAAAATATAAATAGCTTCAAAGCAGCCTCAAAGAAGTTGAAACCTGCTTTAATTTAAGTTCGATAAATTATTTATAATTCATAGTCAGTTTAAATTAACATAGCGGATATCTTTATTTTTCGTCAAAATAAAGGTATTTTAGAACGGACAGAGGTCATTCTGAAGGTATATACTCGCTCATCTTGAAATATAAGATATTGTGGAAGCATACCACTGAACTGTAAACCGTTCAGCCGTACCACAGTATAGTTTTTACTAATAGTTTATTTTGAATTGGATCTTACAATATCACCAAACTCTGGTAATAATAACTAACTAGAGTCGATACTAATCACCGATCTATCGACTGAAGCAAAAGTGTCCAAAAAAAGCTAAAATTCGAAAAAAATTAGATTTTGAACTTCTTAATTGCAGTAATAAGCTCTCATTGAGAGCTTTTCAACGATATATTATAAGTGGTACTTATTTTTATTCCAGAGTTATAGACAAATAAAATTTTAATTAATGCAATATTTGGATCTTAAAGGAATGTACATCGGACTTCATCTTCTTTATTTTAACTTTTTTGTCTTTAATTTAAATTTATTGCTTTATTAATAGAAACCTTTAAAAAAATTAACCTGACATTGTCAAAAATGTTTTACGATGAATAATAAATAATTCAATAAAAAAAATATATATATATATATATATATATATGAAAAAATATCAGAAGTTATTAATGAAATAAAATTTTCTGTACTTTTCATTAAAAAAAAACATGTGTATATGTAATTTAATAGACGTACAAGGAAGTCATATGGTGTCCACGTCAGATTTTTTATATTATAGACATCTGACAAAATGCAGAATCGTTTTTGGAAAATTTCCTTTTTCTTATTTTACTCTTATTGAAAGGGGTATTAGATTTAGAGAGAACTTTACTTAGGCAAATGTTTCAAGTTTTACCTACATATGATTTTTTTTATAAAACCGTCTCTTAAAATTTATTTTCACCTCTAAAAAATATATATATTTTTATTTTTTGGATTTATCTCTTTTAATTTTTATTATTAATAGCCGGGTAAGATTTTGATTTGCCAGATTTTTATTTACTTATTTTTAAATATTTGAGGTTACAGACTTTATCTTAGCTGCCAGTAACAGTATATTTAAGTTTTATGAAGAAAATAAATATTGACAGCTCAATTGGTAGAGAAACTAACTAATTGACAGAATGCGCCGGATTCAATCTCTGATTTGCCTTTGGCATTTATTTTATCAATCGCAATTTCGTTATCTGTGCAATAGTTAAATACAACGTAGAAATGATTCATAACAAAATAAACTTTTAGATTATATATTACATATATAAAGCCAAAAGTTTGTTTTGCATCACGTCAGAACCAACCGATCGATTTCATTCAAATTTACAGATACATTCATGTTATCCCAGGGATGGTTTAAGCCACTGACCAAGGCCCTAGCGCTCTTGGGAGTGAAGTTGTGAATTAAATATATTCACTAAAGAAAAGAAAAAGATTAACATTTTTACATCATTATTATATTTCTGTCATCACGGCAACAGAAATAAATTAGGAAATTTTCGTCGTCAAAGGCGTGTATTTTAGTTACCACAGTTCCACAGTTACTAAAAGAAAAAAAAAACGTATACATTCTGTTTTTTATAATTTAGTTTTTCTTTCAGGGCTCTATAAAACCTTAATACTTTAATTATTATTTATCAGTACTATTCTCACAACCATGAGGGTAACGAACACTGTGGAGATCCTGGCGAAACAAGAATGGCGAGCGAGGCGAGCTCTGCGGACCTGGAATAGGCCCTGAGGAAACCATGGCTTGACTCTGGGGGTCTCCTGTCCGATCTGGGCCCTGGGAGTTTAGCTCGAGAGCGACCAGGTTGCTCTCGACCTGGCTAGACGGTCGGGCGAGCGAAGCGAGCCGCTACCGTCTAATATCTATAAATGTATAAAACTGTCGAGAAAACACCTAAAATCTGAAACGTACTATTGTACGTTTAATAAGTGGGATATTTCCCACTTATTCAAGTCTTTAAATTTTTACAAAGAGCTTCATTAAAGTCAGTTTTAGTAACACTTTTTTTGTTCCCACCGTAAAACCGTTCGTAATTTACAGGAAAATTGAAAGACAAATGTTATTTATTACATTTTAAAGCAATATTTTTGATCGATTTTAGCATTTTTAATTTTATTTAAAATTTTTTAATATTATTTTAAAATATTTGTATGAAAAAATAACATTCATAAAAAATGCAAAGTCGAAAAAATCTGCGTCTCATTAGAAATAAGATTAGAATTCACGAAATTATCTCATAAAGAGATCAAGTAAAAGCTGATTGAAGAGTGATAATGTGTTATTAATATTTTTTGCTTTAAATTTTTCAACTAACTTTTTTTAGTTTTTCGTGAAAATGTTAAAATTTTTTCAGGAAAACGCTGCTAAAACATAACTAGTTTCTATAAGAACCCAATTTTAAGAAATTTAAAGAAAAAAAATTGAAATTATTTAGTTAAGTAATACAATTTTTCCTTAAAAAAAATTTTACTTAAGTTACATGAGAAAATTACTCCGGATCACCAAACGAATTTTCTGTATAAAATAAAAAGGAATCATCTTAATTATTATATTTGGAAATATGAAGATTTAACATATATATAAAAAATCGTACGGGTCAAATTAAAAAACTATATTCTTTAGTCAGGTAAAAAAACATTCTTAATAGCATAATCACTGTACTGTAAATAGACTTTTACCCCTTCTACATGTATATACTTATTTTCTATTTTTTTCTAACCTCCGGGACCACCGTTAGGTATTACTTCGGAGGATGAGATGAATGACAATTTTTGTAGAGTGTGAAAATGCCATGCTTGACCGGGACTCGAACTCGGGACCTCCGGATGGATGGCCGAGACGCTACCATTCGCGCCACGGAGACCGGCTACATGTATATACTAGACCAGCGTTTCCAAACCTGGGGGTCACAACCCCAACGGGGATAGCTGTGATATGAAAGGAGGATCGCAAAATTAGCGTACAACTTTACACGTAAACAATAATGGAATGATTTTATGAGAAAAAATCCATTTATAACAAATGCTTTATTTACATTTATAAGAATACACAAGTAAAGAAAATAAATAAATGAGATAGTTGCGTTTGTTATTCGTTGAAACATTTTTCCATACGTGGATCTATGTTAGAAACGCACAAAAGCATTTTGTTTTCAAGTAGTAAAAGACGAATCCTGTATTTAGTTTTTAACGCAACCATAGGCGAAAACCCCTTTTCATAGAGGTAAGACGTGTGAAAGGGATTAATGTTTTCAAAGCTTCTGTGACTAAATATCCATATTCACTTTGACGGTCAAGTTAGAACTTATATAAATTTTCAGATGTGAATTTTAGTTGTAACGTTTTATCGACAGACATTCGATAAGCCGGTTGTGAATCTCAACTGGTAACTTAGCAGGTGCAACAACGTTTTCACTCAATTGAATCAGTACCTATCTCTTTCAAAGATAATTTTCATCTTCCTGAAATACCCAAACAAATGAATTTTTAGCTCACGCATGTATCATCATGCTATCCAAACTGTGGTGAAAAATAGTGTCTTCTTCATCCAAATTTTTCTCAATGTAATAGGAAGTGTAAACATATCAAATTTTTTTCTTTGAAGGAGAATAATCCAGATATCAAAGCTTTTTAATTAAAGCATGAACTTTGTCATTGATAAAATGTTTTTATCACGACCTTGTAAAAGAATTCAAGTCGTTTAAATACGAAAATACTTCAGCTAATTAAGCTTACAGCAACGTATACTCATTAATCTGTAAAAACATTGAGAATGGTGTTTATTTATCCTGGAGAAATATTATTAATTCACTTCGCAATTCCAATGACCGGGTTAACACTTTCACACGCGATAACCATCTAACTTCTGTAAGGAAAAGAAGAGATTTTTTTCTTTTCGCCCATTTCATCGCATAGTTTAGCAAACAGTCTATTCTGTAATGGTCGACTTTTAATAGAATTAAACATATTTACAGCATTACAAAGAATTTTTTTGAGATTTTCTCGTACATATTTTTTGTGGCAAGAGCATGTCTGTGAAGGAAGCAGTGCGTCCATTCCGTCCTTGGTATAAGACGAGCTTTTAATTTTTTTTCAGAGTTCCACTGTTCTGTTCTGTTATCGCATTTGCACCACCACTACATACTGTGTAATAGAATTTATTAACTTTATGAAAAAACATCAAAAAGACAGTGTCCAGCTTGCATGACCAGGTATTGATTTGCAAAACAACATATTTTCTTTAGTCTGCATCTAGCTAGCGAAAGATTTCGCCCAGATTTAAGCTCTTCTAGTAAAATGAAGCCCTACCGTAATTTTTGGGATTCAATTTAACGAGTAAAGTTGGTGGTTTCTTATGTAATTTGAGGTGAGAAATAGGGTAAAACAGGTCTTACAACAGTAACTCCAGGATTTTGATATCCGATGTAAAACACAAATTCGGCGACAAATTCGCGGGTGAGTTTGAGGACATGCTGCTCGAGGATCTCTGTGAGTCATCACGATGAAGTAATGTGGCGAGGGGGGTGATGATGGACAGACCCATGAGGAGAAACCGTTCGTCCGTGCTTGCGCGGGTGGGCGGTGGTGATGAGACACGGGAACTCCACAAACCCGCGCTGAAAAAGACTGAATCCAGTCCCGGCGGGGCTGCCTCTTCCGGGGTGTCCCCGTTAGAGGCATTGGTGTAAAGACAGAGTCCCAGCTTCTGGGTGGGGCCCAGAAACGACATAGTCGGGCCTTATTACCTTACTCTGGAAGTTAGAGGCTTGCACGGAGGAAAGATCCGACCGGCGGGTTGACATGTCATACCGGATATAGCCGGTAGCGGGAACTCCTGTTTGAGTATATGGACACTCCCCTGGGCTGTGTTACGCTTAACAGTGGAAGAAGTTTAACCACTGGGGGTAATCTATTGGCCGCAAATGTTGAACCTTCTGCAGGCGGAAAGGATAAAGACTTTCTTTCCTTAAGATGTGCCACACTTTGTGTTTTGATAAACCACAGTCTTGCTTAAGACTTGGTGAGATGTGTTTTATTTTGTGTTCATTAAACAGTAGTACACAGATGGGAATGTCACTCGTGGCATTCGCATCGGTGGCATCCTGGCCGAGGCGGACTGGAATATGTCAAAAGCCGAGGTTTCGAAGATAACCTCCGGTAAAGCTCATAAGGGCTCCGAACGGAGGGGGTAGTGGAGGGTGTCCTTCCCTATGGGGTCAGGATGCAACATGAAATTTGTCTTATATTAATGCTTGGGCTAAGCTGAATATGCTGAATCACATGATGTCATTACCTTGATGATTTACTTGATGTTCAACAGAGGATGAACACGGAAATTACCCTTCCATTCGTAAATTCTAATATACCGAAGAAAACGTTTTTGTATATGGAATCTCTCCTGGGATTCACGTCGAGCAGCTTCAGAATTTCCATTACAAAATCCATAAACAAAAATTATAACGGCATATTCTTTCATTAGAAAATTTAAACGGCATCACTATGATGCCGTTATCATTATGATGTGATAACATTCTTTATTTGTATGATAATTTATTATAGATTCAAACGAAGTACACAATTTTCATTCATTACCAACTGTTAGTATTGGCAACCTATACAATAAAATTTTTTTAAATATTTCGTAACATAAATTTCAATTTAGTTTTTTTACGTAATTATTGTGTTTTACCTGAGTAAATAATTGAATATACACAGCTAAAATATTTTTTAATAGATTTTGTATATTTAAAAAAAGTTAATATTGAATAATTAGGGTTTTTTTTTTTTATAAAGAATGTTTATTAAGTACAGAAAGAAAATACGATTTTCTGTCTATTTTTTGACTGTTTTGCTTGAATAAAAAACAGATTTTTAAAAGTGTTTACTTACTTTTTATTGGTTATATTTACATTAATTTTCTTAAAATTAAATTCTCTACAAGCTTTGTCGTAAATCTTCTACATTTATTAGACATTTAACAAAGCTATTGTACTACAAACCAAAAAAAAAAAAAAAATTGTTTTTAGACAACGAATTTTGTGTTTTCGTCGTATACCTTACATATTACTGGAGTTACGGTTTTGAAAGCTTTTTTATCCTATTTCCCAACTCAAATTACATAATAAACCACCAACTATACTTGTTAATTTAGGTTGCAAAAATTACAGTAGGGCTCCTTTTTATCAGAAGAGCTGAAATCTGGGCGAAATCGTTCGTTAGCGGTAACTCGAAAATAAAGCGTTTCCAGACCTATGTTTATGTGAACTTTGTTCATTATTTTCCCCAGTAGAACTTGTCCTGAAAGTTTATTTGTGGAATATATATATATAATAAATAAGAATAAAAAAAAAAAGATGAACCAATGTAAAAAAGAAAAAAAGTATATGTAACAAATTTGAAATTAAGAGTCGAATAGATAATGCACAATCCCACATCCGAGTTTACTATAAAACATTTAGACACTGTAGGAACAATTAGTTCTAGAATATGCAGTCGGTTCAACCTTCTGTCATCCCCATTCTCAAGTAGATTACTGCCAAATGATATGAATGGTGGTAGTTAAGCTAAAGTTCGTACTTTGAACACAAACGATATATATAAAAAAATATTTTTTTCATCTACTGCGCTATTTTCTGCTGTAGGTTTATTACTTTTGTAGAAAATCTGCTTCATCAGAAAGTTTTCTAAAATTAAATTAAAAATAAAATTAAAACACTAAAAGGTAAATTATTTGTCATTGATGTAGATTTTTACTTCCTTTTACTACTCGGTTTTCAGATTTCAACGGAAATATTCATTTTGATCATCCCTAAATCCATTCTGATTAGTTTCGGCGTGACGTCTGTAAGTACGTTCGTGCGTATTCACGTAGCATAACTCAAAAATGATTAGCCATAGGATGTAGTTATTTTGGAAATTTTTTTTATATCTTGAGAAATATGCGTTGGATGAAAAAAAGGTTTACAACAATCCTTTTTTCTCTTCTTAAGGTCTACAATTTATTTCTTTAAAACTTTTTTGTGAAGTGAATGGTTTTTACAAAAAATAAGAAAAATGGATAAAAATAGTTTTATTCTTTAATTTCCAAAAAAAACTTATTTTTTCAAAACGTTTCCATTGGAATTATTTGTCAATTTGTGTGGAGGTCGTATGCGGTTTTCTCTTACCAATTCCTGAATGGCAGACAGACAAGGACGAAGACCCCCCCCCCCCTCGGACAGGAGTAAAGTTGCAAGAAATCAGTTTTTTCCATATATCTCGAAAAAACCTTTAACCGTCGTATGAAAAAGATTTCACAACAAATTTTCCTTTGTTTTTTCAAGCTTTACAATTTTTTTCTTTAACACTTTTTTTTAGCAAACAATAGTTTTTGCAAAGAAGTAGAAAAACGCATAAATGTAGTTTTTTTCTTTTCATTGTAAAGAAACTTTTTTCAAGTAACACATATAGCCTCCAAGTAAAGTCAATCATAACTTTACTTGTACACCTTCCTATAATTGTTCCGTTTTCTTGTACATTACACCTTTCTTAAATAATAAAATAAATTTCCCAACAAAATTCATAATATCAGTAATAAAACCCTTCTGATGAAATAAATTCAGGACCTCAAATTGAAATTCATTTTCAATTGTAAATTATTAATTCACACATAATAAAAATATTATTCTATGATAATAATAATAATAATTTTAATATTCACACGTTTCTAGTATGATGAACATTTTTGTACACAAAAATCATTTTAATTTTTAATGGTTAATTATAAAGTGATACACAGATTTTCCAAAACCAGTTTATAATGCTATCCATCATCGCTATGTTCTTATAATCGGATCTTAGTTATTTCCAACCAGTTTCAAGAGAGAATGAATCACTATAAAACTCAAATGAATCACTATATCTTCATACCTTTTGCATAAATAAGTTGCTAATGATTGAAATATAGTTACTCTAATTGGTTACGCTTATTGATTTCTTTGTAACGGTTTAATGAGAATGTATAGTGAGATCTAATAACTAATGGTCTAGATAATTTTTTTAAATAATGTATATTAACATTTAATACAGCAAAAGATTTTAGAGCTTGGAAAGACAAACAAGATTTGTTGTAAATTTTTTTTTCATCCGACGTAAATTTCTCGAGATATTCGAAAAAAACCAGATTTTTTGCAACTTTACACCTGCCTGGGGGTCCTTGGTTCTAAGTTACACTTATACCCGACCAGATTGGAGATAATTTCGGTACCCTCACTATTTTCAATATAATTTATCCGTTTAAAAATTGGTTGAAAAATTTTATCCAGCTCTCTGACTAAAAGTCTTACATGTTTCATCTTAATACAATTAGTTCTATTAATTTTTTTAAATAGGTTGTATTAAATTAAAATTGTTAATAATCAGTTTATTCATCTGCATGATACCAAACATTTATTCGTAAAAAATTATCGACTAATTATAGGTAATTCGAGAAAATTCTAGCAGGAACGAAAAGAAAAGCTAACGTTTTTTTTTGTTTTTAAAGAATTATGTTGACGTTAAATTTAACGTATAAATCCTCCATAATTATTCATAGGTTTTTAAAAGAATTTTTTAATGATTAGAACTTCATCTGATTTTGATATAAAATAAATAATAAAACTTGAAAACGGTACTAAGCTAGACTAAAAATAATTATTATTAAAGGAAATAAAGGAATAACGGTTACAGCAATGTAATATTATAATTCATGACCGTATGACGTATACTACCATCATCTCATCACAATCCGTTGAATTTAATTAATTCATTTTCATTAGCTTAGCTGGAAATAAAAGCCGAGAAGAACAAAACAAGTTCTATCATCGGGTAGATGCAATAAAGCTTGATAAAATGAAGTACTGCTGAAACATGAATGTATTAATTAAATCCGGGCGGGCATTGAATGCTTGGCGTTTTGTGCGTCAAGTCATTTCACAACGTTGCAGATGTAGTGGAGTAACGTGGCGTGAGACGTTTTAACTCATCGTTATACTCTTTCGTTCATGTCCGACAGAAATAACAACAGCAAACCATAAACTTTATTAATTTATTGTGGCGTAATTTACTGCAAACGTAATATTAATTATAAAGAAAAATAGAAATATGGTAAATGTAATGGTACGCATGCTTAGTATGACTAAACAGAGTTACTGGATGTTTATGGCACTTCATTATTTTACGTCAAAAATCCATTTGCAACAGTTATTAATTCGTGTTAAGAATACAACATACTCGTCTATACTTACAATATTTTAATCATAAATAAGTTGTAAAGTGAAATAATTTACTATCCATAATAGACAAATAATTAAATGTTAATTTAAAAGAGAAAGGAAGAATTTTTAAAGAAACAGAAATTAATGTGTTATTACTCTTAGATAATAATAAAATTGTATTTTTTTGGTTTCACATGAGAATTATACTTTTTTACTGAATTTTTTAATCTATAACAATGATTCTGTGACGGTTTCTTCATTTTTTATTATTATTATACAAATACCCTAGTAATAAAATTAACTTCTTTACTATGGCTCATGAACAGAAAGAGGAGGGAATGAGTGTATCTTCCTTTTTCCACCGGTTATTGCTGTACGCAACGTTAACATATCAAACATTTAGTGAAGTGTTATATTTCTTTCTCTAATAAATTGTTCAATTATATAATTCTTTTGTACGGATGATTAAAAACAAATTAAAATTTCATGAATTTCTCATTGACTTCTTAAACAGACAATTCCAGTTCATTTCTTAAAAAAAGCTAGAATTTTTTTAATTAGAACAGTCAAATAAAAGATTATAAATATTTATTTTAGTTTGTTTACAAAAAAAAACCAAAAAAAAAACGATTTTTATGTTTTTAGTTTTATTGAAGGGGAAAAACGTTTACGAAATGATCTACCAATAGGAAACACAGCCCTAAAATTCCAGCTTTCTTTTATTTTTATTTAGATCTAAATGAATTAATTAAAGAAAATTTTGATTAATAAACCATAAAAACTTTTACTATTTAATGATGGAAATATATCTCTTAAGAAATAATTTACCAATTAGATGATATTTCTTTTAAAAGGATGTGTGATTAATCTTTGTTTGAATTATTATTAAATAATATAGAATCTATGTATATTATGGATGCTGATGATTTAGAATATCTAAAAAACTAATTTATTTATTTCTACTGTATAATGTAAGGACGTTTACGCCGGTTTAATTTCCCTCCGATAAAGACGAGTGTATCTTTTCGGCAAACCCCATCTTCTTACAATTCCAGAAAGGTTTTGGTCATCCCTTGCCGTAAGGGGTGGCGATATCAAAACTTATTGCAGACAATAGTTTTAGGTAATGTTTAGAGAACTAAAGACCACTTCAAACCGATTCGATACTGTGCCTATTAAGGGAGATATGATTTTTTTGTCTTCAAAACCTTATTTTTTCCACCCCCTTGGCCAATGGTTGGTGATATCAAAAAACTTTACTTAGATAAGTTTTAGGCTCTTATTTAAAGAATAATAGGAACTATAAAAGAATTCGATGTTTTACTTAATAAGAATGTTATAGCGATATTTTGTTTTTTTTTTTAAAAGCCCACCCATTTCCATCCCCATGGTTCGATTTTGGTCGTTAACAATATCGACCGAGATTTTGGAACAAGTTAGTTTTAAGGAAATATTTGAAAGTGATTGCAGTAAAATTACGGAAGTTATCGTGTCCACAAAAAGTGAAATATATATGTATATATATGTGTGTGTATATGAACGTTTGAGATATCGGTGGTTTTGGGGTCTGCGGGGATGTGAAACGCGAAGATATTTCGAAATTTTTCACGTTGAAGTCGAATCATGGTACCCATTACAATAGGTAGCATTGTTATGAAATCTTCCTAATACCCTTTTTTTATTTAGGAGGAAGGAGGAATTTGGGTTAATTTTTTTTTTTAAATAGTATGATAAGCACGCATGCATATACTAAGCTTAATATAAAGTGGGATTATGTTTGCAAGAATTTGAGAAAATTGACCCCAAAAAATTATCTACTCACTTCCTGGAGATATTGATTCCAAAACGTTACCAACTAATTGCCATATATATACGAATACAAAATTTCATCAAAATCGATTTATCCAATCAAAAGTTATTTAGATTTAAATTCGCCAACACATGTACATACGTACCAACATACCTCCTACTTATTTTTTTATTTTTTTTGGGGTCTTGGTCATAAAACGTAGGGAAAGGAAAATAATCCCATAGCCCAGTTTTTGACTCATTACAATATTTTCCTTCTTTCAACGTAACTCTAGATCTATGATGACAGAAAGTAAAATAATTATTACAATTCTATGGAGTAGAACGCAGCTTATTAAATTTGCGAATGTTATGATATTTTACCATAAAAGCTTAAAAAAATAAATTAATAATTTTTACCGATTATTTTACTCGAAAATGTAAATAAAACGTTAATTTTAAATTAAAAAAAAATTGGAATTTACTGTTCAAATATTTTCGGTTGATTTAATTAAAAATAATGAAAAAAAAAATTTTTCTCTGCATTTACTGGCGTTTAATGAATAAATTACTCACAGTTACATGTGGAATATTTTTATTACATAATATTCTAACTTGCCTGTTACCTCCACCTTCCTGATACTACCATCAGATCACCCCCCTCCCGCAACTATTTTCTTTCATATACCAAATTTTAATTTACTCATACAATAACTATTAATCTATCCATAAAAATTATAATTTCTCCTCTGAGTTTGAATAGTGGTTCGGTATAGATAATATCCATTACGTATTTATTTTCAAATCTCGTTTCATTTTAAACACAAAGAATCATTTGACTGTTCATCGGTTGACATTGAATTACAAATAAATTGCTAACAATTTTATTTTGATCGTTTGTAACTTTCTAAAAATATTTGTCGAAAGCAGTGATGTATAAATGATTAAGTTTAATATACAGCTAAACAAATATAATAATTTAACAAAATTACCAACATTAGTAAAAATAAATCAACTACAGAGATTTACATCGAGAACTCGGTTTATGGAAATGAATATATATATTTTTTTTATATCTAAAATTATTAATTAAATGTAAATTTAAATACTATCACACATGCAAAAAGAAATTACTACAATGACTTAATTGTAACAGAAAGACAAATGGCTTATCTTGTAAGTTGTACATTTACGAGTAAAGTCAGTGTATATATTTTAAGTATAATGGACATATGAAATCACGTGAGACAGCTTCAGGTTCTATAATACTTTATGTCATTTCCTAAGTAACATTGTATGCATGAATACAAGTGGTTTTGTAACAGACATATAACAGGTTGACACTTGTTTTAAATATCTTGTTTTAATCATAATCTATTGTAATGTCTAGTAACATAATTAATACCTGCTATTTCATTTAGATTGTTATATTATGTTAAACTGTCAACTTTAAAGAAGAGAACATTACCGTCATGATAAATTTAGTTAAGTAAATCTATATTTGAAAATACTTCAAATATAGAAACAATCAATCAGGAAGAATAAAATGTATTATAAATATTATAAGATATAAGATAAAGTTTAATCATCAGTTATTATAGATTAAAAAAATTAAGTAAACAAAAAAAAAGGAAAAATAAGAAAGTAAAGAGGAAATAATTTGCTGATTGTAATATTCTCACACTGGAAAATAAAAATTAATGAAGAAATACTGAATGATATAGATTCATTGAAAAAAAAAAAAAAAATTTGTGAATAAATAATAGTAAAACATAAGAAATTAAATGTGACAGAATGGAAAATGATAACAGAGTTTAAATATTAAGGTTGAAGAATAGTATATATTGCAAATCAAAGAATTCTGTTTTACAGGTTAGATGGTATAAGGAAGATATTAAAATCACATTTTCCAAAGACGGAGAGGGCTTATATACAGAAATACTTTAATATCAGATTACATTTAGCAAAACAAAAATCATTTAGATATGTTATATCGAATAACATTTTTTTATAGTAGCAAAACGATAGTAAAACTAGAAAGGCAGGTTGTGTTACAAAAGAATACAAAATTGGGTATTTTGATAAAATTATAAGTGAAACTGTTTTAATATAAACTGAAGAAAAATGAGAGAAAAAATATAAGAAAAAACGCTGGAAGATGTGCTACAATTGCGGAGGGGAGGGCCACTTAAGCCGCGACTGCAAGGACCTAGCCAAATGCATCAGGTGCGGTGTTAGCGGACACAGTTTCGGAGATGTGGCTTGTAGAACTAAGAAAACCACGCAATGAAGCTCATCTATCTGAATGCCATTAAGAGTGGTCTGGCCCACGATCTCCTGTGGGAGGCAGCTGTCAACAAGGAGGCCGATATAATATTGACATCAGAGCCAAATTGAGGGGTGGTCAGGGACCACCCCTCCATTTGAGGGCTGAAGGGGTGGCGCACAACGACTTATCGGGTAGATATACGCTATCTCACCAGCGGACGGAAGCAGGATTTGTTTGCACTAAGGTGGGGGTAGATCCTCGTGTATTGTTGCTACATCTCCCCCAACTCGTCGTGGGATGACTTCACGGCATTTCTGTACGCGTTGGGAGAGGATGTTCGGTGGATGGGCCTACCTGCCCTGCTGATCGGCGACTACAACGCCAAGAACGCTAGGGTGGATGGAGATATCACGGATAAGCGAGGGGAGGCTCTTGCAGAGCTCAACTCTTCGTTCAATCTGGTCAGCCTCAATGATGACATCCCCACCTTCTGGAGAGGAGAAGGTGTTTGACCTTCAAGGATCGGTCCTTGACCACGCATACGTTTCATAAACGGTGGCTCCACTTGTACAGGAGTGCGTAGTGCAGGCAGATGACTTAGGGAGCGACCACAGGGGATTGTGGGTAGAGCTGTGGCCCACTTCCAGCCAGAAGGCAAGCGACGAGGTACGTTGACAGAGTACATCTCAAGGAGCTGAAGGGGAGGCACTCACGACAGTCTTCAACGAGGATCGCAGGTGGGTACCTGAGGAGCTGGATGCAGCAGTCCAGGAGGCCTACCACCTTGAACTTCAAGAAGCAAGACGCCCCAAGAAGAAAGTTTATTGGTGGACCGCTAAAGTCAGGGAAGTAAGAGCGGACGTGCAACGGGCACGTCGCCGTCTACAGAGGAGTAAGTCGCTGGAGAGAAATGACGTAGATGAGGTGACCCAACAGTTCCGAGAGTCCAGGAAAACGCTGAGGTGAGAGATTTGGAGGGCAAAGAGTGAGTCGTGGAAGCCTTGACCAGCTGCAAGAAGATCCTTGGAGACAAGCGTATAAGCTTGTCACCGAAAATCTGCGAGGGAGACTGCCAGTCATCCCAGGAGAGCAGTACGACAGAATAGTGGAATCACTCTTTCCCAGACTACCGGCCGTCGAGTGGCAGACGACGCCAATAGAAGAGCCAAGGCGAATCTCGCTTCAGGAGCTGGAGGGAGCAGCGGCAGCGCTCAACCCCAAGAAAAGTCCGGGACCGGATAGAATTCCAGGGGAGGTGGGCAAGATGGTGGTGGGGGGCATTCCCGTGGACGGTGCTGGACTGTTTTAACCAGACCTTCACGCGGGTTACTTTCCCATCATGCTGGAAGAAGGCACGGTTGGTACTTCTACCCAAGCCGGGGAGAAATTCAGACCAGCCAGGATCCTTCCGTCCGGTGTGCTTACTCAGTACACTTGGCAAGATGTATGAACGTGTATGAATGGAAAGATGTATGAATGGCGGCTTTCCGCAGAGGTATAAGAGCAAGGGGACCTCTCCTCTCGTCAATTTGGATTCCGGAAGAGCATGTCAGCGGTCCACGCAATTCGTGAGGTGATGTACTCTGTCGACGCAGCAGCAAATGGTACGCGGCGGACAAGAGCGAAACTGGCCCTGATATTGTTGGACGTTTGGAACGCCTTCAACAGCCTGCCGTGGGAGGTCATCGGGCAGGCGTTGAGGGCGAAAGAAGTCTCCGGATAACTTCAAACGATCATTAGTAACTACTTATGTAACATGTGCACGTTCATGGATACTGGTGAACGGGTGTAGCCAGGTAGGACGGTGGATTATGCATCTGTTTCCGGACGTGATTGCTTGGGTGGGAATTAAGCATGGTGAAGTTGGATACTGCTTCCTTCAACTACTTTCGGGCCATGGGGACTTTGATAGCTATCTGCATCGCTTCAAGAGGAGGAGAACGGCGGGTTGCAGGTGCGACAGCTGACACAGCCGAACACACCTGGTTCGACTGTGTCAGGTGAGAGAACGAGAGACATCAGATTCCGGTGGCCGTAACACCAGATAACGTTGTCAGACACATGCTCCAGAGTGAGAATGGATGGAGGGAGGTAGAGATTGTGGCTCGTCTCGTACTAACAGCGAAGAGAGAGGAGAAACCCCCTTGACGTGCACACGGCCCTCGATGTCATCAGAGGCGTCGAAATGTGTTTTTTTTTGTAGTTGTTAAAGTACTTTGTTAGGTTAGGAATTTATGATTGTATTACGTGTTTTTGCTCATATTTTTGTTGGAATATGCTGCCGTATATACCGATAGACATGGAGTGGGGGCGATATTGTCTGCGGTGTTCTACCGCTGACACCGGAAAGACATGGCGCAACAAGTAATGAGGGGTCATGGGAATGCATGGGAGATTGAGGACAGGTACAAGTACATCTTGATGCGTGTAGGGGCCAGGGAGGCGGCCTCTATGCCTAGGGTGTTCGGGCCTACTCACGCGCAAGAGTGGGTGGGTCGGAGCTCCCCGCTGATGGCATGGCGGACCCTCAAGTTGTGCATGGGGGGACGCGTAACTGTGTCTGGATCAGGTATAATAGGGACGGGAAGGGTAGCTCTCCTGCGGAGAAAATTCTGATCACTGGAAGAGGTGATTAGTATGTTTTCGAGGAGGCACGGGAGACCCCAATGGGATGTCCGAGTTCGGAAGAGCTAGGGAGGGCAGACTGCGCTTCCATGAAACCCTGAGGGGACTGTGTTAAGCTTTTTAGCGTAGGCTGGTCGTCTTGGGGAGTTTAAAAAAAAAACTAAAGAAAAAGAAAGCTGCGGTTATAAAATAAATCTGATATAGACCCCACAGGACTTCCTTGTACGCCTATTAAATTACATATACACATTTTTTTAAGTGAAAAGTACATAAAATTTTATTCCATTAACAACTTTTGATATTTTTTTTATTGTTATTACTGAATTATTATTAATTGTAATTTTTTTTTACAATCAGAGGTTAACCACTTTATTGATTTATAAATATTTAAATTAAAAACAAATAGTTACAAAAAAAGGAGAAGAAGTCTGATTCGAAAAGATGTGTTTTCCCCTTGTAAGATCAAGATATTTCACTAATTAAAATTTTATTTTTCTATAACTCTGGAACCAATGAAAATAAGTACCACTTATGATATATCGTCAAAAAGCTCTCAATGAGGGCTTACTGCTGCAGTTAAGAATAAGTCCAAATCAATTTTTTTTTGATTTTGGGCTTTTTGGACACTATTGGTCCAGTCGATTGAAATCAAAAGGAACAGGTGCACAATTAGATGTTAAAACAGTCCTAAATCCAAAATTTCAACATCCTACGACTAACCGTTTTTTAGTTATGCGAGATACATAAGTACGTACAGACGTCACGCCAGAATAATCAAAATGGATTCAGGGATGGTCAAAATGGGCACTTCAGTTGAAATCTGAAAACCGAAATTTTTCACGAGAACAATACTTCCTTTACATACACTGCTACCATCATACCTCGCGGGGTACGGTAGTAATGAAGGCAACGTTGGATTATTTTATGACTTCCTTGTACGAAGTAAAGGAAGTAATGGCGAAACCAGAACAATATCACGAAAAATTTCGGTTTTCATAATTCAACGGAAATATTTCAACATTACTTTTTTTACTTCGTACAAGGAAGTAATAAAATAATCCAACGTTGCCTTCACTACTGAATCCATATACTTCTGAATTAGCAGCAAAAGAAAGATATTTTAATTTTATCTGGCAGAACAAATAAAGTGAACAATTTACAAAGCAACATTAATTAGACTTTCAATTTTTACGTAAAGAATTTAAATTTAATTAATTAATTTATTCGTAAATATATTTAGATCTATGTAAATATATTATTTACATTATCTATGTAATGTATTTAGATCTATATAAATCAAATTTACAAAACACAATGAATTTTATTCGTATACGTAGGCTCTACCACAGGTAAATAATATGATAAATTAAATTTTTAAACAATAAATTCACAGTTAAACATAAAAAAGGAGCAATAGGATTTAAAAAAGCTATCAACTGTGGGTTGTTTCTGATGCACGACTTAAAAGCGCGCGCGCACACACACACACACACAAACACAAATTAATTAAAAATATTTATCATTTTATATAAATATAATATTTTTTCGTTTTTTTAATTCATAACTAAAACGCGCTCATACCATATTTGATTCGCGTGGGTGTGGCGGTTCTAGAAGTGACGGTCGGCACTAACTACAATAATGTAATTTAAGTTTTGCAAACATGGCACCGTTAGTAAAATACAATTTATTTTAAATATAATATTAAAATCAGCTTGCCCATTGATTAGTTAATTCCCTCACACGTTTTTGGCTATTTCGCCATCTTCAGGAGGATTGACTTTATAATAACTTAGAATTAAAATATAAAGATAAATAAAATTCACAAAATAAAATTGTTACAATCATAATTGTTCGTCATAATTGTAATTAATATTGTAATATTTTATTCTATCAGCATTTTTTGGGGTGAAGGTGTGATTTCCCAAAAACATGTTTTTGTAAATATTGTTATTTTTAATTATTAACAAATGTGCCTAAGAAGAATATGACCTTAATTAGGCGAAATCTGAGATACTGAGGGTAGGTGACTGTTCTACAGCTTCATCCCCTAGATTTTTTACGTTGAAAATTTTATGGCATCAATGCCCACACATAGAAGTAATCTGACCATGTTTGGTCAATCGGTCCAGCAGTTCTGGAGGTACAAAGTGACTTAGAGGCCAACACTGAACACACACACACACACACACGCACACAAATTAGTTAAAAATATTTACCATTTTATATAAATATAAAATTTTATTATTTTTTCGTTTTTTTAATTCAATGATTGTAACACACACATAATACGAATATTAACTTCCGAAAAATTTCCATCCGGGTTTTTGAGTTCCTTAGGTGTCTAAAAGTCAAGATCTGGTGAAAACTGAATATGCCCAAATTGGACCGATTACAGTACTTTCCCTTCTAGAGCTATAGCCCTGCTCTAGACGATCGCTATCTAGACGAAAAAGTAAAATTATTTAAAAATTAAAAGTTAAAAGGGTTTAGGGGGGGAGTATTTATTTATTTAAGTATTAATAATCAAATGAGATTGATATTTATTTTAATAGCAGTTCTTTTATATTATATATTTACAAACAAGATATTTTAAAAACGTATTCGATTGACCGTAAAGAATAAAAAATTCACATTATCTTGTAAATCGATTTATTTAAATCTGATAATCCACAAAAGAAAATCAATTCAAAAAATTGAAGATTAAAACATCTGTTGTTAGAAAAAGATATATATGTATTATTTAAAAGTTCTTTGGCTATAATGTGATTTCCTTAATCACCTGTATAACACAGGTAGAAGCCGAGAGTGTAAAATCAAAGTCTAATTTGGATGAACGATAATCTAAATCTGTAGACTGTTGAATCGGAACATTTCTGATGGACCTTCCTTTAAATTTCCACCTCACATCACATAAATTGTTTTAAAACCTAATGAATAATATAACCTTTAATAAGATAAAGTGTAAATTTGTTTGGTATGGATTCATTAGCTTTTAAAAGTTATAAAAGATATAAAAAGAAATGTGTTTCTTTTGTAGGTTAATAGCCAGAGTTTTTAGCTGATTATTGTCACATCATTTCAGTTAATTAGTGTGAAAAAATTCTTTTAACTTGTATTATATATATTATAACAATTTATTACCATTAACATTACGTGTAATTCAATTTATATGAAAGTAATAATTAAATAAAAAGCAAATATTGTGACAAATATTGATTTAATTAGGCACAATACTTAATAAGATAGTGTAATAAATTTAACGTTTTTTTGAAAGGACAAAAAAAATCTCGTACAATTTCTAAAACATTATTTTTGTTAATAAAAATTGCCAAATCACATATTTGTAAATCGATTGGTTTAGATAGTTTATTTTTTTAGTAATCATAAATAGAAGCGAAAAAATAAGAAAATCGTCTAGCTCAGTTAATGAATTTGATAAATTTGAAGCAAGGCATCACAATCTGGCATGATGATCAAATTTCGGTTTTAATAAAAATAATGTAGCTTTTCTAAGAAAAAAATTCTTATTTATTTTCGATTTGGATAAAGGAAAATCTTAATTTTAAAAAAATCTTATGTAGACACTACATGACTTCCTTGTACGCCTATTAAATTACATATACACGTTTTTGCTTCTTTTTTTTTTAATGAAAATTACGTAAAATTTTATTTTATTAATACCTTTTGATATTTTTTGATATTATTTTTTTATTGTTATTCCTGAATTATTATTTATCGAAAAAATTTGTTTAAAATCAGAGGTTAATAATTATTAATAAATAATTATTGTAAAATCCAAATATTTCATTAATAAAAATTTTATTTGGCTATAACTCTGGAACCAATGAAAATAAGTACCACTTACAATATATCGTTGAAAAGTCCAACACCAAAATATTTGGATTTAGGGTTTTTTTGGACACTTTTGTTTCAATCGATTGCAATCAAAGGGAAGGTGCACAACTAGATGTTACAACAGTCCTAAATCCAAAATTTCAACATCCTAAGGCTAATCGTTTTTGAGTTATGCGAGATACATACGCCTTGACGTACCTCTGTACGACTGCCTGTACGTCTGTACTGTTAGATACGTACATCTGTACGTACGTACAGACATCACGCCGGATCTAGTCAAAATGAATTCAGCGATTGTCAAAATGGATATTTCTGTTGAACTCTGAAAACCGAAATTAATCGCAATCACAAAACTTCCTTTACTTCGTACAAAGAAATAAAAACAAAGTGAGCTTAATTGAGATTTAATAGAATTTAAGTTTCGTTAATATCAACTAAATCAAATGAAACACAATTCTACTTATGCTTTTTGAATGATCACTCTATTGTCTTTTTCATGCTATCATAGACACGCACGTTCTCACACAAAACAAACAAAACCAGCTTTTAAATGAAAATTTGGATTTCAGGTGAAAGCAATTATAAATAGAAGCAAAATAACAAGAAAATCTTCTTGCTCAGAATGTGAAATTGATAAATTGAAGCAAGGCAGTACAATCTGACATAATGATCGAATCTCGGTTTTAATAAAACAAAGGATATTATCCTAATAATTTATATTAGGTAGAGTATTGCGAATCGAGAACTGATTGATTCCCTTTTTATCCATACTAATTTTAGTTTTTCATAATTCACGGGAAATTATACTTTTTATATATACCGGTACTTTTTATATAAAACCACCAAGTTGATAATTAAAAGTAGATTGAAATCTTTGCAAAGCGGGTCTTATTTTCAATAAAAAAATTATAAAAAATCATCCAATGCATCAGCATAAGTAAACCGAGAAAGAGTGTTTTAAATAAAATCAAAAGAAAAATCATGTTTTACAATAACAAAATACGATCCTCTTTCAATACAATGAGAGATATATTTTATTTTATTTTAATCTATGGGATTCTCATATAAAATATGAGGGATCAGTCTTATATCTGCAGTCTATATTTCCTTTAAAAGATACAAATAGGCGTGGAATATAAAAAATGTCAAATTTTGATTATTTTCGTATCATTAATTAATTAGTTTTAAATTTCTCAACTGTGTGTAATTTAATATTATCATTAGGAATAATCAAATTAGACAGTACATATTTATGAAAAGGATAGAAAATACCACTTCGCATCCAATTCAACATTTCTAGGTAATTTATTAATTTAGAAGTAATAGTATCTTAAATTTTTCTAACAATCAAAAACGGTATCCATTCTTAATAAATAGTGAATTTTTCCATTCAACTGTTCTGGTGTAGATTTGAACGTATGAATGAAAACTAGTTCTCTATTAACTGAAATAACATTAACTACGTCGTTAAAATTACTATAATTAATGTAATTTATTTGTATGTACAAAATAATGTATGCACTAATATACTTAATTTTACACAACAGATGAAATAATTCATTAAATGAATTATTAACCTAATACTATGTAGCTACGTATTTATAGTCTACTTAATTTTATAATGAAATATGTTTATTTAAAATAACTACTGTAAATCTACAGTCAGTTTAAAAAAATACACACACCCACATTTTTTTATACAATTATAATACACGAAACAATGGTTATAATCATTTCTTTTTTTGGCAAATTCGTTTGGTCGGCATCGTAATTGAACCATGATAAATAATGTTGGTACTATTGAATTTTTTAAACGGTATTAAAAACAAATCATTTTTTTTATACCCTATATTTAGAAATTAAATTTTGAGTCATAAGAAATAACTTTTGAGAGGGGTGTTTTATCAGTAATCCCGTACATAACGGCTCCAAAATATTGTTGAATACTGTTGTTTTGATAAATTTTGAAAAAAATTAATGAAAATATTAATGAAATAGAGCAGATAACAACGTTGAAGAATGAGATAAGATCCCAGACTTTCGGAAAATATTATGATATAGATACGTCTAGATTTGTAATCACTCTTTATTTTTTATTACTTACAATGGAGTTAAAATCAGAGAAATTGTTATTTTGGTTTTAAATTGTTAGAAAAAAAAACTATCATATTGTCCATTGCCTTAACGCTTAAAGGTGGTAACCTTGCAAGGAACAGTAGTCGCATCTGATGTAACATAGATATTTTCAGGAATACAACATCCCAAGCAGGGCTCACTACGAAAACTGAAAAGTGAATTGATCGAGTTATGTTTTCTTTATAGACCAAAATAAAGCATATTTTGTGTATCAGAACACCTAGCTACCCAGACTGTTGCTCACATTCAGTACCACAAGTACTCATTCACTCTGTTCTTCACAGAAACTGGTTGTGTTACAAAGATCATTATTTTCAAATAAAGACAATCACATAGTATCAAAATGTTTCTGTGGAAAAAATATATTTCTGTAGGGGGAATACGTTTCAATTAAATATAAATTTAGGTAAAATTATGGTCAATATTGTATTACTATAAGTAATAATGCGTGTTGTATTCTACAGACTGTCTATACAGATCTTAATCTCTTACTTCATTTTTTAAAATGGGATGTGAAAACAATAAAATCTGAAAAAACTACAGATCGGTAAAATCCAGGCTACTAATATGTTTTAAGGGTATAATATCCACTTAATATTAGAAAATGAGATAAAAAATATCTATAATTGAGATAGGATATGTTCACCCTTGTTTCCTGAAAACTGTAATATTTATAAAATAACATCATTAATTTTAAAAGGAAGCGTAACAGATAAAATATATCTGTTATTTAAATAAAAATTTCAATAAATTATTAGAGTTACAGAAGTCAAAAGCCATAAAAACTATCAGAATAACAAAAAAATAGTAAACATTCCAATTAATCGGTAAGTTTTTAAGAAATTAATATGAAATATAAGACTGTAAAACGAGATAATTGATTAAAATCAATCCGGAACGTATAATTTTATATTACCGCGTTTAATTCTTTCCTTAAATGACCAGGAACATTTTTTTAAGGTTTTAAGTATGTCATTGTATTATTGAGACAAATAAATATGTGTAAAATAAATGATGCCAGCCTCGGTGGTGCGAGTGATAGCGTCTTGCACTTTCATCCAGAGAACCCGGGTTCGTATCCAGATCATGTATTTCTCATACGCTTCAAATTTCTATTTAAGCTAAATGACTACAACAGTCGATGTCCGCACATCTCATAAAAAAATCAGTCAAAGCTTATTCATTAAGAAAACAAATAAAACACAGTGATTAGGATATAGTGTTTTAATAATGTTAACGTCATTTTATAAGTTGGATAACGTAGATAAATGGAAACTTAGTCTTGTAAGACTTAAAGTCTTTATTATTGATTATAATCTCCATGATAAAAGGGCTCTAGATTGCAAAGTGTGTATGCTTGCCTTAGTAGTCAAAATGTAGATTGTCAGATGAAGTACCTATAAACTAATATACATATAAAATGTATTTTATATGTATAAGTATCATATAATATGTATACATATATACATGCATACATATATATAATATGTATAAGAAGTATCAGTGCATAAGAATTAGCTTCTTCCGGCCCAATTATAATACGAGAAAGTAAACGTATTTGATTAGTTTTCATAAATGGTTTTAATTATTCATGAAGAGATTATAATCACTCTACTAATCAGTAAGTTATTTGTAATATGTTATTAATATTATTTTCAATAAGTTATTTATTTATGATGTAGACATTTTAGTTTAATCTCTGCAATAAAGGATTTTATTTGTTTTAAGTATGCATCATCTTCAACGGACACATGGAGCGTACAGTAAACCATCCTTCAGTTTCACATACAGCAACCAGACATTCTTTAAGCCTGAACTAAATCTACTCTTATAATCTTTAATTTTCCACATCGACCACATTCCGATAAGATCAAAAACAAAATCAGTACAAACATACAGTACAACGTATAATTTGAATTATTTTTTGGATTAAAGTAAATTACAATTTTTATGAATATTTAAAATTAAGAGTAAACTGTTATTGTAAATTAAATGGTTTATTTTTAAACTAATTTACTATTATTACTTTCAAAATAAATAACTTAAGAATGCGTTGAATCTAATTTAATAATGGATACTGTAAATAAAATTTAAAATTTGTTATTAATAAATAATTAATAACGTCCGAGAGAATTAGAACATACATAATCATATGAACTACGATACTGTTAACATCCATACTCATATACTAACACATTAATAGAAAAAATTAAAAAAAATTATAGTAGTTCGGGTAATATGTGTTTTCGAACGTATGATATAAAAGTGGGTAAAACATGAGTAGATCTAATGTTCACACGGTTAAGTGAACACACTACATTAATTTAAATGGTATTAAAGTAACAGTTCATACGCTCACACAAGTGTGATACATTTGCATTAAAATTACGTTATAAATTTTGGAAAAGAAATAGATAAAATAACATTATTAATATACACTGAAAAGAATTATCGATTGAACGAGAGTCGATTTTTTTCCACGAAATCAGCTAGGTTCTCAGTTCGAATCCCGGATACGCCATCTAGTTTACATAAATCAATACTAATACCCATTATAAAAACGAATTTTAATTGTGTTAGTGATTTAATCTCTATTAACATTAATAAATAACTAAACACATTCATTATCTGACAGGTGTATGCAGAGTTGTATAAATATTTACTTTTATTTAAAACGCAGTAAACCCTGATAAAACCTCTTTCATATTACACATCAAAGGGCATAAATTATTTTGTGTAATTTTATTTTTATTAACTACAGATTGATGCATTTAATTTTAAATGAATGTAAAGCAAGAGTTTTATAATGCTGATTGAAATGACGTTTAAAAAATATTTTTTTTTATAAACCACAACTTCCTAGTATTGTCTTTTCAGTAGTGAAAAAAATGTGGAATTTTAAAGAATTCGTTCAGGGTGGCCAAAGAAATGTCGACTGAAGACGAAAGTAAATAAAAACGTTCTGGTCACATTTCGCTTCTTCTAGAAATACGTCCACTGGCAATTTCACATCTTAGTTCAACTTCTCACATCAGATTCGTCGAAATATCTCAAAATACATTTTGACATATGACTAACTTCGAAAACTTTACATAAGGACTGAACAGTAGGAGTTAAGTAAAAGTTTTCCATCATCTTATTGGATTTTAAGAAAAACATCTAATCATTTTTTGTTTTGCAACTAAATCCTGATTCATAAAACTTTTCTCAATCCAGTTCGGTAATATGAAATATAACTGTGCGAGTCAAAAGAAATTAATAATTGAAATTTTACAGTGATTTCAATCTGAACGTCTTAGAAAAATTATAAAATTTTGATTCATTTCTAATCTAATTATCCATTGAGACTTAAAAAAGTAAAAATTTCGAAATTTGTTCAATACTCGTATATCAACTAAAATTAGAAAGTTTATAAATTACATTTTCTTAGACAACTTATACCATGTAGAATACGCTTTCGACATCCGACTGATTTATTTTAAACGAAATACAAAATTATCCACTCATTCATCTTTAAAGTACAACTTTAAATTCCAAGAAAACATTATACGAAAGCTGCAAGAAAAAACACAAACGTTAATCAAGCAGTCTCACACTCAAAAAGATAGGCATTATGTGAAAATAGCTCTATTTATTGCTTAAAATCTGAAATTAAGTCGCGCGAAATAGGTTCCTATTTTGCACAATATATATAGTTCTCGATGGGATTTTCAGCCATAAAATTTGGTAAACAGAAACCATTGACGCCATGTAACCTCGAATATCATTTCTTAATAACTCCTACGTTAAAGTTGTATCAGCAGAGCAAATTGAATTACCTTCCGTTCATAAACCTGGTTAATACCACATAACGTAACGTAACACAAAACAAGAAGTTAGAGTTAAATAATATAATTACTTGAATTAATATTTTCATTGGCTTCAACACAAAAAATTGCTACGGGTGAAATATTGTATTTCTGAGACAGTATTTAATAAGAAGTGAAGATTAGTTCGTCACTGATTAAGTAAATTATTGAAATTTTAATTACTAGTTTTTGGAAAATCTTTAATTTCCCTTCGGCTCTCCTTTATTAAAAAAAAAAATATTAACAGATTGAGTAATACATATTGTAGTAATACATATTTTTTAACAAAAAAATTTGATGTGGGCACTACATGACTTCCTAGTACTCCTATTATATTACATATTCACATTTTTTGCTGCATTTTATTTAAACTTATTTCATTTGAAAGTGAGATACGATCCTCCAATAAAGTATTGGATCCTCCAATAAAGTGGACAATTACACCATTGTATTGTGGTGGACAACACATTGCATCACATTTTTTTGTGGTATCCATATCAGCATTTTATATTAGTTTATATATTAATCACGTTTCACGTCGCTCAAGTAGTTATGTGGTGTGAGAGAACATGTGTGTCGTAAGTGAGAAGCGTGCACATTCGAATCGATGTGCACACATTGGTTCGAATCCGACTTCATATACATATAATTTGTTTAAATTTTTTTTTTTTCATTTAGATTTATTGATTTATTAATAATTATTAACCTCTGTAAAAATTTTTGAATTAAAATGAAAAGTTCACAAAATTTTACTTCGCTAATAATTTCTGAATTTTTTCATATTTTTTTTTTATTGTTATAATTGAACTATTATTTATTGTAAAACTTTTTACAATTAGAGGTTAATAATAATAATTAACAAATCAATTATTTAAATCAAGAAAAAAGTTAAAAGGAATATATATATATATATATATGAAGGTCTGAAGTCGGATTCGAACTGATGTGCCTTCCCCTTGTAAGAACCAAATATTTCATTAATTAAAATTTTATTTGGCTGTAACACTGGAACCAATGAAAATAAGTACCACTTATGAAATATCTTATTGAGAGCTACTACTGCAGTTAAAAAAAAGTGCAAAATCCAATGTTTGGATTTTGGACTTTTTTGGACACTTTTGTTCGAGTCGATTGCAATCAAAGTGGGAGGTACACAACTAAATGTTACAACAGTCCTAAATACAAAATTTCAGTATTCTACGGCTATCTTTTTTGAGTTATGCGAGATACGTACGTACAGACGCCAAGCCGAAACTAGTCAAAATGGATTCAGGGATGGTCAAAATGGATATTTCCGTTGAAATTTGAAAATCGAAATGTTTCGCGATCGCAATACTTGCTTTACTTTGTAAAAGAAGTAAAAATGGCTAACTGTAATTCATTTTTGAATCTTTATATGCGAAAAGTTTTATTCATGGTAAATAAAAAGAAATAGTTATGGTAAATGGTAATTCAAATTAATTAATTACTGGAAAATATAAAAAAACCTATTTATGAAACCATAAGCTAGATGCGCATTTCTCTTGGATTATCTATATTAGATTCCTATTTAGATTATATTTATCTACAATCTATTTATATTACCATCTAAATTAAACATAGTTTTAGATGGATTAACTCAAAAACAGTAAGTTAGCATAATTCAGTCTTAAACACTTAAACTCGCCTCTTGAACGCCAAGTACTTTTCGTTGTCTACATGAGACTTTTTTTAAGCTAACTTCTCGGCTTGGAGCTGCTCTGTCTAAACATATACAATATAATTTTTTTGTTAACAGCTGTTAATATAATTTTTATATTAAAAACATAGAATTTTTACTCTTTTTATGTAGTGACTTAACTTCTGGTTATTTATTTATTAATTTATTATTGTAGTTATTATTATTAACATTTTTTATATACTTATTTTCTGTGTTTTTTCTTTAAATACTTTTATTTGCCTCTACTAATTTCCCCCTGATGAGGATTATTTAAAAATCCTAATGCTCATTTACTAACTATTTATATATATATATATATACACACACACACACACACACACACACACACACGCATGTACATAAGCGCGTTTTTCAACAGTTTTTGAGTTCATTTTATTTACAAATTTACTTTACGTTAAAAATTAATAAAGATGATTTCAAGCGAATTTATTTTCTTTTCATACGTATTAAAGTCGGCCGCTGTTAATTGAATCATTCTATACTGAGTTTTATCTTGAACTTGAACAACCTTTTATCGTATTATTTTGTATGTTTGGGATTTAATGTAAAGGATTTCAGCCTGAAACTAAATTAAATCAATTATGAAACCTGAAGCAGTTTAAGCCTAATATTGAATTAATAATAATAATTTCAATAAAACAATTATTTAGCCTAAAATTAGATCTTCATTAATATTTCTTATTATTATAACTTAGCTTAACTTGAAAATAATGGTATAATAGTAGCTAATTCGTAAAATTGTATTTCATATTTATAGTTGATAAAAAAAATAAACCCTGTAAATGAAATTGTTTCTACGATTAATTAATATTATGTTTGCACCGAATTTCCGTAAACATTACCTAAATTGGGAGATTAGTTTTTCAAAGATGTATTACAGTTTTAAACAGTACGCTTTCTATTTACTTTCTTGTACGAAATAAAGAAAGTAATGTAATCGCAAAAAATTTAGGTTTTCAAATTGCAATGGAACTGTCCATTTTGACCATCCCTGACCCCATTCTGACTATTTTCGGCGTGACGTCTGTACGTACATATGTATATCGCATAACTCAGTAACTATTAGCCATAGAATGTCGAAATTTTGGATTTAGGTTTGTTGTAACATCTAGTTGCCCACCTTCCTTTTTAATTGCAATCGACTCGACCGGAAGTGTCCAAAAACGCCCAAAATCCAAAAAATTTGGATTTTAGACTTTTTCTTAACTGTAGTAATAAGCCCTCATGACAGCTTTTCAACGATATACTCGTATATCAGCAGTGGTACTTATTTTCGCTGGTTCCCGAGTTATAGCCAAATAAAATTTTAATTAATGAAATATTCGGATCTTACAAGAGGAAGGCACATCGGTTGGAATCCGACTTCGTTACTTCATTTCCTTTTTTTTAGATTTTTTATTATTTAAATTTCTTGATTTATTAATAAATTTACAATCAGAGCTTATCAAGCTCTGATTGTAAAAACATTTTTACAATAAATAATAATTCAATCATAACAATATAATTAAAAAAATATGAAAAAAATTCAGAAGTTATTGGTGAAATAAAGTTTTATGTACTTTTAAAAATATATATGCATATGTAATTTATGTAAATATTATATTGCATAATTTTATGTGAATATAAAAATGTATATGTAATTTAATGAGCGTATAAGGAAGTCTTGTGGTGTACACATCAGATTTTTTGTATACGTAATAGTAAATAGTAAAACTACAAACACACAATATTCATAGAATATCAAATATTTAAAAAATAATAATTTGTTTTATCACTACTTTATCCAAATTAATTCTGTAGAATTTATGTTCGAAGATATTTTTTATGCTAATTACATTTTTACCAAGAAATTTAATCAATTAACTTTATGAATTAAAATTACTCTCTGTTTTGGACATTTTTAAATATTATTGTGATCTAATGTTTTGCGGGCGAAAATGAATATGTGCTGCTACCTACTCTTCTATGCAATAGCTTTGTAAAAATAATTCAAAGGCCCGATCAGAAAATACAGCTACATTCGTACGATCAATAAGAATACACTGGTACCACACATTTTCTTCTGGGAAATGATGTGAACAATGATTATTCTTCTGGTACTCAGAATTAAATACTCTTTCGCTCTCTCGCTTTTTTTTTATTTTTAAGAGAGATGTTTTTCCAATAAACGAGAAAAAATTTGGAATTAAAGCATTTAATCATCAAGTTGTATAACTTAAACTAAAAATAGGAATTAGAGCCTATTTTATATTTAACTGGTGTTATGATATACTGTATAAAAGAAAAAATTATCGTCTATTTTAGATAATCTTTTGTTAAATCCACTATTTTCAAATAGTAAAATTAATGTAATTGTTATCTTTTTAAGTACTTTACATATAACGATAATAGTATTTAAAGTTAAATTATATTGGTTATACGTAAATTAAATCAGAAGCCCAATTTATATTTTTATTAGAATAGAGACACAAAAACGCTTAATTATTTTAAAACTGAAAAACTTCTAAAAAACCAAATAATGATAATTTATTGATTTATTAACTAGGTAATTAGCAGATTAAAAAGAAAAAATTACCTATTTATAATTTTACATTGCAATCCATTTATTATTTTTTTATAATATATTTCAGGTGATAAATAAATATACTTTTCTGAGACATAAAAGGAAAGCTTTTAATTAACCTATTATGACGTAATTATTTTTAAAAAATACTAAAACTTTTTTAACTGAGTAGATACTAATGAGTTATTCTTATCTTAATATTGAAGCTCTAGGGTAATTAATACGGTAAAATCAAAATAAACAAATTGATATAGTTATAAGAAACACTCTTCTTATTATACAATGCATTTTATATCGTAGTAATTTATTTATAATAATTTTTAATTATATTAATATAATAATAATAAAAATAAAACAATAATAATAATAATAATAATAAATGCAATATATTAACTGCTGTTCAGGGTATTTATTGTACTACTTTTTTTTAAATAAAACCTTTCTGTTATATGCCTTACATCTGCAAGCTAGATTTCGGTAACCAAAGTTTGGATTAGCGAAATTACTATAAATTAAGTTGTAAAATTAAATTCTAGTTAATAATTTAGTTTAACATCGATGGATTTAATTAAATTTAACAAATAAGTTAAATTTATTAATTAGTTAAATTTATTAATGTAATATTAATTATTGATTTTTAAAGTTTACTATTAAAAAATGTGATTTTAAAGTTAAAAAAAAATATTTCATTTTTTAGCAAACGTCGACTTAATTACAAAATTTCGAACATAAAATAAAACAATATTATAATCCAAAGAAGCAGATAATTATATAACAAAAAAATATTTAAAAAAAAATAATAAAAATAATTAACATTTTTACTTTAATTTTGTAAATAACTTTTACGCAGTTAGATTAAATAATATACTTTATAATCATTTAAAAAGGCGTATGATGAAAATTTTTATATAAATTTTCAAACTAATTAATCTATTAAATTTTATTTTAAGATGTTAATTAAATCAGGCAGGGTAGATTAGTTTAGTAATGCTATGAAATACAGAAGATAAAAATTTTAGTATAAGATAAAAACTAGAATATAAATATCAAATACCGAATGTAACAATTATATTGAATAAAACGTTTTGCTTAGAACAATATGAAGTATTAAAATAATTCAAACCAGTAATTTAAATCAGATAAAATATTTTTAAATTAACTTTATTGTGTTAAAAAATATAAAAAGATTTATATGTAGTGAAAAAATCTGATTATTAATTTGATATTAAAAAAAATAGGTAATATTTAGATTGTCTAGTTAATTACCGATTTTGGGATAAATATAAACAATTTAATATTTAAAAAAATGTATTATTTTTATATCAATGTTTTTCAATTATTTGAATTAATATTTTTTGAAAAATAATTACTGCAACATATTGAAAAAAGAACTAATTTTAAAATTCTTCAAATACTTTTAACAAATTATTAACTGGTTAACGAAACTTAGGTTAAAATGAAAAAAAAAGGTTTTTTCTTAATCTAATTTTACAAATAAATTAAATTCTTTCGTAAAATGATTTAAGTATTTTATAAAGCGTAACTTTATTTAGATGTACGACTAATCAATAATTTCGGATATTTAAGAACATATTAATTTGTAATAGACAGTAGTATAAAACAATTTCAATTAGAAATAAATTTTTTAGAAATTTGTTGACAAAGTATCTGGACTTATTGACAGATAAATCATAACAATAATCCATTTATATGATAAAGATTATACATCTATTCTAATAAAATAGAACAATTGCAATTATATATTTATTATAAAAATTCATGATTATTTGCCGTATTAATAATATAATATATAAACCGACATTTTAATATTAGTAGAAATATTAACTGTAAAAATTCTACTTGAAAATATAGTCAATTATAGACAAACTTTCGCATCGAATTACCCAGAAAATTAAAAAAAATATATTTCTGGGATTAAAAACTAACATACAGAAAGTTATTTCTATACAAAGTGATATTAATAAAGAGTTTCATGATAATAATATATTTATTGTTTAATTATTATTTTAGATGTAAGTAAATAACAGATAAATATATAATTAAAAAAATAATCTTTCTTATTATTTCAAAAATGCAGATTTAAAAAAATGTTACCTATAATTTAGTAAAAAAATATAATAAAATAATTGAAAAAAAGATAATAAAGCATTTCCAAAAATAAATTGTCTTTGTATTTAAAAGCCGACTTATAGGACATGGTCGGTCGCTTATATAAAATAGATAATTAAAATGCTTTAGAGTGGGGGTAACAAAGCATGAGATCCATTGGACATCTTGAGAAAGGGGTGGAGGGGTAAGGAATGAGTGGGGGTGCTACGTCACAAAACATACTCTCTCACATGTATACAAATATACATATATATACACACATACACATAGATAAAGACATTAAAGGGTTTGTAATAGATTTTCTCATTGCTTTTCCTTTAGAGAATCGTTGAACACTCAACGACGCGCTTTCTATTCGGTGTCATAATGAAGATGCTAAATAGGATCAGGGTTCTATAAAACCAACAGGGATGTTATAAGGTATTAAAATATATATTTTAAATTATAATCTACACTATACTCTAATTAAATTTTTATTATTAAAAAGTTAATTGAAATTTAAAATATTAAATTAATAACTTGTATTTGTTACAGATTCTTGTCGGCCAGATGTTGGACTTTTAGATATTCATTGATTTAATCTTAAACTGCAATAAAAATTAACACTGCATATTATAAAAAAAAATATTTCTAGCCTAAGTCTACGAAAACAAAAATCTAAGAGGAAATTTAAAAAAATATGTTTGGAAATAAAGGAAGATGAATTTTGAAATAAATAAAATTAAGCTAAGGACGATTAACGTGGTTTTTTCATTTTATTTTCAACTGATGCATCATATTTAATAGGTTTAGCAGTGAATTAATTAATATAACTGGGAATATAAAATTTTAACGTTGAATCAACACTATTTCTTTTATTAGATATTTCCAACTATGTAGCATAATTTTATAGCAAAATAATACTAAGCAAATTTATTATATAAATATGTTTGATATAAGCCTATTTTAAATTAGTTTTAAAAGACTACAATTATTTATTTTAGTAAAAATGCTAATTCATGTATAATTTAATTGTTATATAATACGTAAAACTATTTACGGTGGCAAAATATGTTGGATAATAATAAAAACAAATGCCTTTTATATTTTGAGGTTTAGTTAGATATTTTAAATATATCATTATAGTTAATTAATTTTTTTTTTTCAAAGTAACAAGCGATTCCATGTAAATAAGTAATTAGGTTATAATACTGATTTAACCCACTTTAAATGCAAAATTAAATTACCTTTCAAAAGTTGTTATTTTGAGATTGTAAAAATAATTAGTATTCAAGCTATGTCTTACCTTTAGGTGAATGTATTCAATGTGAAACTCAGTGTATTGAGTAGGTACATATACATCGTGCGAGTGATGTTCGAGCGACAAGCGTTCGAAGCGGGGAGATACGGGACGCACGAGCGAATGTAACGCCATACACAGCAATTTGTATATTTGTTTCCGGGCGGGGGAGCGAGAGAGTGGGGGGTCAATAGGGCTCATTGGTGACAGAGCCATTGATTGTGTATTGTTTGTGTCACGTGATCGCGTGATATACATGGCTATATTGATGAGATCCCAACCCCTTCCCACCGATAGATAGAATGCGGGGGCAGGTGCAGGGGGCAGGTCCCGCATCACAATATCTGTCGAAAAAATGAATATTAATAATTGAATCCTTTCATAGAAATGGTAGGGGTTTTGCCAATGAAATTCGAGCTGGGATCGTTTTATTTTCGTTTTCCCCATTTTTTTCTCCTGATTCGTAATATTTCTGTTTATGTCTCTGTTCTTCTTTCCACAACTTCCGTAATGTGTTATTGTTTTTGTTATCGTTACAATGTTTTTATATTTGTAACCATTTTGCTTAAGTTACACAACAGTTTTTATTTTTAAAATACAAGATGTTACAAGATTTTACTTATAATTACAAAAAAGAGGAAGAAAAATGTACAAAATTAAAAACGATTTGCTTTTAAAAATACATTAAATTTACATATTTAAATAAAAGAAAAGATAAAATGGTATAACTATGTGTTACAAATATTTTTAGAAATTCACATCTAGCAGGTAAATTACCCCAATGATAAAATTAAACTTTTTGGTATTATTTTTGCTTATAACAAGCAATGCAATTTGGATTGTAAAAGTTCGGTTTGTAAAAGTTGTTTAGGGCTATTTTAATATTAAAAAATCTGAATACATATACCTACCTTAACAAAAATAATTGAAAATATGTTGTAAAATGCTGCTAAAATATATCGATATATACCTTCTTTTTGAAGATGTTTAATTTTTTGAGGTAACAATAAAATTGAGTATAAACTGTCAAATAACACAGCGTTTATTACCAAAGACGTTTCGCTTGTTTTTTTTTTTTTACGATTATAAACCAAAATGTTTCTCTAAATTTATATCCTTAATTAAAAGGGAATGAAATGTGTATTGGATAACAGTAAAAAAATTGTAACTGCAACAACATTAGGTTTCTAAATCTACCATCGAATCAAAAGAACTTTTAGTCAATTATTTATTACATATTCCATGAAATATTCAAGTAAATAAGTTCCTTATTTAGCTATCCTTTGTTTCTTTAACCTTCACTTTTTTTATCAAGGTCGATTAAAAAAAAAAAAAAATTTTTTCAAAAAATTTAACAAGGTGATATTTTTTATTAACTCGCATATGAGGATGAAAGAATAAAAAAACAAATAATCGTTATAAGAATCGTTATGGGAGAAGAGAAGAAACTATAGTTGAGGATAGAGGTTGAAATTCTAAAAAAAAATTGAATTCAACAAGAAATAACAATAAAACAGTTGTCAATTATTAAAAAAGTCCTCTTGGTAAAGTTTTATGTAAATATATTTCTTTAACTAGTTTTCCAGCTATTGCCGGTCTGTGTGGTATGTGTAGAGGCAAACCCAATTACTGCTGCTAGCTTGCCAGGCCTGATGTAGCTATAACGTAAGTATAAATGTACCGGTAAACATGCAGTCTGGAATAGATTCAGTCAACCATTCCTACGACGTATGGTTAATTGAAACTCAATCATCAAAGAACACTGATGTCAACAGCGTAGCATTCAAATCCATATAAAAGCAAATGCCATTACAAGGACTCGAACCTTAGAACTTTCGACTTCGAAAATCAACTGATTTTGTGATGAAGAGTTTAACCACTAGACTGATAAGGATAATGATTGAAAAGTACGTTACAATTCAATATAAGTATTTTTAAATAGAATTTTGCTAGAAAACGAAAAGTAACTTGGAGAAGCCTCAAAATGAGTAAAATTGAGCGAGGCATGACAAGGTAAATAGAAATTTAATTATTGTTTACATTAATTACAGAGTTGAAAACGTGACGAAGAAAGGATAAAAAACAATTTTAACTAATTTGGTTTTTAAAATTTAAAGAAAAATTATCTAAAGAGAAAAGATTAAAAACCTTTTTTTTTAAATTAAGATTACTGCACTCGATTCACCTCATTAGTTAAGATAAAATAGTTCTAAACCTTTACGAGAAAATTTGTAATCGATTATAAACAAAACGTTTCTTTTAAACGTGGTTTGTTACAAAACAAATGCTTATAAATTAAGTCCTATACACTGTAGGGTACAAAAGTTATCAGATTAAACTATAAAATGGCAACACAGATAATCGTTATGTTAGGTTTATTCTCTTGTAGATATAATTTTGGAAATTGTTAAGTACAACTTCAAATAAATTACCAAACCGGTTTACTTTTTTAGTTTTATAGTAAAATCAATATTTTACTATAAAATAGTTTCGGTATATTAAAAAAAAATAATATTATTTTTTTAATTATTGAAAATCGTATCTATTCGCATACAAAAGATTTGCTGGTTTCCTTGGCTTTATTAATAAAATTTTGTTTACCATAACGGGGCGGAAAAAATAGAATAAAGTTAACGTAACATTTCTGTTTTATGCAAAGAGGTAATTATCTTTGTTTTAAAGACATTTTTATTTGTAAGAGGTTTTTAAGTTTACACAAAATTCCTTACACCGTAAAAAGGCACTATACCAAGTTCAGTCATATAGTTAATAAAAAACTAATAATTTTATCGGAATATTTTAAGTGAAAGCTTTCCTGTTTTCTCTCTGTAAATTTTTAGAGACTAATTTATCTACTGTTTAGTAGAAAAAAAGATTTCAATTATTAATTACAATAAGAAATTAATAACGTAAAATAAATTAATTTTATAATAGAATGATTTTGGCAATAAATCATAATTAACTTTGAATACATTTTATAAGAATGGGTCAACTTTTTAAAACTTTGTTCAAATTGATCAACTTTAAACGTTAAGCTATTTTTATTTTTTAATTTCATATTTATTAGAAATTTTATCCTAATTCAGGTACGAAATATAACTAGTTTTAGGAATGTTACATTAATAGTTTGTTTTTAAATTAAAGAAGAGCTTAGTAAGACACCACCGTTTTAATTAAAACAAATTTATAGAAATGTATTGTTTAAATTAAATGCTGAAATAAAATAGCACAGAGGAGAGTTTTCATTTTTGCTACTTTTTTGTGCTATTATCACTGTTTTACTATGACCCTTAAATAAATTGCAATTTTATATACATATACATAAAATGCTTATTTCGATTTTTAACCCATCATCATCAGTTGTTTAAGAGACAAAAACCTAAGTAAGTATTACCGTATATAATATAAACGTAGAAATAAACTAAAAATAAATCAAAAACTACTATTTAAGAGAAACAATACTTTTTTTAAAATTGTATCCATAAAATAAAATAACTGAAAAATAAAAATAAAAAATTTCGCCGTTAAAAGTTGAAGTTGACATGTTAGTTTACAGTATAATTTGAACTACTCGTTTTTATTTCATTTCACTGATTTACTATATTAAAAAAAAAAAGAATATCAATGTTACAGATATATTTATGCCACTGGAATTCGATTAAAAGTACTTAGGATTGATTGAACATCGTGCCTAGAAAAAAAAGCTGACAACACAGTTGTACGAACTTCCCGTCACGTGGTTTACATACGCATACACGCACACACACAAACACACACACACACACACACACACAACTTAATTTAGCATGTCAGTGCTACACTAGTGCTCCTTGTGGTGACAGGGGATACTATTGACGCAGTACACCCACTTATACACAATTTAGAGCATTTTTTTGGGGTGGGAATGCGATGTTACAAAAGTTTATTTTCTGGAAATATTATTATTTTTTAATTGTTAACAAATGTGCATAAGAAAAATAAGACCTTAATTAGGCAAAATTTCTGGATAGTGAGGTGAGCTGCTCTGCAGCCTCATCCCCTTGAACTTTAAGGTTGATAATTTAATGGCATCAATGTTTCATATATTGAAGTAATCTGACTAAGTTTGGTCAAAATCGGTTCAGTAGTTCTGGAGATATAAGGTGATTTAGAGTGCGACACCGAAAACACACACACACACGTACATATGAACATCCGGAAAATTTCCATCCGGTTATTGGGTTCCTTAGATGTCAAAACGTCAAGATCCGGTGAAAACTGCATATGCCCAAATACTCGATTACAATACTTTCTCTTCCACAACTGTAGCTCTGCTATAGCGCTAAACGGGAAAGTAAAAATATTAAAAAATTTTATAAAATTTAAAGACCAATTTTAATAAATTTATTTTCAGCAAAGTGAGCTACAATTACTGATGCAATAAGAACTGTTATTCATATAATTAAAGTGAATTAAAACTGGAGTTTTTAAAGCTGCCAAAAAAAAAACGAATATTTAAGATACTTTATTGTTATTTATTTTTGATTTCCAGACGAATTTCAGAAAAAATTTATTTAAAATATTTAAAATTTAAAATTTTAATTTTTTTTTTTTTTTTTTTTTTAATTTTATTTATGTGCTAGTAGTATTATGTTACGTAGTATGTTATCTATATGCGCTTATGTAACGCATATTGCATTTACAAGCATTCCTATAATATATATATATATATATATATATATATATATAATTTTATTACTAATTATTTTAAATATTTTTTTTATTATTAAAGCCAAAGTTTATTTATTTTAAATATTAAATACTAAGCGCTAAATAAGAGAATACGATATTATTTTAAATAAATCTTTAATAAATTTTACATTTAAATAATGTATGCAGATCTCACACTAATAGAAAACCCAGAACTAACAACAATATTTGGGTAACAAAACCAGTAAATCCTTACTTGATAATAATATATAATTAAATTAACGGTTTAATGTTAAAACGTAATTATATGGAAAAAAAGAAACAAAATAGATACAACTAAATATGGGTCTCTAATGATGCTATAAAAATAAAATATAGAAAATCATTTCATTGTAATATTGTTTTAGAACTTCGTTTAAATATAAATGTAAATATCTTATATAAAGAATTTCTTAGTCTTTTTTAATAATGGATCATTCCCCTGCTTAGAATGTGGTTACTATGGTTTCCCATACGTAAATAGAACCAACAAACACCCTATACTTAGCATCCGGGTTATAGTGCAGTCAATAAAACTTTTCCCTACCACCCAATTTCATTCTGAAATAAAATCTTCCCTTGCATTTATGTTTGTTAAGCGCATTCTTACTCCACGGTATTTTATAATAACAATGGATACGGTTTAAATTCGGTTGACAACATATAGTCCGGATTCATGACCTTATTAGTCATAAATTCTAATTTAACTGTAGGTAAATTTCAATTTATAAACTCTTTTAACTAATTATGAATATTAATAAAATATAATGAAGTTCAAATACTTCTTAGTATGTGATATAACATTATTATCATTATTTGAGATTGGAACGAATTGACCACACAAAGATATTATGATTCAATTTTCTGCGCGTTATAATATTTTATTTGAAAAAAAATGGATTAGTTGTTAAAATTAGTATATATAATTTGAACTTACCTTTTCAGTGTTTTATTATAGTTTTAATGAATACGAGTTGCATTAATTAAATTATTTATAATTAATCTTCGTCTGCTAAATAATATTCGTTTAAATCGTACAGATCATTCTTCTCCTCCGAAAAAACGTTTTCATGAAACTGAAACTGCAAAAAAAGAAGATATTTGAAGATAAGTTATATACATTTTCAAAAATTAGTATAAATATATGTTGCTACTTAAATATTAAAAGACTAGATCGCTTTAAAATTACTGAAACCTTTTCTTCCGAAGGATGTAATCAGTATTGACTAAAAAGAATTACTTACAACTCTCTTGTGAATATTCCAATATTCACAAGTCAATGAAAGCTAACTCAGTCAATGAAGGTGCTACTAATTAGCTCTGAATGGTCCCTTGGAAGAAAATACCTTGGAAGAAAGTACTTTGAAAGTAATTTGTTTAGTAATTAATTAATTTTGAAGTGTTTTACGCCTTTTCATGTTGTTCATCGAACAAAATAAAGAGAAATCCATCTTCAATGGGTAACATTAAATGTTAACAAGATTTTAGTTGGATTACAGGATAATGGCTGAGCTAAATCACAATCATCAAAATCTATTGGATAATCTACAAAATTATCTTTGAATGACAAATTATTAAGCTCAAAACAACCTTTACATCTATTTTAACATACAGAGAAAAATCTTTAGGGTATAACAAATTCAAACATTTTTTGGGAAATCTACAACGATTCCAGTTAAATATAATTGGACCACCGGAGAATCATCTTGATAAATACCAAAATCTTAATACAAATAAGAATGGACAGTTATAAAGAAATAAAACATCTTGCAGTACATACAAAAGAAGTTCTTGACTAACGAGAAGCTATAAACCTACTTGAAAACATTGAAGCATCTTAAAAGCAGATAGAGCTACACCCTATTTACTAAGTTTAATGATTACATAACTGCAATTCACTGATGTAAACCGATTGAATCGTTTTAATAAAAAAATGACTATACAACTCACATTTTACAACTCTCAATACTCTATGAATAAACTGTAGATATATAAAATTGGTAAAAGAATAAATTTTAAAATAATTTTAATAAAACGCATAAACGTTTTACTAATTAGTATTAGTGTTTTGAGCTAAATTTATATACGTTGTTATATTAGGTTCTTTTAACATTAGCTGTAGAAGTATGAGAGTTTCCGCAGCAGTTACGGTTGCAGGTTTCCTGACATGAAACCAAAGTCATTTCTAAAAATGACAGCCATTTTCTGATATAACAGACAATCTATCCCAGAGGTCTATTGGAAGACGTAAAGACTAAAGTGAATTGCTTTCCTCACCAAGCCTAAAACAATGCTGGATATCATAATACCAAACGCACCGAAATACATATGATATTCAGTCCTAAAAGTTATACCTTCATTCCGTTAATTATAAAGATTCGTTGTACATTGAAAAACATTTCTCTCAGAGAAAGCAGCTCTTTTTCTTTGAGGAATCATGTTCATCAGATGTTTTATATACATTACAGCCACACCCATAAAACCAACCGTATTGGTCTAGTGTTGATCTCGTCATCGCAAATCACCTGATTTAGAAGTCTACAGTTCTAAGATTCAATCCTACTAAAGGCAGTTAATTTTATACGGATTTGAATACTAGATCGTGGATACCGGTGTTCTTTGGTGGTTGGAGTTCAATTAACTACACATCTCAGGAATGGTTGACCTGAGACTGTACAAGACTACACTTCATTTACATTCATACACTTCATTCTCATTCATCCTCTACCTTACGGTGGTTTCGGAGGCTAAACAGAAACCATAACAAAGACTGAAAGGTAGTGTAAAATAACATCTTATAGGTCCCAATTGTTTTAGAAAAAATGCATTATATACTGTCTCCGTTCAGCAGGAAAGAAATAAAAACAAAAAGAGAATAGAAAAATCGGTACAGGTAATGAAAGTAGAATGAAGTAGATGAATATAATCACAATAAGATAGTATAAAGTAATAGAGAGAGACAGAGAGAGATTGATAAAGATAAAAGAAAAATTATACTTTATAGATTTCGGATTTAAAATTCATATTTAATTATGAATTCTAAATTATTGACTTTATTAAAATAAAACTGCTAAATTTTTTAAATAAAATATTTCTTAAAATGTCTTTAACAGTTTGAAAACCGTTGGCTCTTCTTGAATCTTTACCTATCATCTGTTTGGAAAATTTAATCTTTTACAGATTTTACATGGAAATAAAGTAATTAAGTAAATATTTTCTTAATATTTGATTAAATATCAATGTCATACATTTTAATATTTTGGTTGCTGGGGTTCAATAAAAGACTGATGGTGAAATGCCTTACCTGTAATTCCACTGATAATCAAAATTCTTTATTTAATTTTTGACATTTCTCTTTTCCTTGTCTATAAACGAATCCAAAACCGGTTGAACAAGACTGCTGCATTAGGTAGTTGGCCAATAATGATGATAATAACATAAAAGGAGAAGGCCTAAAACATAAAACATAAGATAAAAAAACTAGTCTCTTAATGAGGGGTGATTATGTATTTTTATATTTTAGAAAATTCAATAGAATTAGGCCTTACTGATAGTGGTACAACATATGTAAAAATTTAACCTAATCAGCAGTAATAATAAAACAATAATTGACAAAAACAGGAAGATATTTTTCTTCGAAATGAATTTATCGGCTGTAAAAAGCCTTGACCAAACCTAACTTTAATATTAATATAACCATGTCTTAACAAGTCTGTTAATTACATTCTTTAATAGTTAATATGTTAGTTTTAAATAATGTAAATAATGAAAAAAATCAAAATCTTTATGTAGGTGTAGTCTACTACTCAAAAAAGTAGGATCTTACTCGTATGGTGCCGGTTCAATCCCCGATTACCGAATCTGGAATTTTCATTATATTTCTTCATCGTCATCATTCTCCCAAGAGAATAATGACGATATAATAATATAAGAATAATAAAAATAAATAAGAGCTGAAATTTTTAAGGTTAAAATATATAACAAATTTTTCAAATTGCATGTAATTAATATTTAAATAAAAATCACAGTCTTATGATAAAGTTTCATAAAGTATTATCTTTGTTGAAGCACAATTTCGATCTTATAGATACATAATTACTCCTAAAAGTATAAATTAAATAAATTTAATTTGAAAATAATAAAAATTCTCTCGCACATTGGTGAAACAAAATAAAAATTTTTATAAATGTATTGCAATAAGTAAGTTAGCGAACGCTGATGAAAACCTATGTACTTAATCCTTTCATTTTAGATAAATTTTAAAATATAATAAAATAAATTAAATGTAATCAAGATAATGACTGTAGCCTTTTTATTGTTGTTAGTAGCAACAAAACGGAAGTAATTTGCTTAAGTGATGTACAACGTTGTTACGTAAAATGTTACTTCATTTTCTTTTTAACCAACGTACCGTACAATTTAATCATTATTTAAATGTTATTAGTAGACGTTTTATAACTAATGATTTAAGAATAAATAAATGAAATAAATAAAACACAATTTATATATCATTGTATATTATTTAGTTTTTTGCGGCTAAATAATAAACATTAACAAAAAAAAAATCAGAGTTGATATGAAATAATTTGAATAGATTTTCTGACTTCCTCCCCTATTTACGTTTTGTAAAATATTTAAATTAATTTTGCGTATTTTAAACAATTCAGAATATTAACATTTGGAATATTTGTGTTTCTTCAATGTATAAATTTAAACCACATTTAAAATCTATTTAAAGAATATCCAGTTTTATAACCTTTAATTTTCCGTATTTCCCTAATTTCTTCCCGATATGTATATACATATATAGAAATAAAGTGTATTATTATATATCCGTGACCCAAATATTAGAAAAACATCTCTGTATTTAAATTCTTTAATGCAAAAGTTCCATGTTCATACCTCCTGACGAAGAGAGAGCTCTACGAAAACGCTCAATGCAGAACGAGAGAAAGAGAGAGAGGGAGTGAGCGAGAAAGAGAGAGTGAGAGAGAGAGAGAGAGAGCAATATGCTAAATAAGTGAAAATTTATTACTTCCTTGTACGAAGTAAGGAAGTGTTGTGATCGCGTAAAATTTCAGTTTCCAGATTTCAACGGAAATATTCATTTTGACCATCCCTGAATCCATTTCGCCTAGTTTCGGCGTGATGTATGTACGATTATGTACGTTCTAGTGATTCCAATACCGGACCAAAAATACTTTACCGGTATTCGGTATTTTTTTAAACGTTGTACCGAAATACTGATGCTAATACCGATATTAGGAATTTTTCAAAAAAGGTACAAAAACACAGTTGGGTCTTTGTCATATTTATTAGTTTTATACAAAAAATGCATAAACTATAAAAATATATAAACAATTTTGTTATGTACAAATATAAAATAAAGGAACAATTGTTATAATCAAATATTATTAATAAGAGCGGTTTAATAATAATTTATAACGTTAGAAACAAAAAATATAATATGATTTGCAGTATTGCAATACATTAAGAATTGTAAATATCACATTAAAATCTTGTTGCGTAGTCTATTATATAATATCTATTAATAGAAGAAAAAAACAGCTAATTTATTCATATTTTTGAAATGTGGTTGTAAAAACGTAAAACCTAAAAAATTATGACATTAATCCTGGAATGTATTTTTTTGCACAAATTACCTGCACTTGAAAATCTTTCTGGATCCACGCTGGTTGGTGGGACTGTTAATAATGAGCGATATGCTTCCTCTAAATATTTGCCTCGAAGTCCTTCATCTCTAACAACTCGGACTTTCGTCTGACGGTTTTGGATAAATCTATTTTTGTTTTACTTTTGTATTATGGTTTGTGGCAATTTTTTTATTTGTAGCTAATTGTAATTTCTTCTCGAGAGACAATTCTTTACCGATATTAACATCAACATCATTTTCAGCCAATTCCTCTGGATAGATTTGTGTTTGCTTTTCATAAATGTTTTTGTGAAAATTTATGACGAACTTAATTAAATTTGACCTTGTTAGCTTCTTTTCTTCCTTTTCGAATTCTTTTTTAAAGTCGTTATAATTATGTAAATACCTTAAAATATTTTCTAATTCACTATGCGGTTCCTCCATGCGAATTTTCAATGCACTATATAATTCTTCATTGCAACATAATTGCAACATAAAATTTATTGTTGTATTCGCTTTTAATAAGCTGAATCCTTCCGACGTAATGCCTTCACAGCCAGCTTTATTGGAAGCAGATTTGATACAATTTTAGATAATAAATCGAATTCACTATAGTAAAAATTAATTTGTAAATTTAAGTCAATTAATTTTTTCTGAATTGGATTTTTTAATTTCAAAAATCGTTTCATCATTAAGGGCCAACAATTCTAGCGTTTTTTAGAATCTAATATTAGCATAAGTTCTTTTTTCATTTCAGGAAGTACATATTTTTGTAAAACGGCATTTTTAATAGAGGGACGTTTAAATATCTTAACTCTTTCGAATTTCCTTAATTATAGGAAACAATCCTTGGTAAGTTAATATTTCTTCTTCGTTATTATTATTATCTTCTTCATATCCAAATAAGGTACTTTAAACAATTGCATTATTATTTTCTTCATTGTCGCTCTCTTCGAAGTCAGAATCAGAAGTTTCTAAATCCAGAGTATTTTGTTTCTTCTGCTTTTGATTTTGTCCATATAGCATACTGATTACTCCGAGTTGAATTCCACAACCATAGCATAATTACTGATTTGCGTCAATCAACTTCCCAACTTTTTTCATCACGGTTGCTCAATCAATAGTTATGCACATTAATATCTTCTTTCAGAAATAATACACGTTTCTCAATTTGAAGTTATCTACGTTTACAAATTTGTAGCTGGCATACTTTTTGAGACATGTACGAGTCCTATATTTTAAATTTTCTTTTCTGAATGAATATTTATATTTAAATAACGTCTATTTCGCATATTTGTTCATTCATCAAATGTGAGACTAAATTTTCTACCATTTATTTTTAATTCTGTTAATTATTCTTTTAGAGTATTTCGAAAACTGTTACTATAGTTTATAACAGTCTTTCTTACAGTATTAACAGATTTTTTTGTACTTCTGAAACCTCTTACAATTAATAATTTTCTCAATTCAACTGAAGTACAAGAAATTCAATCAGTACGATGGAAGACTGAACGGCAAACCATTCTAATGCGGTCATTCTAGATAAAACTTCATCAAAACAGTCATTTTTTCTATTAAAAAGATTTGTAACTTGTGATGTCATTAAAATATCATTTTTAGGTGAGTTAGAACTTGTCTTGCATTCTTTTCTTTTTAATAAATTATTGTTATGTCGGATTTTTAAATGTTTATGTGAGCTTTCCTCCAAAAACTTTAATAATCCTTGAACATGTTTTACATCTTGCCAGCATATCTTTTTCATAATATAAATAGTAAAACCCAGCTAAAGTATTATCGGCAGATTTTTTGGTGTTCATTGAAGTCATTATTATTTGTTATAAATAAATAAAATTTAAAACATATACGTTTCAAATATAAATATTTTGAACAATAAAGAATAATACAAAATGTGTACTTGTTTGTGAAAAAGGAACTCACCAGTTTAAAAAAATATCTAAATGTTTAAACATTAAAACACTACGCACAGTTTCACTACGACAACATTAAATGTGAAATTAGATTTCATACACGCTTCATACTTGACTTTAATATTACACAGACAAAGAGGTGAGATAGGAATGGAAGTGAGACAGCAAATGATTAATGTTGGTACTGCCACATCGATGACAAAAAATATATATTTCAAATAAGAGTAGATGCCCAATAAGTTACATTAAACCCTTTAATAAAAAAAAAAAAATATTATTTGTAGTTAATACCGATTTTTATCTTAGTAAATACAGATTTCACGAAACTGCAAAATAGCACGAAATACCGGAATTCGGTATACTGGTGTACCGGTATTGCAATCACTAGTACGTACGTATGTATCTAGCATAACTCAAAAACGATTAGCCGTAGGATTTTGAAATTTTGTATTTAACACTGTTGTAACATCTAGTTGTGCACTTTCCCTTTTGACTGCAATCAAATGAATCAAAAGTGCCCAAAAAACCCAAAATTCCAAAACATTTAGATTTTGAACTTTTTCCTAACTGCAGTAATATGCCCTCATCGAGAGCTTTTCAACGATATATCATAAGTGGCACTTATTTTCATCGGTTCCAGAGTTATAGCCAAATAAAATTTTAATTGATGAAATATTTGGATCTTAGGAGAACGCACATCGGTTCAAATCTAACTCATTTTTTTTTAGCTTTTTTCTTTAATCTAAATTTATTGATTTATTAATAATTAACCTCTTTTTTTGTAATATATAATAATATTTTGTAATAATATTTTTTGTAAATAATTAACCTCGTTTTTATGTAATTTTCATTTAAAAAAAAAATGTGTAAATATAATTTAATAGGCGTACAAGCAAGACCACATCAGAATTTTTTAATAAATAATTATGTTCTTTTGCTAAGAAGCAATTTATTAGGAAGTAATTTTCGAGGAGTTATTGAATAAAAATCAGATTAAACAACAGAAACATCCTTATATCGAATCTATCTCAATTCTTTAAATTAATTACATCAGAGCAAATTTCAGAAAGAAAGAAATTTCGAAAGAAATATTATAAATTCTTGAGTTAATTTCCAAGACAATCTACTCTTCATTGTTTTTTTTCACAACAAAATATGTATTAAAAATTCAGCTCAAACTTTTCTTAAAATTTCCTTTTTATTACCTATCATACCATCGATTCTTTTCTGTAATTAGGATTGGTATTTTGAAGCAAGTTAATATTTACACTGAACAGAAGAACGCAATTTTTATCTTCTGAATTTTGTATAAAGAATTGTTAAACAGAATTTTCTGCAATTCTAATTATTGGTTATGATACACAGTAAATCTAGAATAAGAACTTTATAAAAAACAATTTAATTGTTCTCCTTTGTAGTCTCATGACTTAAGTTAATTTAATATTTTTAACCCAAAACTAATCATCAAAATTTTTTTTAAAAACTCTGATAAATAAAATATTTCTTTGATGGAAGATTCAAAGGTGGGAAAAAATCACGAAGAAAATTCATATTGCTTATAGAAAAAACTGCTTTTTATTAGTTAGAGAAGTAAAATATAATATAGTAATCAACCGCTGACCAAGTTAAAGGCTACATAGTGGAGCATAATCTCCAACAATTTTCGTTTATAAAGGTGTTATCTAACTTAAGAAAATTTGAAATTAATATCTTTAGCTGCAAATGTACACACTTTTATTAGGTTTAATAATCTAATAATCAGCAGAAATTAAAATTCGTTACTTTATCTGTTAGTTAAAAGGTTAAATAACAAAAATCTACACATCAACAATATTAAATTAAATTTTAGAATAATTTCTAAAGATATCACATGCAGGTAGTTAAATGAATTATTTTAACAACATATACGCTCACATATGAATCGTATTTTAATTAATAAAAAAAAATACATAATTTTAATTGAGATAAATCACGCGATGTCAATGCGCCATATGTGAAATACGCAAACAAGTAACTTTTAATAATTCCAAACGTTACTTCCCAGATTCGTACCGATTCGGTTAACAAAAATATTACCATTACTAAAACTATAAATTTACCGTAATTCTAATTTTCTTCATATTATAATAAACCCATATTCTCAATTGGGCATTCTATTTTTATTTATTTATTTTATTTTATATTTTATTTTTATTGGTTTAAAGAATATTTATTTCAGAATATTTGTTAGCATTAATGCAGCTCGGGCAATGAAAATATTTAAATATTGTATTTATTTTTCTACAGCCTATAAAATATAAAAGTTGAAATAAAAAAAAAAAATAATAATCAGTTAATAAATAAATAAGGTTTATTTATAAACTTAGCACCATAATTACAGTAATTAATAACAAAATATAATGCTTAAATTATTTTATGAATTTTAAACGATTTATTGTGTCAGTTAAAAAAAAAAGACTTATCTTCACAATCAATAAGATTTCAGCTAATTATTTATATTTATTTTATCTGTTCCTATGGAAACATATTTTTAAATTTGAGTATAATTTAATAAAAAAAAATTTTAAGCTTAATTTTTCCCCAAAAATAGAAAAAAATACTATAAACATAATTTTATTTTGTTTTAACATTTAAAAATGATTTTTTTATGTTTAAAAAAGCGTGAAATTCATAATAATAACGGAAAAAATAATAAGAATGCACGGTGATTTTTAATGCGCATAGAAACATTTTTACGCACAGTGTTGTACACACCATCTAGCGGATATTGTTTGTACTTCATGTAGAAGATCACAACACAGCGAGACTATAAATTTCTCCCAGTAGACAGAATATATTCAATGCCATGCAATTTGTATAGACATTAAACATACGACGTAGTTCAGTAAATATTAAACAAATATGTAAAAAATAATTGTCAGAAATTAAAATAATTAATCCTCTTCAATCTTTTTTCTTTCATTTTAAACATTTTTTTATATGATCTGGTAGATATTGAAAAATGTTTAAAAATCTACTTAATTAATTCATCGTGATGAGTTCATCCCATTTACATAATATATTAGGAATTTTAATTTTCCTTTAAATATCGTTTTAATAACAATGAAATATTGATTAACTGATAACAGATTTTTTAATTAAAATAACCTATCTTATCAATATTCATTACTTTAATATTTTATATTATCAATATAGATGAAAACTTAAAATTTATTTCGAAAATTTTAGACAAATATATTCTATTTATTTAAAATTAAAATTTCTACGTATACATTATTTTGGTAGTATAATTTCAAATAAATCTAAGTATATTAATTAATTAACATTCCCGATGCTTAACCTAATCCCAATTATTTTATCAATCCATCAAATGTTATGAAACTAAAATTATAAATTTAACCTTTTTAATGTTGCCTTTTCTATGTTAAATAAATCTTTTTTTTTATTATTCAAAATTATTAGCTTAGTTTTTGAGAATTTACTTAGCTCAAACATAAAAGTAATTTTTATAATAAATCTCATTTATTATTCACGTAGTTTTTTAAATTGGAATTTAATATAAAATATGCCGGCCTCCGTGGCGCGAGTGGTAGCGTCTCGACCTTTCACCCGGAGGTCCCCGGGTTCGAATCCCGGTCAGGCATGGCATTTTTCACACACGCTACAAATCATTCATCTCATCCTCTGTACAGTAATGCAATGCTTAACTGCGGCCCCGGAGGTTAAACAAAAAAACAAAACAAAAAATATAAAATATACATTCTTTGAAAATTATATCTAATTAATGTGCTATTGTAAATTATATATTCAATGTCTACCCTTTCTATGAACTATTTTTTCATAATTTTAAATACTGGGTTTTTCATTTTTTGATATTCTTTTGGTTGAATTTCAAAGTAATCGTATTTAATATTAATTAATAAAATTAATAAACTTAACCAATGATTAAGAATATTGAATAAATTTCAACCAATTTCACAGACTTTAATGGTGAAATTCAAAAGAATCTGGGTTCGAATTTTACTCGGGCATTTATCAGATACAAATAAAATGTATTATCATAATATCTCCATTTACCAGCTTACAGATTTGTAGAGGAAAACAATGCGCCTTTCGGATTAAAAATCGTTATTATAAACATTAAACACAGATTATAAATGAAGTGAAAAAAAAATTATGAATTCAGTTTATTAAAAAAACATTATTGATAAGGTAAATAAGGGCAATAAATTTAAGAACATGGAATAAATAAATACGGTGGTTAAACAATAATGTTAATCCTAAAATTAAGGATTTTTTGGTTGCATTAAATAATTTTTTTAAATTAAAACAAAGATTTACACCTAAGTTTGTTTACAGTAGATTTCCGTATTTTTTTCAATCTTTCAATATTTTAATTTTTTTTTCTAAATTTCAACAGTTTCAACTTTCGAATATATTTGACTAAATATATAGGTTTAAGTGATATTTATATTAACTAGTCGATAACCACAAAACCTCAGTTCAGAGCTGAACCTGATTCACTATTTTATGAAACGTACAGTGCTTACCTAACCACTATAAATATATTTACTAGGCTTAATTTTATCAGAGATCAGAATTTACTAAAACCAGACTAGGAACTGCCATCCTTAATATAATTACAATACTAACTTTGTTGGTTCATTTCATTCCGAAATACTAATAAACACCGGTTGTATGTTTTCTAAAAACCTTTTTTTTTTTTAATAACAGAAGTAAAAAAAAATTGCAAACATTAATGCTCCAACCAATATGTGTCTGAATGTGCGAATGCAGAGAATGGCTTTGTGAATGTAACAATTTTACATATATTATGCTGGTCCATTTCATTGGTAGACCATAAAATTATCCTAAAAATTAGAATATCCAGGTAATTTAAATATTATAATTAAATAAAACGTTTTATAAAAGGGCCTTTAAATAATACGTTGAATTTACTTATTACATCATTAAGTTTTTCTACTTGAAAAGCTGTATTGTAAATAATAATAAATGAGAATTAACATAGAAAATTAAAACAAAAAATTATTTAAAGAGAGCTTTAAAAAGACTAAATTAAAGAACAATGTCAAGTTGTATAAAAACAAGTTTAGTCTCTTAAAACAACAGTTTTTAATTGTTAAACAATTTTCAAAATATCTTAGTCAATTATCTGTTTAATTCAAATAAGACTTATTGGTTCAAACCTTCGGCAATGTGCGATAAAAATGTTAAATAAATGGGTAAACCATAAGAAACCTGAAATATAATGGGGACTTCATGTTTGTTGAATTAAGAAGTTAATAGTGATAAAACTTGTGGTCAATTTATTCACCCGATTAGGAACCGCTGGGTATAAATGAGCTAGCTCTTTCTTGATACTCCTCATCCTTAATATGGGGTAGAGCCTTTCGTTCAGAAATATATTTTTAATTTTTAATCGATAGATATAAACATTCTAATTCCTAATATTAAATTTAAATTTAATTTAAATTTCTAATACTGAAAACATTTAGTTTTATTTCAGAATATCAATGATTAAGATATTGCTTGAATAATGTGTATTTGTGTTCTAAAATGTAAAAATGATGAACGCATCCAGTTTTTATATAAAACATAATGCAATCAGCTTTTCACAAAGTAGCCATCCTACTGTTTTGCTTGGGCTTAAGTAAAAGTTTTTTTTTCTGTGAGCGTGCAATGAGGTGTTGTTATCAGCGCCCGGACATAAAATTATTATAGTAAATAATTAAAAGTCAACAATTCAAATTTACTTAAAAAATTAAAAGGACGTAGAACACAACGCTTATGCAGTATGCTAAGTGCGAAATAAAAATAATATTATAAATGTAACATAAAACAACAAAATTGTTTTTGATGCCAGATATCAAAAATTAAAAACGTACCACAGTTTTAATCAAATATTTAAATTCAGATACAAGACCTTAAGAAATCGTTAAGATATTAGATGGCATCGATACACATACCTTCTTAAGATATTTCGGATATTAGCCCCTAGCTTAAATTTCCAATCCAATGCCGTATAACAGACGCAGTCCACAAAGATGTGGTTTATCGTTAGTTGGCAGTCGCAGTAAACACAGACGAAAGCATCGATCTTATTCATGAGATATCCATGAGTAAGTTTACTGTGCCCTATTCCGAAATAGCAAATAATAGCATCCTCTCGACGGTTATTCCTGCATGAGGAGTTCCACGGTGGGAGTGTGTTTTTAACTGGACGAATTTATTGCTGATGTTAGCATTCCACTCCATAGCCATCCTCAAGGATCACTTTCTTACGGAAATAGAAAAGATCATCAGAAACAACACGATTTCTGAAAGGAAGCTGCAAAAAAATCTCTTTTATCGCATACCAGCGCGCTCGTTTCCTGAAATTCCAATATGGCTGGAGATCCAGTAGAAGCTCACATTTGTGTTTTGCTGAGTTTCAGAGATAATAGTTTGTATATCTCGGACAACAGGGAGTCTGGATTGCATGGTCTAATCGCCTGCAAGGAACTCGTGGGGTCTGTATAGATAAGTGTTGACGTGTCGACATGTTGGGCTAATTCATATTTAATTACTATTAATTAAATATTAATATTAGCCCAATAATTAATATTAATTATTAATTAGCCAATGTTGGGCTAATTAATTGATATTTAAGACCTTACTAATAGCATTCAGCTCTGCGACGAAAACAGTGACAACGCTGGTAAGGCCGTATATGTATTTTCTTTCGCCAACCATAAAAACACAACCAACAAAGTTATCGTGTTTAGAGCCGTCTGTAAAAAATATGGCATTAGGATTCATGTTATTTATATCATAAATGTTTTCTTGCAAAATAACCGGATTCGTGTAGTTTTTATGATATCTACCAATATTAAAGCAATAATTTACGAAAGAAGATCGCCATGAGGGTAATAAGATTGAGTAACAGTAAGAACTGGAAGTAATTGTATATTTAGAGCCAAAAGAAGGCGCTGAGCACTGATACCTTTTCTTTCTTTTTCCTGTTTAGCCTCAGTAGTTACCTTTCCGATAATACTTTAGAGGATGAATGAGAATGATATGTATGAGTGTAAATGAAGCGTAGTCTTGTATATTCTCAGTTCGACCAATCCTGAGATGTGTGGTTAATTGAAATCCAACCACCAAAGAACACCGGTATCCTTGATCTAGTATTCAAATCCGTGTAAAAATAACTGACTTTACTAGGACTTGAACGCTGGAACTCTCGACTAAATAACTGATACCTAGCGAAGCAGTAGATCTCGACTGTTGCTGATTAAGATGAGGGTTAAAGAACACTGCATCGAAGGCTGGATGATTGAACAGATCCTCCTCACTGACATCGTAATTTTCGATTGGTATAAGTTGCAGATATTCATTATAGGAGTCAGTATCTTCACTGTGAGTGCAGGGATGTTTGTCACTAGCGGAATACGGGCGGTTAATACGTTTCCTTCAGGAAAACAACCACATCTTCATGTCCTCTACTCTCAGTTTGACGGTCGCATCTTTCGTAACAGCGAAAGGACACATCATTCTGGAAACGGAGGTGAGTCTCGCAGACACTTTATTGAAGGAATTTCTTCCTTTAGTAGGATTTCAATATTCTCATGGCAAGAACGGAGACTGCAACCATTCCAATGAATAATATTTGTTTCCATAAAAATATTATTTTCCTACAAAACTGCATTCTTGCAAACCTGCGTGCAGATTATTTGTCAAATATAGTCTGATTTTTCTTTTTTTCACTAATAACTTTAAGGAAGTGATCCGAGACCTTGCCTAGTGCTGACCTTTACAATTAATATATTTTTATACCTCAGCATATGTGCCATAATTATAACCCGTACGGCTGCAAAGTAAACAAACTTGTTCCTTTGTGCAACCAATTTTGTTATGAACATTTATTTCTTTACATTTCATCACCTCGAGGAGGTGGTGGGGACTTGGAAGCTTAGGAGGCTGGAGACACCGTACCAGGTGTAGATTTTTTGTAAATCCTTTCATTGGGGATCTTAGTAGTTTACTGCGAATGTGGCTGATGTGGTTTTCGGTAAACAACTTCAGTCTTTCCACCAAAAGCACCCTTCTTGCCCGTACTCAACGCTGCAATAGCAGAAGTGAGGGATTTCACTTGGTCTGAGTAAGTCTGGACCAGTTTGATCAGTTCTTTGCACGATATGCACTTGTTCTGTTTTTGTACATTGTTGGAAAGAACGTGATAAAACTAACACTGGGTTATACAGGATTTATCATTTTGAGGGATTTTCTGTTTTCCCAACGAGTCACAGGAAAGGACACTTTCTGCTCAATAAATAGCATATTAAATAATATAAATAAATAATAATATAATATGTAATATAATATATATATAATATATATATATAATATTATATATAATTATATAATATAATATAATAAATAATATAGCATTATAAATAATATAAATAGCAGCATATTTTTTCTTCCTTATAAAAGTAAAAAAAGAATAAACAAACAAATTCATTACCGAAACTTTGCCTAGTGCTGATTTTTACAATTAATATATTTTTATACCTCAGCATATGTGCTATCATCATAACCCGTACGGCTGCAAAGTAAACAAACTTGTCCTTTGTGCATCCAATTTTGTTATGAGCAAACCATTGATACTGAAAGCAGCATCTTGGGTTTAGAATATAGGGTCGCACACACATAGTGAGATAGTCAATTTTCATTCGTTCAGGGACAGTTGGGATAGAAAAAGTTGGAATTAGAATAAGTGACTATGTTAATACATCAAACACCATCCTCCTTCCTCACTATCCTCTACACATAGGTGACTGACTACGTGGTAGCTCTTCTGATATTTATGATAATTCAATACCACGCAAAAGATCACACCTTTGCTAGAATTTAGTCTATTGTGGGGCTCCACTATTACCTCGTCCTTCCCTACGTTCCAAAAAGGCGGCTAGCCGACTCTGTTCATCATCAATTACCTCAATCATCAGGGCGCCAATTATAAGTTTTGTAATAGACTTAGGAGAGCCGCAAGCCATTACAATGCATTTATTTATTAGGAATAAAGAAATTTAGAGTAGAATTTACTTTCCTCATGTCGAAAAAACCCAAAAAGCCAGCCGCTGGTTTTGGCTTTCGAAGTCGAGATTTCTAAGGTTCAAGTTCTTGTAAAGGGAGTCACTTTTATATGGAGTTGAATACTAGACTGTGGATACCGATGTTCGTTGGTGAGTATCCAATTAAGACGACTTCTAACTAATATTAGAAGTCAAAAATTCTAATATTAATATTAGAATTAATATCAGAAAAGACTTAGTCGTCTTAATAGACGACTAAGTCTTTTCTGCCACGACTCATTATGTACGATGTCCCAGGTGCAATAAAAGTAGATGATTTTATAAATGTTTTGTGGAACCAGAACTCAGTGTTTCATTGCTACGAGATTGATGATTTTTGTTCTAGGTTTAATGTAGCTGCTCAGACTGGGAGATGCGATAACAATGTAGTATATTATATCGTCGAATGTGATAAAGAGTTTCAGAACCTAATTATGTTAAGTGGACGTATTTTTATTAATTATCAACCATGTAAGGTGAAAGACCACATTAGGGTCAGCCAATGCTTTAAGTGTCTTGGTTTTTGGACATGTGACAAAATATTGTAAAGAGAAGGAGATTTGTTCCCGCTGTTACAAGCAAGGACATCACGCAGATATTTGCCAAGTGAAAAAGGAGAATGGTTCTCCTATATGTGCAAACTGCTCCAAATTTAGAAAGCCGGCTTGACGTGATAGTAAGTCGATCGATTTCCCGCATACAAGCGAGTGCGGGATGTATTGATCAGTAGGATCGACAAATAGATTATTTGAATTTAGTTGTACGTTTTGTTTGTTTAAGTTTATATTTGATTTTAGTTTTGAAGGTTTTAATTTCTTGCAGGTAGTGTTATTGTTTTGTTGTCCTTTAGTGTTCTGATATAGGTGGCTAAGTGTTTCGTTACATTTCGGTTTTGTTTAAAATGTTATTTTCAGGTTAGAATTTGTTTCAGGTTACTGTTTTGTTAGTGTGGTATAGTCCGCATTTTATTTTAGTTTTATGAGTTTTATTTGTTGTTGTCTCTTTAGATTCTTTTCTTTTAGTGTTTTCTTTAGTTTTCTGATGTGATGATTAAGTTATTAGTTTTGTTTATTTTTTATATATTCTCATTTATGTTTTGAATTATTACAGGTTTAGTATTTTGCTATTAATAGTTATTTGCTAGTTTATTTTCTTTGGGCTCAGTGTTGTGCGATTAACTCATTCTGCCGTCTGGGTAGGTAGTATCTGCTCAACCAAATCGTTTTGTTTAAGACTTGCATAGTGTTTGTAGGATCCGTTTACGTGTAGTGCACAGATGGGAATGTCACCTGTAACATTCGCATCGGTGGCATCCTGACCGAGGCAAGATGAAATATGTATTGACGCCTTAAAGATGATTTACGGTAAAGCCCTTAAGGGCTAGGTACGGAGGGAGTGGTATGGCGATTGGATCCATCACGTGGTAGGTGTCTTCCCTTACGGTGTCAGGATGTTCTTTGGTGGTTGGGTTTCAATTAACCACACGTTTCAAGAGTGGTCGACCTGATTCTCTTCCAGATTAGATGTTTACGGGTTCAATTACACTTATATTGCACTATATCTCCTGTTACGTCAGGCCTGGTAAGCCGGGGCAGTAATTGGCCCCGGCTTACCAGGCCTGGGCCAGGGCTTATTTTCGTAATTACGTTGTAACGTAATTACGAAAATTTACATCTTCGGTTATATTTGCTTTTTGTCCAATCTTTTTATTCCTCTATGGATTTTACTCTCTACATGTTACTCTCTTACCAAATTATATTAAGACTATAATATTTATGGCTACCCAATTTAATTCTATTCTTTGCAAAATTATCCTACATCCTCTATTTTCTTAACTATCTGTCTCTCCATTTCGTACTTTACTAACTCACCTTATTCTCAACACGCTCCTTTTCTGTCATATCTCAATGGATTTTATTTTTCCCTCTCTATTTCTCTTACGGTTTATGGTTTGCTACTGAAATAAAATAAAAATTATTTTTAATAATACATATCTAATATTTAGATGTATAATGATAAAGAGATTTTTCTGGATGAAATGTCTCCTTAATTTTGCCAGTTGTTTATAATTCTAGTTTAATTTACCCTTGCAATTTTAAAATCTAAATAAAAATATTTTTGCAAATCCTTAAGATTACTTTGTTCCTCTGTGATAATTCTTAATCTCTCACTTCTATTACTCTTCAGTATCATAGTTTTTAGTCACATTTATTTTTAAACTGAATTTCTCTTCTACTAACAAATCATTGCAACCCATAATTTGTTTATAATTCAGTTAGGATTTCGAAACAAAAATGTCTTAAAATTCCTTTATCTTTTCCTTGGATATCTACTCAATATGAAATTTTTACCTTTTTCTTCTTTAATTTCGAGGTACATATTACAGTGCGTTTCAAAATACATTAAAGTAAGCTACGTAGGAAGAACTTTTAAGATTTTAGTGCTTATAAATTTTTTACTTTATATAGCAATTTTAGCATGGCTAAATATATTTTTATTTTATAACTTTCCACAGATTTAAAAATAAATTTGGAATAACAATGTATTGCAGGTAAAAAAAATATTTAAATAGAAAAAATTACGATTTTCTTGAAATCCCAGAATTATATAATTTTTAACATTTTTAAATAGAAAAGTTATCACCAATTATTTTCTCACCAGAAATTAGTAACTAAGTATTCCATGAGAAAACAAACCTTCCCATACACAATTTAAAATAATTATAAGTATAATTTAAATAGAGTTTATCCACATTTTTTTTAATTACCTGTGGCCCATTTTCTATTGTTTTATGTTGCTTTGTCAGATTCATCGTTCAGAAAAATAATCTTGCTTCTCAAATAAATAACTCATATATCTGATATGTTCGCCTATCATAGTCAATGTAGTTTTCAAATAACCTTGAATTGATGAGGGAAGTAATATACAAATTTACATAATTACACAATACAGTTAATTGAATTCATATTAATTATGTATTATTTTAAAAATAGAGAGTAAACGATAATAGATTTTCATACAGCAAAATGACTTATAGTTCACTCAATGTAACTCATCCTGATTACCTTAATATCTGCTAAAATTAATTAAGTTGTAAATAATGGAAAATTTTATATTTTAAGTTCACCTGAAATAATTTTAATTTACAATAGATAAAGTGTTGCTGATCTTTAGCTCCACAGTACTGTAGGTAGGTATTTAAGAAAATTTATTGAAAACGGAAAGAGTTTAAAACAAGCGCCACTGCTACAATAAAGTAAAGAAATCCTATTGTTATAAAGCAACGCGGTCAGTGCTGCTATCATGCGGGTTATATGAAAAACAAGAGAAAAGTTTTAATGTAGAAGTTTGAAAAATTATCTGGGTACAGAGAGAGATGCGGGAGGTAAAGATAGGATAAGAGAAAGAGGGGTTTAGAAAGAAGGAGATAGAAAGAGTGATGGAAACGAGATGTACATAAATTCTATCGACGGAAAGCGCTCTCATTTGCTGAGCGGCCAAAGTACGAACCAATCCCTGCTTTCAACTTTTTTCCCTACCATAGTTCTCGCCACACCCTCACTCTACAACGGCTTTTTTTCTCCTTTATCCTTTACTCATCGTTTCGTTTGCATTTTCTCTTTTTGAACACAGATGGCAGCCCCGGTTGTCCTCTCAGTGTGCCGAACAGTTCGGCTTCAAAATATCGAATTGAATGGACAAATTGGAAATTCCTAGGTGAGGGTTGCATTTTTGTATTCTCCCGGGACTTCATTAAATCGGCCTGGGCGCAATTTCCTCTGCTGGAATTAAACACATACACAGACACATATACACATACATTTATACACACAAAAACACGTAAACAAGCACAACAGGATGCATTCCGTGGCCCCGCAATATGTCACACTAATCAGGGCATCTGATTCAAAAACAGAACTACCTCTACGCGAAGCATAACATAAAAGAAATTGCATCACAATTATAATACGAATGTTCTTTCATACGTTTATACATATATCCATATTACATATCATTCATATGCAATGTTCTGAATTAATATCAACCGTTTTAAAATAGGTCTTTTAGGGAAAATTTTACAAATTAAAATAGTAATAATACCAAAATGAAATGAAAAATTTGAAAGAAAATGAAGACTGAAAATAATATCCATTTTCTCTATATCTCTTTCACAGACTAGACACACGCGCGCGTGCTTACACACCACACACACATACACACACACAACACACACACATGTACACACGTTCACGCGCTTTATTACATACACTTGACCAGTAAATATAAATTATTACAGATAAATAGAAATGATAAGTTTTTTCTCAAATCGGCTTTATAAGGATCACGCGAAAACCGATTCAATTTCTTTTTTCTTTTCTTCCTTATTTCCTTCATCACTTTACTATGATTTTCTCTGCTCTGTTTACTCCACGGATGTTTGTGGTCTTTCTCTTCAACCACAGGAACTTTTGTGTTGTGTACTATTTCTCTAAATGTTTTTTTTTCAAGACATGTTTATATGATACGTTATATTTTTTCTTCTTTCATTAGCTTAATATATCTACCTGAACTTTTGAGATGCCAAAATTCATCGAATAGTTTTTTTTATTTAATCTTTGTGGGGTCTAGTTTATTTATTATTTATGTTAGAAAATAAATTTTTCATTTTTTTCTTGGTTAATGTTAATCTCCAACCGTAAAAACTTTTCTAACCTAGAAAATCCTTTATAGTTAGATGCCGTTACTGCCTGAAGCTACCGGATTATGTAATACTAACGAAATACGAGTTAAATAATGAAAACCTTAATTTTTAGATCACGAATTAAACATAGGTATGTAGACTTTGTTAACAAATAAAAATCTGTTATAATTATTTTTTTTTAATTTAATAAAGATATATAAATTGCAGGGTGAAAGTTCAAAGAAGTATGATTCACATAAAAAAAAAAATTTAATTGTAAAAGAAGAAAACTGTTTACAGTTGGTCATATTTAAAAATAAAATAAAAATTATAATTTTTTAGTATTTATTTGCACAAAAATAATAATAATCTTTGAAGTTCAAGGAAAAACATATTTTTATTGAATTGATAAAATCTAGATTGTTTTACTAGATAATTTTAGGAAATGAAATTTTCGAATCGACTTATCACGTATACATTTGTTTACAAAACATTTACCGATTTATTTTGCGTTAAAATACTGAACTAAAGAAATAGCGATAAATAAAGAAATATAAACGATAATGGTTTTTATTGTCCTTTATCTTGTTTTTAATTACATCAACCTAGTAAAGGTTCTATGTATATTCTCTCCAAAAAAATAAAAAAGTAAATATGTAATTAATATCATAAAGTAATATGTATTCAGTATGCAACAGTGCCTTTAATTTATTTTAATATTTGGTCAAGCCAGTTTATGCTAGAAAAATATGATAACATTTATCTTATTAGAAAAACAAACTTCAGTTGAAACACAGAACCCTATAAAATACTTGTAAATATATTATTAAACTACCTTTCATCCGGAAGTTCCGGGTTTGAATCCTAATCAGACATGGAACGTTTTTAGCGCTACAAAAATTCTATGTCATACGTCTCAAGCTTCGAGCTTATTTTTGAATTAATCTGTAGAAAATATTAAAAAATATATCAATAAACAATATCAGAATAGCAATCTCGTTAGAGAGGTTGGTAGTTGAGTCTCGGCCGAATCAATTGTTACAGTAACTCTAATGGTTAATTTATTATGTCTCCAGCCACAGTTCTGTTGCTGAGTTCTGATTTTGGCAATCCGTACACGTTAACATGATAAACTCAAATAGCCAAGAACTTGGTAACTGCCTACGGGCTTCAAATCAAAAAATTCCACCAGATAACTGTAGACTCGTGGAATATTATACGAACCGATCAATCTATATGTTAAGTTAAAACTATATTCTTTTATATAAGAGTGAAGGCTTAGTCATTATTCCGATTAAAATTATCACGATATTCCTAATCGGGGTTAAGATATTAAAAATATCCATTAATGAAAAAAAGTTAATCCTTTTATTTCATAATATTTTTGTTACCATAGTATAAGAAAAACATCTCCAAGTTTAAATCTATATACTTTTAAACATTTCAATATTTTATTATATGATTATCATAAAATTATTATTATTATTTCTATTACCATTATTATTATTATAGTAATTAGCTGAAATTAGCACATATAGTGAACTTTTATGGTTTTTGATTATTTATTTTGGTAGTCGATTTTAAATTGTCAAAAGTGAAAAACTATGCCTTCAAGTAAGAGAAATTGACCTTTCATACTGTTCAAACTCTGCTAAAAGAATGAGAATATCTCGGTCCACTGAAACAACTGAAGTGGGTGATTCTTGGTTAGCTGCTGACCGAGAGCGCTACGCCCAGACTCGAGCTGCAATAAATTTGTAACAAAAGTTGCAGTAAAATTCCTCATGAGTTCACACTGATATCATTGTAGAGCTATCATAGTCACGTAAGGACAGAAGTGACTTTAGCTATAATGTACAGATTAAGTACACCGATCCTGGACTTATTGGCCCGCCGTGGCAGAAGCGTGTTCGTATTGTCATGCTCAGAAATGAAAAGGGATATGTCTTGCGTCAGAAAACGTTCATTTACCTCCAATCCAAGAACCGCTGAAGGTATTTGAAGCACTGTTGAATCAAGACCATCTTAAATCCAAATACTTTCTAAACAATATGATCTCGTTTGGAAATTTTATCAGTATTATTCTACCAACCGTAGGATAACGAACACAGCGGGGGTTCAGGGGGTAATATATATATTAGCCCCTGAATATATATGACCGACTAAATATTTATATTTATATATATATATATATATATATATATATATAAAACGATAGATGTAATGAACAATGTCATTTTTAGTAAACTGTACATGCAATTAATATCATAAAGTAATATGAATCATAAAACAAATAATGAGCGTTTGATTTATTTAATCTTAATACCGAATCCTACAAAATACTGCTGATAAATTATTAAACTGCTTCATATGTAGGTTGCAGGTTTGAATCCCGGAACTTCTTTTAGATATATATACACAACGTAAAACACTATAAACGTGTTAAAAAACAAGTTAAAATTATTTAACTTCTGGATTTTAGGAATAATTAAAATTAGCCTACTTAGCAACTGACTGAATATATCGAATGAAAATATCGAAAAATATATGCCCTTTTATCATGTTTAAATTTACAACATAAAACGGTACGATTACCTCTAATCATTATAACTCGTGATTTGTAGCGATCAGTGTATTAATCCTGTAATCGCAAATCATGTAATCTGCGCTACCGATAGTTGAAACAGTTGAGATACGTATATTGTAAATTTCATCTAGTATACCAAGTTGATAGGTTACATGATCATTTTACTACAGCTGATACTTCAATTATAATCTTCAAACCATTAAATGTACGTATGATTTTTACATAAGCCTAAGGTATGTTTTTACTTTATAATACACAGTTTAAAAAATCGAAAAAAAAATTGATGATTGTCAAAATGTAAAATGTATGAATTAATGATGTTACATACGAGTATTTTGAATTTTTTTTTTAACTCAATAGCGATGATGTTTTGTTTTAATTTAAATTTTACAATGTTTATGTTATACATGTTAAAGAAAAACTCTTGTTATTACAATATAATCCGAGTGTAATATAATAAATATACTTCGACGAATTTCTGATGTACAAAATTTTAGTAATTTGAGATATTATAAATTCAAAACAGGAACACGATAGAACTAATAATAATAATTATTTTATATTGTGTATTAATTTTCGACAACAGAAATATTATAATGAACAACGAAACAAGGAACATGGAATAGGCAATGTAACACATAACTGTGTACGGTCGGTTGTATATACATAAGGGGATATAACCTAATGTCAAGGGACAAGTTCATCGGGCTGTATCATGTATGTACGTATGTACATGTTTTGGTATGTATTACCGTATCAGTTCATAGTATAATATGATACGAACATAGCTACCTTTTCATAATAAGGTTGATCGTCCTGGATATCTCTATCCAATGTGGCAGATATTAAATTCCCTTTGGACAATGTCGGGTCTACTGCACTAAACAACTACCTAAAGAACACAGTTTTGGTGAATATGATAATATTTTCCTACATTATATCATATTGTTCATAATATATACAAAACGGTTTATATTGTAAACAAATTTTTGATAAACATAACTCTGTGTATACTACAGGCGTGCCCTAATTATTATTATTATAAATTGGTTAATTTATATACAAGAAACAAAAATGAAAGTATTTTATACTTACTACCTTTTTTATCTCCCAGAAAACAAGAAGCCAACGAAAATATAGTAACCAATTGTATTAAAAATATGTAATTTAATATGAAATTATACTCCCTCACAATAGATTTCAAGCTTAAATTATAATTTACCGGTCAATATTTATCAGCCTCAGGCTGGAGAGACAGTGATGTTAATTAGATACCAAAAAACAAAGCGCTCCGATTATTTCTAACATCAGTATCCAGAACTAGTTGCAAGAAGAAATAAGTTTAAATGCTTTCGGATAGGGAGACCTACAGCATTATAAAATACAAAAGAAAAGGTGTTCTCAAAAATATAATATCATAGTGTTTATCTATAAGAATAACTGGTAACTAAAAAACTGGACTCCATATTAATTTAGATATTAAAACCTTAATTACCTGTAAGAAACATTTAATAAAATTTCTTATCGAAATTCAAGATGACAAATTCTGTAAATTGCTTTGTTAGTTTATTGCATCTTCTAAATAATTAAACTTTTTAAAATGAGTGTAGTTGTAATCTACAATAAAACAGAAGAAAAATATTCATATTCCAAGAAAATAAGGGTAAAATTTTTAGGTTACGTAAAATTTTAATTTCGTCCTTCAGAATGGATAATATATTAAAAATTTAAGCATCTTTGCTTTTAATACACGTTTTTAAATTCATCTTTTCCTAACCCGATTGAACTTTATTCACAGTGAAAGGTATTCTTATATAAAAGAATATAGTTTTAACTAACAAATAAATTGATCAAGTCGTAGAATATTCCAAGAGTCTCCTGTTACCGAGTGTATTATTTTTTTTTTATTTTTCGTAGCCTCTTAGAATAAAAGTAACACTTTCCTTCATGTATCGTGTTATATATGCATGCTTTCTTAAAATTGTGACTGAAGACGTAATCAAGGAACTATTAGCGTTACAACACAACTGATTCAGCCGGGTTTCAAACTATCAAATTCTCTAAAGAGGCGGCTAGCGCTAACTATTTTTGTTATTCTGATATTACTTATAGATTAAAAGCTATAGTATTTTCTACAGATGAATTCACCATATAAGCTGGAACACTGAGCTGTAGGAGTATGTAATCCATCACACTCAAGCAATATTCTGTTTAAATTTAATCAACAATAAACAGTGAAATACTAAATTGAAAAAAAAACTTATTCTGAAAAATAAAATATTCAGAATTATGAGACTGAAATAATTCATAAATTTAATTTAATTTATTATTATTAGTGCTTGGAAACGCACAATATTAACAAGAAAGATATTAATAGAGAAAACTATTTTTTTTAAACAAGCTCAAATATATAATGACTTATTAGAGATATATATTCATTAAGTTGGTACACTTGCGAGAAACAAGTTCGACCGAGTTGTTTATTGTGATTTCCTATTTCCAAGACATTAATTGTAAAGTTTTAAAATGAATAATAAAATCAATGCTGCTCTTGATTGTAAAATTTGGTCGGTATTATATTTTCAAAATATTTTAGGCATTCTAAAAATAATATAGATGAAAATTATTAAAAAGCTGGCTTTTATGAATTTAAGAAATGAAAAAAAAAATGTTGCGAAATTTTTCGTAGTTGAAAAATTAGCTTAAATGATCAGACGTAATCCTAGTATCCATAAATTATTAACAACTGGGAGGTGTTTTTTTACAATTAATCAAGGAAACAAAAAAACAGATCTATCGGTCGATCAATTGTTACGCTGATGAAATTTGGGTGTTGGATACCATTCCGAAAATAAAACTTTTCGTTAACAATTGGTATCTTTTCGTATCTGTTTCGTGTCCCGTTGATAAACTTTATGCAATAAGGATCATTATAGAAGCCTGCGATTTAAAGTTAAAGAACTATCTAAAACGAGGAAAAATACTATTAGTAAGGGTATTTATATCGACACCCATCTTTATATGTTTATCTTTATACATTAATTTTAGGGAAAATTTTAAATGTATTACAGTCATTCATCATATTGTCTTGATTTAACTACGAGCTACTGTCAAAACGTTGACGATTTTTTGTGACGTAGTCGATTCAAAAGTAATGAAAAGTGGAAAGAAGGTATTATCTATCCAATGGTTTTAATGTACTTGCGGAAAATTACTATGGTAATAACAATTTAAAGTTCATTGACCTCTACGAAAAATTCCTTTGTGTTGGCACGGATTTCGTAGAAACCTTAGCTAAGGTATGTAAAAAAAAAATGTTTGTAGTATTCTCATTGTTATAATCAAAAGGTTTCAAGGTAGTCCTCGAATTTAGTCTAAGACAAATAAAAAACTGGATATTAATGATTGATAATCTTTTCCTCTCACTCACTCTCTCACTCTCTCTCTCTCACTCTCTACATATACGTATATATTTTATGTATATATATATATCTATATATATATCATATAGGATATACAACACGGCTTTGAGGATTACCTAAATAAAATTTGAAAGGGATATTGACTTAAAAAAAAACTTAAGGTAGGATTTAAATTTGAAGATTTAAAACAATGACAATAATTTATTAAAAAAAAAAAATTATTGTAGATTGATAAAACTTAAAGTAAATTTCGGCCCACGTAATATTATATAAAAATTGAAAAAAAATAAAAATAGATTTATTAAAGTTTATAACATGTATTGCCATCTCATATCGAGCCAAACTTCGTAGAATGATTACTAAACAACAGTACCAATAACTGAAACAAAAATATTTCTGTAACAAATAAAAAACTGATTTTTAACCGAAATAGGTTTTTGATTTACTTCTTCACCATTGAAGAATTTTATTTTGATTGAAGGAATTTTATCTCTATAAATAATTATTAGTTGAAAAATTAAGTTTAGATTTAAGGTTAAACTATATTTAGGTATTAAGAAAAGTCCTAAATCCAATAACAATTTAAATCAGAAGTCAATAAGTTGACCATTATATAAAATTTCCGGCTTGTATAGCCAATAATTTAGCGTGAATAGTGTGTAATAACCCACTTATTGTGCAATACATTATGTTAATTGAAAATTACAATGATTACTAGGCATATATATATAAGTAATTATTATACTACCATTCTGATCACATCATTCTTCATTATTTACTCAGAAAGGAGGAAAGTTTATGTTACCTAGAAAAACACTAAAAAAAATTCTAATGTTAAAGAATAGAAAATCATGAGAAATGGATGTAGATGAAAAAAGATTTGTCTTGAATAACTAGATTCAGTGTAAATAAATTGTTATCCTAACAAAATTTATAAATATACACAAATTATTATTAAAATACCTAACTTTATTATTTCAATAATAATAATGCAATATACCCAAATTTAATATTAAATTATTATATAATAATAAAATTGAAAATATTGACTAGAAATAGCCAACCGATTTGGTTATTATTAAAAATAGTTATTTATTATATAATTAAGGACTTAAAAGGTATTTTTTAAGAATTTTTTGAATCAAAGTTCAAACCTACGTGATTAAAATTATATAATGATATGACCTTGACTTACAATAACAATGATATATTTTTAAATCAAAATCTAACTTTACAAAACAATTAAATGGAGAATCTCTCATTAAATTGTTTTGAAGTTACAATTTATAACATTATCTCAAATAAAAACAGAACCGGAAATGTTAACTGTGAATTTTCAAACCTAAAAAATTAATAAATTCATAACTAAAATTCAATAATACAGCTTAACGCAAATTCTATAATAAATGTGAAAGTTTGCTCATTCGAGTTTTTTATTAATAGAAAAAATATTCATGAAATAATTTTAATTATTTGAACAAAAAATTAATTATTAAAAAGAAATTATCTTCAATTACGTAATGTAAGTTGTAAAGTAGCCTCACCCAATACCTCATCTAGTACAAAATTTAACTCGGTAGGTTGAAATATTAAAACGATAAAAGAGATATCAAACTCTAATTTTTATTGCTTTTGGTGTTTTAATGAAATTTTTTTCTTCAAACTTTTTTATATAGATGTAGATCCTTTTTATCATTTCTATTGTTTTTAAAACCTGAAAAATGTTTAAGAATATAATTTTTTCATAAATTCCAAGATATAACATATTATCATACTTTCTAATCGAATAAAAAAATAATTTAATTTGACTCACAATCGATGTTATGAGTCAGTTTTTCTTTTCAGTACTTGAGATTTAAAACAAAACAGATACCTATATTCTACGTACACTTAACATAGAGTATAGAATTTTTTAATCAACAGGTTTGTATTTTTTGACTAAGTAGAATCAAAATAAGGTGAGCCCAAAATCAAGAAGTAATTATAGACATAATTTTTTCTCGTATCGTGAAAATATTTGAAAATTGTACATATAAGACAAATATGTAAATATATATATATTCATGTTCAAAATCTGAAACGTTTAACATTTAAAATCAACCTTTATTCTTAGCTTCTTAGCAGTTGAAAGCATAACGAAAAAAATACTAATAGTTGAAACTCATTAAAATATTAACTATCTAGCTCTGTATTAAATTTCCTTTATTTTATTATTATATATTATATTATATTATATATATATAATAATTATAGATTAGAGGTTTAATTAATATTACAAATTAATCTATATTATTACAAAACTTTTTTATTAATTTTACAATAATAAAAATAAAAAATTCATCAATTAATCAGTTAAAAAAATTATGAAACGTTCCTAAAAATTATTTTTACTTAATTTTTTAGTACCATCATTATTTAAAAAAATAAAATAAAATAAAGTTCAGTTTAAAGTTGTTATAAAATGGTTACGAGAAGTTTCTGATGTTTCAAATGTTTTTCTATTTTGAGTGTTTTGAGTGATTTACTATGCGCGGTTTTCTGTTACGTTTAAAACTAAAAACGCGAAAGTCATTAGTTGAAAGTTGCCTGAATGGTTACGACGGTCCGACAGACGGACAACCCATGCTGTTATTATCTGAACGCATCATTCTCTCCCCCTACTTCTTCGCTTCTCCTATGTCCCTGTAGTCTACTATAAATGAGAGATTTTTTTTAACTTTCAACAATTAGTTTAACTCTTTGCTCGAAACAAAAAAAAAATACTATACATTATTAAGTAATTAAGTATACTTATTTACTTAAATATTTAAATATTATTTATTAATTATTTATAAATTAAGTACCCTAAATTACGATTTTATGTAGTATAAGATTTTATTCGAAAGAAATATAAAAAAAAGAAAAAAATATGAAATACAATGATATAAGTTCTAAAAATGAAAATAATTGTGAGTTACTACAAGGAAAAATATTCTGTTTTCTAATTTTTTGGCTTTGAGTAAAATGACGAAAGTATTCTCAAATAAAATGTGTTAAGATAAAAAATCATTTTCTTAAAATCTAAAACATAAAATGTCATAAGAATAAAATGTTAAAACTGGACGATCAAATAACATCAAAATCTAGGATATAACATTATATATCTAATGTATTCGTATTTCAGTAACATTACTTGCAGTTTTTTCTTTAAAAAAAAATAGCTGGTTATTACCAAGGTATCTAGCAGAAATAATAGTATTGAACTAAAAATATAATACCATACTCAATTGTGTTAATGCCAATAATATTTTTAAATTACATATTTTTGAGTAGAAATAATCCATTAACTTAGTTGTAATTAAAATATTTGTTATTCCATTATTAGAACAAGGTCCTTTTTACGATAAGAAATCATAAGTTATAACTAATAATTATGCGTTCAAACAAAATAATACAAATGGTAATTAAAATAAGGAAGGATTGAAAAAAAAATTGACCGTTTTAAAAAAAAAAGTTACTACTAATATTAAGACTCAAAAAGAGATTTCTTTGCAAAAAATATATTTAATTTTTATAAAATATTGATATTTTGTTGAAATTTATTAACACTTCATGGCGGATAAACAAATCTATAGATAAAATTAGAAACAACAAATAATTTTTTAAAAATTCTGTTATTTCAAAATAAAATTACACCAGCAGATAGATTCTAATACCATGATCGCTTAGATCTTTCAGTTGTATTAACTTACCAAGAATTTCTGTTGCAGGCTGTAACGTTGATCATGCTGACCAAAAGTAACAGTGTTAAAAATATATTGTATAATTCAACATATGAAAAAAAAAACACATATATGTGTTATTGGTACGTTTTTATACATAATTAAAAATAAAATATAATATATACTTTATTTAATTATTTTTTTATTTACTTCTACGGAAAAGATAATTTAAGCCTTTATATATAGTTCATTCAACACAAAACACTTATGTACACATAACATTAACATATATACACAAGTAAACGTAAATAACACGAATCTACGCATTATATAATACTAATCCGAGACAAAACAAGTATACATTTATTCATGTTATTATATGATGTCCAAAAATAAATCATAATAAGGTAATAGACTTTTTTTATACAATAATAATAATAATTTTTTTATATTTATTTCATCAATTTACTTTTTTCAGGATCCCCTAAACTGATACAGCAGTTTGTCAGGGGGTTTCCATATAAATGATAAATACAGAGTTAAAACAGAAATAACTACATTGAAAAAAAAACAAAACATAAAATAAAACTCTTATGATTAATTAATATAAACAAAACAACAAAAAAAATCTCCATATCCTCATAAACATTAATATTCTGCTCTCCACATCTGTCCTTCATCTTACTAAAAATTAATTAAATAGCTAAACAAAAATTAAGAATATCATCCTTCAATTTCTTTATAGAAATGAAATGTAATGTACCTGTAGACAAATCTGAGAAAATATTTGGGGTAAGATATGATAACGTATGATAAAAATACTTATTACGAAGCCGGTGTGTAAAATAAGGTGTGTTACGAGTTTCATGGATCATATTTTTTACTTTTAAAATATTTGATGAAAAAAGTATATTTTGATACAGCAGACCTCTTGGAGATAGAAGTCTGCTGATTCTATGAAAATCTTGGGTATTTAGTGGAATATGTCTATTGTTATAGACTTTAAGAATAATTTTAATCTGCTGTTTTTGAATGGAAATATTACATTTAAATAACAATCCTCAGCGTATTCCCAAGCAGTAATATCATATTTTAAGATTGACTCAAATAATGTATGAAATACAATTTTTAAAACATAATTAGGGAAACGAAACTGTAGATGATACACATATTACATTGCATACTACGCAATCTAGTATAAATAATAATAATAATATGTATTGAATTATTTAAAGAAAACCAAGATATAATTTCAAATAAATCAATCATATAATCAAATACCATGTATTTTTCTACTTAAATGTAAAGTTAAGTGTTACACAATTAAGTCTTTAAAAAAAATGTAACATCAAAATACAAAAAGGCCTTCACAAAGGCGTAATCTGTGCTACTATTTCTTCTTTTTTCCAAAAATTACGAAATTTATTTTCTGAAAATATAATTTGTTTCTAAGTACATTAAAAATAGGTAAACAGTTAAAAAATAAAATAATAAAGTTATGCTTGTTTTAAGGACTAAAAATTTGTCACAATTAAAAAGATCTATTTCTGATGCTAAATTAGGTAGGATAAAAAAAAATAAAAATTTCCGTTAGGCTATTTCACATTAAGTACAGGAATAACATGAAATTTAAGTAACATAACATAACCATATAATGGGATTTAAAAGAATGGAATTTTTTTGATTATAATAATTTTAAATAGAAAGGATAGATTCAAAAGATCCGGATATCCGGAACTTCTCTTGGATAATCTAAGAGATCCAAATTGTTTTAGTTTTTGTGCTTTTTTGGATAGTTTTGATCCAATCGATTGCAATCAAACCAGGAGGTACACAACTAGATGTTACAACAGTTTTAAATCCAAAAATTCAATGTCCTACGACTAATTGTTTTTGAGTTATGCGAGAATACATACGTGCATACTTATGTACACGCCACGTTGAAACTAGTCAAAATGGATTCACGGATGGTCAGAATGGATATTTCCGTTCAAATCTGAAAATGAAAATTTTTCGCGATCACAATACTTTCTTTACTTTGTTCAAGGAAGTAAAAGAAAAAAAAAAGAAAATTTACAATATAATAAAGACGCAAGATGAAAAATAGTTACACCTGAATTAAAAAAATATTATTTTTTTATTTAATTCAATCATATTATAAATCCTTCTGTTATTATCCAGCAGGTTTGTAAGGTTTATCTACAATAGATGATAAAAAGAGAAAAATCTGAAGGAGAGAGAGAGAGAGAGTGAGTATTAGAGTGTGGGAGAAGAGGAATATGTGAGATTATAAAATATTAATGAAAAGAGACGGTTTTTCAATAAATTACTGTCTCCTACATTTATCTATTCATCTCATTTTCCTGAAAATAAATTTTCATAAAAAAAAGAAAATGACTGCTATATATTTTAACACATATTTTTTTATAACTATTATTAGTATGCTTTCTTCTTCATTTTTTTTTTTTTTTTTTTTTTTTTAATAAATACAGTTAGATTTTTAAACAAAGAAATGCAAACGATATGATGATGGTTGTACACAATATGGTTTGGTTAAACCATTATAATTTTAACTAAGCTAATATTCCTTACCAAAAAGTAATCAAAATTCCTTTTTTAATTAACGAATTGATATTTGATATTTAATTGGTAATTTAATATTTAGTTTTAATAATAAAATGAAGTAAATTATGAATAAAGATTTTCCATTTATTCAATATTTTTTTCTTAATTAAAAAATGTTTCAATGTTTTTATGAAGTTAACTAACAAGATGATTAAATAAAAATGTATATATATATTTTAATTGCGAAATTATACGTGTTAATTTTTAAAGGGAATAATAATTATTTTTTTAATTTTTGAATAAATAAGTAATAATATAAAAAGATATATATAATTGGTTAAATAGAGTAAAAATAAATATTCTGCGTACATGATAAATGAATATTTTTCAAACAAATATAAATATTGAACCTAGCAACATATATATATGTATTGCTTGAAAATAAAGGAATCATAATTTGTCATTTTTGAAGGGGTTCACTTGAAAAATCTTAAGTTAGTTAAGTAATATATATATATATATATATATGTATATATAAAAAATAAGATCTTTTAAAAAATATTACAGAAAATAATAACAGAGTCATTTTTAAAAATATTTTCAAATGTACTACTCCGTGTTGTCATAACTCAAGTAAAAAAACTAATAAAAAATGCGTAAGAAAAATAAAAGAAACTATAAATACAAACTTTTTACAAAAGAAACACAAATTTTATCTACAAAAATTTATTTTTTAAATAAGAAGGAATTTATATTATTATTTCTAAAATAGCAATTTTATATTATTTGTTTATAACAAATATTTAACTCGTTACAATTCTTCCTATTTTTACGAAACATTTTTTAAAGCGAAATGTGTATTTATTAAGGCAAAGAAAAATTTATGTTTTCAAGGTTATTCTGAAATTCCTATTGCGATTTCATGTATCCCACTGTTTAATTTTCAATTAATTGTTTACTTAAAAGAAATCTGACATCGTTCTACTTAAAAATTTTTAATTTAAATGAAAGTAAAGTACGTGGTGTAAAATATAATTTAAAATTGTTTCATTGAAAAGAAATTAAAAAGATTAAAATGAATAAATGGTGTATATTATTCCATTAAAAGATTATAAATATTTTAAACATTAAATCATACGAAAATATTGGAGCTGTTATACCTTTTCATAACCGCTAAATTTCCTGGATATTGTTTTTTATGATTAAGAGAGTTAAATAAAATTTATATAAAATTGAAAATATTTGGGAAATATAATTCCTAAAATAAGACTGCTATATTAATACTAAATATAACTGTTAATAAATTTTTTATAAAAATCTTTGTAAAAAATAAATAAAGGTAATTTCATTAAGAGTCGACAATTTAAATGAATTTGAACGAAAATTTTTTATACTCTAATTTTAAAAATTTGTTTGTAAACTGATTACATTTTAATTTTATATATCTATGACTAATTGGTTTTAATTTAAAAAAATTAAAGAAATTTAAAAATACATCTCTAAAATTAAATAATAAGATTTATATTATTAGCCTATGTAAAACAACACAATATACAAATAGAGTAATTTACTTTTAATAAATTTTTTATGACAAAAATTAAGTAGCCATAATTAATAATAGGAAAAAAAATATTTTAGCATTTATGCTACACTTAATCTTAAAATAAATAATCTCAGATTACCATCTTAATGAGACTACATATATTTAAATATAAAATATTTTAAAAACTGTAGTATGTCTAACATAATAATTTGCTTTAACTTTTCTTAGGCCTATTAAGCGGGTAATATAAATATGATGAATATTGGAATTTTCTTTTTTTATTACCTAATTTAAAAACTTTGTTTTACTTAACAGTGAATAATTTACTTATTTTTTAATTTACTACATATGAATAAAATTATTTTTCTAAAATGTATATCATATATGTTACATGTAAATTAAACATAATTTTCAAATTTTTAATATTTAAATCCGTTTCTTATTAAAAATTTAAAATAATAATACATACCGCAATGAAAATATTATTATAAATTAATACTACGTAATAATTATATAAACAATAATAAATAAATTAAAAAATAATCAATTTAAAAAAAAAAAATATTTGCCTACGATCATTCTTCATTTTTTTTAACGGAAAATTTTAATAAAATATTTAAATAATTTTATTGTATAGTAAACTAAAATAATTATATAAAAAATAAATAGGTCAAAATATTTTAGTTCGGTGTCCAGTACTTGATAAAATTAAAACTATTCATCGAGAATATTTTGCTTTTCAATAAAAAAGCCAGTAGTTAATAGACTTACAGATATTTTTAATTTATTTAAAATTAAATGAAGATTTAGTTGTCTTGTTTTGGATTAACAGAATAAATTTTAACTTACTATACAAAATTTATCTTTATATGCAAATATAGCAGATGTAAAAATAATTTTTACTTTTTTAACCGGTCATCTAAAATAGTTTGACATTTCAAAATTCCAGTAATATCCAAAATGATAAACAATATATTCCAACAAGTAATGAAATCTCATAATAAAAATTATAAAGGTTTAATCATTTTAATTTCTAACATACTGAATTTGTTTTTTTCTTTCCTAGACTTACTGTAATAATTAATTAATACCAATATTTTAAGCTAATAAACACAACTATTGCTTAACCTATTTCAGTTAAACAAATAAATATAAATTAAAAATAATTGAACTACAGTCATTTTTACATAAATATTATCAAATGTGTGAAAATTAATTAATACTGCATAAAACTTCAAAATAATAATAATTTATTAAATAATTAAAAACGTTTTATCTATAAAAAAATATTAGGAAATATTGTTATACAAAATAAGAAAATAAAAAACATTTCAATTACTTTTTTCGTTAAACAAATGAGAATTAAATATTTTAAAATATTTTATATTTAAACACTAATTTTTTGATAAAATTATCAATTATTTGAAAAATATGCAATAACTTTAAAATGTAAAAATGTTAATAATGTTTAAATAATAATAAATGAAATTTCCTATACAAAATCTTTTCCTATTGTTTATCAAATTTTCATAATAATAAGTAACTTTTCATAAGCTGATGATGGAGTAAAATAAATAAAAATAAACATTGTAAAGCTTGAAATACCCATAAAAAAAATAAATAAAACATTAGTACTCTTAATTTTCCTATAAAATAATAAAAATAGTTAATTGTTCTTTTATATATTATTAAATATGTACTCATCGGGAAAAAAAATAAATATTAGTTATAAATAATGACAAAAATGAAATGTATAAAATATATCGAGTTAAATTTGGTAAACCAGTATCGAAACCCACTAATATTTAATCAACTGAAATAACTTGAAGAAAAATGGTCATACTAATATTTTATGAATCGAATTCAAAGTTGACGGTTATATTAATCTTTTTTTATCACAACGATGCTATAAAAACTTAAGTAAGCTTTCAGCCGTATAAGGTTACCGGCTAATATTTTGTTTTCCTTTTATACATACGAAATCGAAGGGTGTATAACAAAATAATATCGTATTGATAAAAGGTCCTGATGTGTGTAAGTAATATTATACAGTTGAAACCGGTGTCAAGAGGTCGGTAAGATGTCCCACTCACAACCTCATTTTATATTTACGTATCGTTATAAAAGAAAACGGAGAAATTGCAGCAAAAATGGCTACCGAGAGGAATTAAAGCTCAGGAAGGATTTTTTAGTTTCACGCCAGCGTTGCGAGGGCGGGAAGGGCGGTTCGACGCGCGCCGCGTTTTTCTATTGGTTGATGTACAGAAAAACCCAGTTAACTCCGCCTACAAAGAAGGGAATTTTTCACTCTACTTTTTTTTGTTATGTCGGATCGAGTGTTTGCATAAGGAAGGCTGCCATACACCCGCCCTATTGAGTAAAGAAATACTAAATTGCGTTATTTTGGCGCGGAACATTCCTCTGTTTAGGCACCTCGGCTGAAATATTTTAGTTGTATGTTTACTCTGCCGATGACATACTCTACTGCTTAGATCTGAATATCAATCCGTTATGCTTAACTGCGGTAATATATATATATCTATACATGTGGTCTCATTTGTCCATATTTAATCCAAAGTAAACTAAGTAAAATTTAAAAATATTTGTAGGGATAGTACGAAAAATTCAACTAAAACTGATAACTTTTATAATTCAATTTAGCTTCTTTAAAATGATCGAAAAAAGAATAAATAATCATTAGTTTTATTGTTGATGTATCTAACTCATAGACAGTCACATTTTATCTCTAAACGGTCAAAATAATAGGTCACATATACAAATGCGCGCACGCACTTCTTTAATATTTAAATAGTTATCCTTTATCTTACTTTGAAATATTGACATTTAGAAGAATTTAAAAAATATAATTTATTACATTAAAAAAAATAAATTAAACATCTGAAATTATTAAATCTCTAATTTATAAATAAAAAGGAATACTAATATTTACTTTTTAATTATTTATTTTAGAAGCAATTTTTTATTTAAAAATATTCTGAATATTTTTAAATAAAAAATTGCTTCTAAAATACACGAAAAAAATAATAGCATACCCCGTAGTAATCTAATTATCTGAATATTTAATTAATTTTTTGTAAACAGTTCTCAGTCAATTTATTTTACGCTAATCTACTTCCCGAAAATGGAATTCAAATTAATTTTCTAGAAGTAATCGGCCTGTAATTTAAAAAATCTAACGGCATTCTTCGATGCAGAATAAGAAAGGATAGAAAAAAAAATAACAACGTAAAGGGAGAAAATGTAGAAAAAATCTGGAAACAGATAAAAAAAAATATTTTAGTTTTATAGTATTGGCAATATGCATTAATTATAGTTAAAAATTAATAAAAAAAAAAACACATACATTATTTTGGTGTTTTCATAACTTATAATTAATTCTACAAGAAGATGAAAGGCAAAAATTTTATTTACAAAATGAAAATATTTTGTAAGTGTATGTTAAAAATCTAGAGTAGTATTGAGTTTATAAAACCTCTGAAATATCTTCGAAGAATTTTGTGACAAATCTTTATGTATTTATCATTTAACTTCGTAAAATTTTAAAATACAAATTTTTGTAACATAAAAATTTCAGTATATTTTTAACGAAAGTTGTTTGAAAAAAGAAAAGATATTGTTGGAAGTAATAAATAATTTTTCCTAATTAAAAAAAATTCTAAAAAACGGTAAAAGAATAAATAATTTAGACTACTAATGTTTTTCTACTACTAATAATGTTTTTTATCCATTTCATAAGGTTAACGATTGGTAAATTTTATTTACAAGTGCTCAAATTTCGTGGTGTCCTAATAAATGTTCAACGTTCATCTTATGTTCATCACTTCTGATGGCTGTAATCTATCTAAAATGACTTCTTAAGGGTTATAGAAATTGTAGAAAAATAATGAATGATTTTATAAAAAGATAATGGAAGTTTTTAAATAACAAAGTAAAATATAAAAATATTTAAAACTTGGAAAAATTTATTGAAAAAAATCTGGTTATGATGTAGCTATATCAAAATTTTTACAATTACAAATTTATTTATAAATTCAACAGATAATTTTTTTTTTGTTCAACAACTAGTATATTTACAATCGGCTCCTTAACAGATAAACGTAAAAATATTTTTATATTTATTTTTCCTAAAAGTGAAGTTTTATATAGTAGAAACACTACAAAAGATAAATAAAATGATAAAATTTCTTAAGTTTTTAATCGTATATAAACTAGGTAAATAATATGAATGCACAAAATAAATAATAAAAATGCATATTTTATGCGCCACTTATCAAAATTTGAAATATTATGAAGATAACTATACTCGTATTTCTCTTAACCAATACTTAATTTTTCTTCTGTATTTCTGGATGATATATAATATAATTTTATACCGGTTAACAATCATTTTTACATTTTTATATATATTTATTTTCCGAAGTAACAACAGGTCAATACCTAATTACAAATAAGTATGATATATGAAATAGGTAGCTTATGAAAAAAGGTCAAGCATAATCGTAATTAAAACCCAGAACCTTCTGGAAGATAGAAAGAAATATTTTCACACTACCATGGAATATATGAGGATAAGATGAGGCTATACAAGACCGCATAGATACACATATGGTCATATAGACAGAAATTTAAACAAACATATAAAATACATATTTTATTATACAGTTTACAGTTGAACGGGATTGTGACGTACTATTGGCAATACGGTTATTTTAGAAAGGGTATTGGAGCATTTCCTCTTGTACAATATGATCAAAAAGCGTTAGCCTCACCTAAACAACAAAAATAAAAAAAAGTAGCGTTCAAGTGGCGTTACGTCATTTCAGATTGATTGATGGGGCGCAACACGAACAAAAACTAAAGTGGTCATTAATGGGAAATGTTTTTGTTTTTTTTCAGCCTATCGAGGATGTTCCTTCACGGATCATTTAGATTTTTCTCATTTAGAAAAAAAATATATTGACTAAATATAACATAAGCTTACCCTTAGTCATTTAAAAAACAAAATTTTTTAACTACAAAAGTAATTTATTGCTATAAACAATCCTACATGTGAATATTATTAACGAGCGAGAAATATTTCTTATTATGTTCTAATTATGTAATTGTTAACATTGTTTACCGTATTAGTTGCGATTTTCTAATCAGTTTACATATTATTAATGCGCTTCATAATAAAATTAAAAATTCAAAAGTTATTCCTTTTTGATTTCCAAAAGAATTTTCTGTTAATAAAAAGCAACCATTAAAATGACAATGATGAAAAGAAATTTAAAAAACTGTTTATATATCCTGCTTCAAAGAAGAAAAAGTCTAATTGCTTAACACAATTAGACGATGAAATTAGAAATTGAATGAAATGAAATGAAATTAGAATGATGAAATTTTATATCATTACTCAAATTTATTTATTATTTTTTTTATTTTTATTATAACGACACAGCAACTTTAGAATCTGTTCAGCAAGTTAATTGAACAATAAGTAAATAATAATAATATTTGAACTAATATTAAGTAGTCACAGACCCAGAGGCTGGTGACTTACGATAACAACAAAATGATAACAACAAAATTTGTTGTTATCGTAAGTCACCAGCCTCTGGGTCTGTGGACTTACGATAACAACAAAATGAAAGAAACGAAACAGAAGAGCACTCCGTACAGCCACACCATAAAGTCAGAAACGAAAAGGCAATCTTGAAAGAAATAAGTTCCTTAGCAATCTTGAAAAATCACTGATTGCGTTATCCAATAAATTGACCGCCAAATAATTCGGGTGCCGATCCAAACGATTTATTTTGAAAAACATATAGAAAGGAAAGGAAATAAATTCTTTGTAATAGTGTTTTAAATAATATGATTTGTAAAAAGGGTCTGTAAAATGCATTAAAAAGAAATCTATAAATGTTTCATTAAATATTTGATAAATAATTTAGTTTTATTACTTTAATGCGTTAAATTAATCATTTACTAAATAATAACTATTTCAGTCGGGAATTATTATTAAAAAAAAATTAGTAAGGTAAGCTGATTTAGAAAAAACATTCATAATTTAAAAAAAACAAACGTCATTCGTTTTCCCAAATTATTTCAATAGCCATTTAATTTACCTATTCATTTGCATAAATATAATTAAATCGCCCCAGTATGGAAATAACAGTAATTATTTCTCAAGAAAATGATTAGCCAGAACATAAAACTATAAGTAACATTCTCCAAAATGCAATCTGTGTTACGCAATTAGACTTTTTCTTCTTTGAAGCAGGGTATATAAACAGTTTTTTTAATTTCTTTTCATCATTGTCATTTTAATGGTTGCTTTTTATTAACTATACACACCTTTTATTAATCTAGCCAATACATTTTCCTACATATACACATAAATGTATTATATAATTTTAGAGATAAATCACTTCCAACTAAAGAGATTGCCGATAACTGGAAAATCATTACTTAAAACCCGTAATATTTGAGGAAAAAACGTTAGTTACTATACCACTTGTTAAATGCATAATCTTACATTATTTTTTTAAGGAAGTACTTTTCTTATGAGAGAAAATTAGAATTAAAATTATAAGGTAATAAAAATGATAACTTTTCTTTAATTTTCCATCAGTATAAAAAAAAAAACTCTGAGTAATAAAATAAATAATTACACATCCAGTTTTTATCATTATTATGGAATAAATTTTTAAATTTCAAATTCACAGGAAAAGGCTAATGTGACTATCATGAAAAATAGTACACTGATTTTTGTTTTTTAATCGGTAAGTTTTTGTTTTTAAAGTTAAAAGACAAAGTAAGTCTTTGATTTATCACACAGTGACTTCTAATTTATGAAAATAAGATAATGAATAACAGAAAAAAAGATGTAATTAATCTAAAAAAGATTTTAAAAAATAATAAATTAAACCATGAATAAAAAGAAGAGCTTGATTTTTACTAAAAATAGAACATTTCTGAATAAAAAAATTATGTTGTTAAAAAAGACAGATTAAAAAAAAAAGAAAAACGTATTAGATTTCGTTATGTATACGTGATTTCCTCTTAAATTACGTAATGTAAACCAACAAAAGAAGTCTAACAAATTATATACGCTATAATCCTTTGTTACCGATAATAAATTTACTTTTAGAAAAAAAACCTATATCTTATTTTATCTTTTCTATAAAAATATAAACCTTAATTATTATAAACTTCATTAACTCTTTATTATATTATATTCTCTTCTTTGTTTACGCCACAAATTAAAAAAAAAATGTAACGTAGAAAAGATGAACGAGGAGTGGTGTGAGTAATGGCTAAAGGGTTGTTGGCTAATATTTACGGGTAGTTGATCTAATCTTTTATAAGGTTTTTTTTTGTAGATATATACTTTTTTCATAAAAGTTTACGCTGTAATGAATTGCCTACTTTCTGCTGGATTGAACACAATGTCTAAACCTAAGGCAAGCTAGTGAGAATCAAGGTAGCTACAACAAAAACCCTATCGTTCCTTTATCTCGAAAATCCAGGACATTAATTTATTATTATATTCACGGTAAAAAAAATTACAGAATATATCTTATATACTTAATGAAGGGATTTCTTTTCTTTTTTATTTTAAATTAAATTTTGTTTATAGAAAATAATAATATACAACCATAAAGGTTTGGCATCAGGTTATCAAAGTCGTTACAATGTAGTTAGCGAATAAGGAAACTTTTTATGTTACAATGTAACATAATCTAAATCTTTTAATTAATGCTGACATTATATTTCATATTCACTGTTATTATTTTTCTTTTGTTTTGCCATTTTTACTACTTAATAATTATAAATTAAATTAATATTTTACAACCATTCATTATATTTCCTTGAAATATTAAAAAAAGCAAAACAAGAATACAGGGAAAAATAAAGACCACTAATCTATAAAACTTGAAAATAAACATGGATTTTTTATTACGTTAAATGTACTCTTTAAGAAAACAATTAGAGCATAATTTTATTCAATATGTTACAATTAACCATCATAAATAATTTTTATATTTTAATATCTGCATGTTAGTTGTATAGTCATAACGGTTTTATATTTGTATGTCTTGTCTATTGGAATCATTCTTCCCGAAGAGAACACAGCTATTTTCAAGAATAAGAAGCATATCGTGCTTACTAGAAAAAAATAATTAATGATGTATTTATCCGTCGTCTTTTACATTAAACCGAATCAAAAAATTAATATGTGAAAGTACCATTTTTTCTGATTTCCATCTGATACGAATTTAAAAATCTAGTGGTATCTGTGAGTCTGTTACTCTTTCACGCAAAAACTATTCGACTGATGAGCTGAAATTTTCCATAAAAATAGGTTTTATACCTGGAAAGAATATAGGACTATTGTCGTTAAAACACATTTCACCTCTTCAAAATGGCGACCGTTTTAATGACTTGTGCTAACAACCGGATTATGTTGCTTACCGATACTCAAATTTATTATTTAGCCAAACCGTTGGATAAAACGTATTCGGAGATCACTTGTATTAGTCTAAAAAAACATGACCTTAATCTTTTTCGATATTTCTTTCGGTTAACGAGAAAAAAAGATTTAAGTATGGTGTACGGCGTGGTGACTCAATCAAAACAGCCACAGCCACTGTTACTACGTGTTCGACGCAAACAGTTACACATGAATTCGGTTACTTCACTGAAAAGTATAAAACAAAAAAAAAAAATTTTTAAATGAGAAACGAAATAAGGTCACTTCCTCGTGGTGTTTGTCGTGTAATGGTAAGAACCGTGTAAAATACTTTTTTACCCGTGCGAAGACCGGGTAACCAGTTATAGCTACTATTTTTAAGATGGTGGCCGACTATTCAGAAACCCTCATACTCGCTCAAAGTTTCAATTTCTGTGTTGAATAAACTGTTGTTCTGAATAAATTACAATACACTTTTAGTTATCATAAATTAAACATGTTTTAATTTTTATCAGAATTATTCTCACAAGTATAATGAAAAAACAGTGGGGGGCCCGTAAAATATACGGGAAAGGAGAGCGAAGCGAGACCTGATTGGCTTGTAAATTCTACATGTGTGTAGCGATCTAAATCGACTCCTTAAGAGGAACCGTTAGTAAATAGTTTGATAATAAGCACATGATAGGGGTTTCTTAAGGAACTCTCCCATAATAAGTCAGTCCATAAAATAGTTATCAGTAATCTTAAAGTTCATTAAAGAAAATATATTTCTGCGAACACTTCATAGTCAACAAAAACAAACAATTAGCCAACAAAAAACCAATAAAAAAATAAATAGTCAGTGAAAAAAACAAACTAATAATCAAGAAATAACAAGTCGAATAAAAATATTTAAACCAAAAACTTTTTGAAATTTATTTAGGCTAAATATTATACACAGAATGCCCGTATACATTACTATCCGAGCCAGAAAACAGGATTATTGTTTTAACTAAGTTGAATTTTTTAACTAGAACAATTATTACGTATAAATAAAAAACATTGCAAAGAAACGAATATAAATAATTTTTATCTAGTTTTTGAAATTTCAAATATAATTTTTTTTATGTCAGAAAGAATTGAAAACCTTTTGTTAAATAACCAAATTGTTTTACATCAAAACCAAATTAAACAAGAAATATATATATATATATATATATATATATATAATATTAAAACATATTACTAATAAATATGATTCTAAAAGTATTTTATAATTAATACAATAAAAGCCAAGAATTATTTAAAAAAAATATGAAACAAAAAACTCTTCACTACCTATTTTTATTTTTTTATTTATTTATTATTTGTTTATGTTTAAAGAATGCACATAATATGTAATAGAAAAAAGTATTTGAATCAACCGATTGTTTTTTTTGTTTTTTTTTTATGTTTAGTTACGTACGGATTTTATGTAAAGAATAAAGCAGATTAAAAGAACTGAAAAAGTGAGATAGAAATAGATAAAAATGAGAAAAGTATTTTGAAGAGAGTGCAATTGTAGATGTAAAGGTTTGTTGTAGCATTAATAGAAAAGAGATGGAGTGAGAGAGAAAGGAAACAAGTGTAAACTGAATACGTGATTTCAGTAGTTTTGTTAAAGCTGTCGATATGATTGAAAGGTTGATGTATTTGTATATTTGTACAAGTATTTGTTAGATGTACATAGAGAATAAAGTTTTGAATGTGTGTGAACTCTTGCACTCTGCAAAGCGTGTAAAAATAGCGGAAAGAATTTTTATTCACAGTGGTTTTATATTTCGACAAGTCAATGCGTTCGCCGTGATTAGATTAAAAAAAAAAAAAAAAAATGAAAAAAAAACTGTAACTACATAAGCGGTGAAAAGGAAACAGTGAAACTGTAGCGTTCGGCGGTAGCGTTGTATCAGCAGTTGCGGGTCGGTTGTAGGTGGCGGGGACAGAGAGTAACATCGGGAACGAAGAGCGACGTGAGTGCTATTGAATTGTGCGGGTCCAGTCCACCGACGGTTCATTCCAGTCCAGTCGAGTAGCCGATAATCAATTGATTGTTTTTATGTGGGTTCCGACCACCGGTAGACGATTTACGCCGTTTTGCCGCTTGAAAAAGTAATATTTTTATCCGATCACTAATGAGGGCAACGCGGGCCTTGAGGCCTTACAGTTTTCCCTAACATAATTACAATAGCTCGGCCTCAATTCTATCTCCGTCCATATCATCTCACCATCATCAACATGCTCGTCGACAAAGCTGCTGTCAATTTGTCTTCACGTTTTTTCAAATCTCTTCCCATCCCATTACACTCAATATAATTCATTTTCATTAACGTTTTTTTTTAAAAGATAAAAATAAAAAAGTAAGATATTTTTAGTACATAAACAATCAGAATACTATACAGAATATCAATGAATTTAAAAAAAGTTATTATAAATTAATAACAGATCAACAAACGATTCCTTTTTTATAGAAATAATGCTGTTTGAATTAATACAGAATAGTTTAGTACAGTTGAAATATATATTTCAATTCTATATAAAATAAAATTAAATTAAATTTTGTTTTTAACTTTAAAATTATATTACTCCTAATGGGTTTTGCCCAATTTTTATTTATATTTATTATCAAACATGCAACAGATTTTTATTATAAAATACAATTAATAGAAATTCGTTATAAATCTGAAGTTCGAATTTTCTTCAGCGGATTATTTAACTTCATTGTATAATCTTAAAAAAAATATTGTTTAAATTACACAGATTATTTATTTTTATTTAATAAAAATTAAAAAAAAAATATTTTTACACTTTTCAGATCGTTCAATTTATCATAATATTATTTATTTTGAATAAATTTATACTATTTATACTTAAAAAAGAATAGTGAACGAACGAAATACATCTTGCAACCAACACTATTTTCATTTGATATCCGACTTACGTAATTTAAAAGAACCATCCTGATTTTTTATTTCATATTTAATCAGAATTTTTAATTTATGTTTAAAGAAAAATTTATGTTATTTATAACCTTATTAAAAAAAAAAACTTATTTTACCGATTAAAGAAATTTAGTAGTTAATTTTCATAAATTTATAATTTCTACACTATATTTTAAATAGTAAATTTACATAATAATGTTCGCAACATTAAAATGCACTATTTTATTTACAATTTATTATAACTTATTAAAAGTATTGTTTATTATTAATAATAGCTTACTTATTAAGGATTTTTCTAATCATGATTTTAATGATTTATTATTTTTACCTAATTATAGAAAAAGCGTATTAAAACCTTGTATTTAGCCCTGTTTATATTTACTTTTAGTCCAAAAATTTACAAATTATTGCACTAATTTGGAAATGTAAATACTATATAAATTATAGTATTCAGATTTTATTATCAATTCTGGAATTGTTTTACAGATGATACTAATTGAATTTTTCAAAAAAATTATTAATTTAATAAATCACTTATTCCATAGTCGTTACAGAATATTGAGCTCAAAAATAATATTTTTGTATTAGTTTTTTGTTCTATGTTATTTATTCTTTTTATACGTATCATGAAATAGTTTAAAAATGATATCGTACAGTTTGAAATTACCCACATCGGTTTTGGTTTTTTCTGATTATCTTTAACACACTACCTTTTCACAGGATCGAAAACTATGATTTATATTTTTCTATTTCTTTCTGATATATAAATAATTTCTTAAAAACAAAAAAAAAAAAAACACAAAACAAATATTTTTTTAAATGAGCAGTTGAAAATTAAATGTTGTTAGGAAAAAGAATTTAAGTTATTATTATACTGCATCAAGAGTTATTAGTAGTAGAAATATTTGTTTTTAAACTCGTCTACACTAATAAAGAAAAGACATTTTTAAATTAAAGATTTAACTTGCGTATCAACAAAAAAAAAAAACTATGACACGTGGTCGATATACAAGTTACACACGTGGTCAGAACGTCCCATTCCAGTTTGGGTCGCACCTGATCCTGTACACGATGTATTGTGTTCATGAACGAGGTGGGGTGTGGAGGTGTCTGTTATTTATGGCGTACGTCGTTGCATTTCAAGTATACATTCAACTGCGTTTAAATCATTTACAAAAAAAATTATATTAATAAAAAATTACCGTATATCTTACAGTTTTCATTTTAAAAACTAATCTTTAGTTTAAAGTAATTTTTAAACTAATTAAAAAGTAATTAGTTTTATTAATAAATCACTAATTTAAAAATCAGTAATTTAACTTTATTCAAATTAATAAAAATATAATTAATGTCATCAAAACCATTCTTACGTAGGTATTTTTAATTTTACAATGTTTTAAAATTAATTCTGAATAATCTCAAGGTGTTGGAGTACTCAAGAACAAGTAAAAAAAAAAAAAATACATTATGGAATCACTAAATTTAGAGAAAAAAAGCTGAAAAAAATCAAACCTTAAACCTTCCATACCTTTTTTTTTAGCTTCCGGGACCACCGTTAGGTTTTGCTTCAGAGGATGAGATGAAATGACAATTTTTAGCGTGTGAAAATGCCATGTCTGACCGGGATTCAAACCCGAGATCTTCGGATGAAAGGCCGGGACGCTACCACTCGCTCCATGGAGGTCGGCAAAGACTTCCATATAAACCGTAACCTTAACACCATAACACTTACCTAACTAATGAAGAGTTTAAACTTTATTTTTCGAAAATTAATTGTTTTTCCTAAAAAAAATATACGTCAGTTCAGGTAATATTAGTTAAGATAAATTACGAATAGAAAACTAAATACAAACGGAAATTATTTTAAGACAACATATAAGAACATATAAGATAAGAATAATATAAAGTAGTCAATGAATTGTAACCTAATTATACTTGTAATAAATGATAATAAAATAAATGAAAAAAAAACATATATGTATACCGAAAGTATAAAAGTAGAAGATATTAAACCAGATCTGTTTGATTCAGATTCTGCAGAGCAACTGGACTGCAAAATGGTATTGTAGATCAACTGTCCCTTGGAATAAATTACACTTTGTGGGGGGGGGGGGTGAATACGGTGTGAATAAGGGAACAGAAATATAACCAGATGTACAAGTAGTTAAGTCTACAAGTAAACTAAGAAGATACTGAAGATATATCTACGAGGGTGGATATTGTTGACTGTCCAGTATACCTGTACAATAGTTGCTGGCGGGGGTTAAAGACTTGGGGGTTCAAATAGTAGAATAAAGCAGGTCTAACAACTTTGAACCCTGACCTGAAATACTACCGCATGCACCCTTCATCAGTTTTCCTTATAAAAATCAGTAATAACTCTTGCATAAAATTTACTTTATATCTAAAATACATATATTTTCTTTTCTTTAACAAAAAAAAAGAAAAAACAGATTAAATAATTTATTTGTAGAATATGTAACCAAACATGGAATCCTCTTATATATTAGCTAAAAAAATCCAAAACTAAAAATAGGTACATTTTATAAATACGTTACTAAACTTCTTTAGAATTTTCTCATTAAAATTTAGTATTTAATTTACATAAAATTAATTTTGTAATGTACTCTATTAATTTTATTTTTAACCAGAAATATAATTAATCAATTATTAAAATTTTAAAGTATTTTTCAGGCGAATATAGCAAGAATATCTACGTTAATGAGGGAAAGTATGGTGATCATGTCAAAAACTGGTTATTGGGCATTTTTTTGCAAATCTTAACGTTTTAGGATCCAACTAATTCATGTAAACCAAAATAAATATGTATATAAGTACATACGTATATGTATGGCACTGCTTTTAGCTTTATGTCTCAGGATTGACCAAACCGATTTTGTTCAGACTTACTCAAATATTTCTATGTACGGGCTATTGATCATATACTATATCATATTTATAAATTTCTACCAAATTTTTGTAATCAAAAAGCTGAAAAATTTATAAATTTCAGAACAATTGATAATATTTTAAAAGTTTATATAATGGTATAATGGTTCATCGAAAACAATTATCACAAAAGAGGAATAATGTGCTGATTAATTTACTAGTTCAATAATCATGTCATTTATGGTTTAGTCAATCTTTTTATGAAAAAAAAAACTGCCAGTGGCCCTACTGTGCAGTCGGTGTACGCATTTCTCGACAGAAAAGTGTATAATAATTTTGTTAGACATGATTTAAAAGTTTTCCTTGTAAAAGATTCACGTAAAGCATCTTCACAAAAAATAATAAAAGCAATCACGTAAAGAACTAAAAACCCTAGTTAGAATTGCTGTATCTGAAAATAGTTTGTTTTTAATTAGGTGAAGGTTTTAATTATAGTATTGAATATTTAATTTTATATTATATTTTGAGAATGTTATATTTGAGAGTTTCACATTATACGAGGATTTTGTTAGTACCTGATACAACAACAATCTGGGTTACAACAATCACCGGAAATATTGAAATTATTGAATAGTGTATTCGGCTTGATGAAATATTCGTAAAACTAAACCACTTCATTTCTCAATTTTCCTAAAAAACAATAAAAAATAATTCTACAAACAAAATTTAAAAAAAAACTGATGAAATGGGTCGTTTTGTACTTCCTTGTAAGAAGTAAAGGAAGTACTGTGATCGCAAAAAATTGGGTTTTAAGATTTCTACGGAAATATCCATTTTGACCATCCCTTGCATTCAATTTGACTAGTTTCGGTGTGACGTCTGTATATGTACGTCGAATGTATCTCGCATAACTCAAAAGTGATTAGCCGTAGGATGTTGAAATTTTGGATTTGGGACTGTTTTAACATCTAGTTGTGCACCTCCCTTTTGATTGCAATCGCCTGAATCAAAATTGTCCAAAAAAGGCCAAAATCCCCAAAAAGTTGGATTTTAGATTTTTTCTTAACTGCAATAATAAGCTTCAATTGAGAGCTTTTCAACAATATATCATAAGTGGTACTTATTTTTATTGGTTCTAGAGTCGTAGCCAAATATAATTTTAATTATAATAAGGGGTTTCGATGGAAACTACTTTTCACGTGATTATTGGAATGCAATTTACTTATGGTTTTTGACGGAATGAAACCTACTGTAAATATAGTTGGAGACAAAAAATTATGACGACTGAGGAAGAGATAGAGGTTGATACAGATCACTGTAACGAAAATAATATTGATTCTAAATTTTATAAAACCAACCAGTTTGCTGAATCGTAATGGATCCGACGTTAATGAATTTCATGTAGAGATCACAGAATGTTACGTAAGATAAATTTTGTTACAATTTAAACATTAAACTAAGATATATTTTATACGAAATTACGTTAAAAAAAACCCGACGAATTGGAAAGTAATATTTCTATTTTAAACCATCAACACGATGCAATAAACATTGAAAGATATTTTAACTTTTACAAATAAAACATTGATATAATATTTAAATGTAAATGTAATCATTTATCATAGACCGATGGAATTAACCCATTTAGAAGGGAAAAAAGTGTTACCTGGACTTTATAATCGGAAATGATAAAGGAGCTTATAATAAACATAAAAAAATAAATGCGTAAGTGATGGTGGTGAAGGGTTGATTTTGGAGGTTGAAAAGGGGTGAAAAATGGTATTATTGCGATTTCCGGTGAAAGTTGACGACAAAATTTTGTGATTACTTAAGACACAGAAACATATACTTTCACTAAGTTTCGTAAAAATTAAATTATTTTTGCGGAAATGAAAAATAAAGAACTAAAAAAAGAAAAGATTTTTCGCATTTTTCTCGGAAATTTTAAAAGTGACCTCTACAAAAGTTGTAGATTTTTGTATGATCTACAACAAATTTTGTATTGGGAAATTTTTTTTTCAACCCCCAACCACCCTAACTACTCCTCCCTAACAACCACTCACGCATTTTTTTACGTTTATATAAGCTCCTTTACCATTTCCACTTAAAAAAGTCCAGGTAACAATTTTTTTTCTCTAAGTATAATTTTGTTGGACTACCATGTAACATGTTACATAAAAATGTTTCCAATCCTTATCATACTGAAAAATCTTTTTCTTTCATTTTTTAATAATAATATTTTTAATTTATTTAGATAATGAGAAAAAGCATTTTTTCGAGGAATTTCATTAATTTATTATTAATGAATTTCATTTCCCATGTAAAAAGGTTCTGAGCAAAATTTACAACATAAAAATTATATGTTCTTACAAATAATTCATTTTACAAATATTTTTTATGAAACAGATATTTGTTAAAGTTGAAATAAATAAATCAGTTACTTACATATTATTTTAAATTTTAAATTTTAAAGGACAAAAACCCAACACTCATAAATATATATATATATATATATATATATTTAAAGGATGAAAGGAGTGAAATTTCATGGAAAGGGTTTGATTTGAATGATATATTTATATATATGTATAAACATAGTAGAAGAGTAGAAAAAAGACTCGTTACAGTGAATGTCAGAAGAAATTTAAATATGAAAAGCTGCCGAAACAAAATATTACAAAGGGAAAGCTGCTCATTTGAATCCTTTGAATTTCTAGTCCCGGATGATTGTAAGATATAAGTACAAAAAGAGTACTAAAGAATGTATACGTATATATTTATAAAAAAAAAAACTCGCACATGAAATACGATCATTCTACGTGAAATTATTCACAGAATCATTCCGGAGCATAGGAAGTATATTTGATATCGTTGTGACAGCCTTCTGTATCATTAAAAAAATGAAGCAGAATTTTTTTTTTACAAGACTTCGTTAGCATTTTTTCAAGAAACGTGAAGACTTCTAAGCTTTGTTTGAATAAATTTATATTAGAGAGAAAAAACCCTTTTTCCGTTATATTCATTACGTAAATAAAAATTTCAAAGAACAAGTTAGACGAGAAATGAGACGACATAAAAAATATATATGTATTATCGGAGTAATTTTTGCTTAACTCCATACTGACTAAATTTCTGATACATATGTTTAGAAAACATTCTCATATTTTAATTTTTTAATTTAATATGCAAACGAGATCGATTCTAAACTACATCTGGATTTTTATTGTAAGACCGAATGGTAATCAGTACTTTAAAATTTCTTTTATTTTTAATTCAGAAAAAAATGTTGGAGATAAGAAAAAAGTTCTTAAAAAAGTGTTTTTAGTGTAAATTTTTATTTTTATTTTTTAAAAACTGTATTCTAAAAAGGGGTAATAGTTAGTTTTATTTTCCTACAAGTACGGTAATTTTTTTCCGTAAAAACTGTGAAATACTAAAAACCCAGTAAGAGTTAAAATGATAAGATAACATGACAGGTGGTGGTGTGAGAAGAAAGAACACTAGTGTAAAACTCAAGGGGAACAAAACATATTATATATTATTATTGGTTTAGCATTAAAATTGTAGTAATTACAAAATGTCTCGTATCCCATTTTCTTTTTAATTGTCTCTAGAGGTTTCCCTGCAAGATAGTCTGGCGTTTATAAATCGTAATATGAGGTGGTCGTAATTGTCGGAAAGTTTTTGTTTAGTTTTGTATTTGTTTAATAATAAATACACTTTTTAACCAAAATTATAAAGATTAATTATCTTGTTACACCCACTCACATCTCATAATACAAACAGAAGAGAAAAAACAACAGAACAATGTTTTTCATATTTTTCTTTAACTGTAAGAAATTATATACCAAACTTTTTCCCATTTTCAATAGACCTGCGTTTTCAATTTTCTTTTTTAATGAAATAGAAAGTAACATTTATGTATTTTGGGTTGTATTATACAACCATCATTATTTATCATTACTTGTTAATTTATTTCTTTTGTATATAAATACTTATTATTCTATCCAATATGATAAATAACAACCGTGTAGAATAGATATTTATTAAATAACACACTCATAAATAAATTCCATAAAAAAGAGTATTAATTTCAGAATGATTTTGTACTATTCAAAACGCATTTTTAATAAACAAATATTTAAGAACACATAAAAAATCGATTTTTTAATTTTTAAATTGATTATTTTTATTTAAAATAATAATAATAATAATAATAATGTTATTTAATTTTTAGTAAAATAATACATCAGAAGTTCGTGCAATATTTCGTAAGGTAAGGACTTGTATTGTTTTTAGCACGCCCATTTCCTCGATAATAAAAAAAAAACGAGAAGATATAAAAAGGTTTCATAAAGTAAGAATTGTGCCGTTAGAATTTTTTTTTTAATTTTCTTTCTGAACTAAGATGGTTTCGATATAATATATCGACATAAAGTATGATTTTTATGATCGACATAAAATTTGTTTTTCCAACCAGTTTACCAGCTAGTGCCGGTTCTGCGTGTGTGTATAGATTATCAACTGCAATCACCCCTACCAGCTTGCTAAACTGTAGACGTAGTGCAATATAAGTGTGCCGGTAAACATGCATTCTGGAACAGACTTAGGTCGACCACTCCTGAGACGTTTGGTTAATTGAAACCCAACCATCAAACAACATCGATATCTATAATTTAGCACTCGAATCTATTAACTGCCCAAATCCTTTAACGGTGGTTATTTATCATATTTGATAGAATAATATGTACCTATATATAAAAGAAATAAATTTACGAATAATGATAAATAATGTTTATATACTACAGTATAATACAGTATGTTTATAATACATCAGTATTACTTTATATTTCATTAAAAAATAAAATAAAAAATGAAAAATGCAGGTCTATTGAAAATGGGAGGAACTGCCTTACAAAGACTGGAACCTTAGAACTCTCGACTTCTAAAATCAGCTGGATTTCGTAATGACGAGATTAACACTGGATTAACCCGGTGGTTATCATCAATATAAATCCATCTTAAAAATATTCTATAGGATTTTTGTTATCAAACGGATATTAATGAAGTCCTGATTATGTTAAAAATTATAATAAAACATAAATAAATAATATATTCTTCAGGTAAATAATCTTAAAAATAAATTATAATTATTAAAAGGGTCTAATTCTGCATTAATTTATGAATGAACTCTGCAGTAAATAATTAAGAACACATACATAATCTAGATTGTACACAAAGAAAAAGGGAATGGAAATTCTGCTTGGGTGATTTCTCTACGTAAAACAGAGTCGTAGCAGTAGTAGGAGCAGGCTTTTCCAGGTAGTAGTTAGTGTACACAAGAGAAAACTAACCCCTCTTAGAGCTCGCTTAGAAATCAGCTCACGTCACGCACATACACACCCTCGATACGATAGAGCCCCTTCGGCCTTTACCACCATGCTTACTTATTTTCCCCCTTTTACAGGGCTTGGGTTTCAGTTTTAGTCCCCTTTTCCTCTAAAAAGTAATGAACGATTGTTCTTCTTCGAAGGGTTTACAGCGTTCACGCTCTTGTGTAAAACCTATTTTTCAGCTTGATTGCACGATTCAAAAACGAAATAACTCTATTGAGACTCAACGGAAAGTTCTTATGTTTTAATTGAACTCTGCAAAAGGAAAATTATTGCACGGTAGAATTATTTTCACAAAGAAATAAAATAGAACTGATTAAACTTAAAAAATAAATTAGTATTTACAAATAAGCAGTAATTTTTACTTCAAATATCAGAGGAAAAATTCAATATTATCTATAAAAAAAGTATTCATAAAGATTGAAGATAGATAGTCCTCAGGTAAAATTACGAATGTGAAATGTAGGATTTTTTGAAATAGAGAAGCATAATAAGAAGTTCAAAGTGAAAAATGATTAATATGTAGAATTTTTTTATTTAGTTATAATACTTAATTTATATGAAAAGCTTTCAGATTTATAGGTAGAGAGAGTTTGAAAAAGTAAAAGTAGTGTATTAATAATCATAAAGGAAAGAAAGATTTACTGGATATATAAAATCTTAAGGAAGTACCGCCTGCTGAAAACCTTTAAAAAGGTAGAACGAAAAGGAGGAAAAAGATTTAATACATTGGGAAACATAAAAAAAGATGAAAATCTGAAAAGAAACCAGGAGAGAAGTTCATACAAAACTGTTCGATTTATACTCATATTTGTGTTAAAACAGATTTGATGATTATTACTGTTTTCACATGAATAAAACTTATCAGTTTTATTTATGTGAAATAAATAAATGGTAGCATTTCTGTTTATGTATTGCCAAAATCAGCTACAAGAGATGCAACGAAAATTTTTGTATAAACCACACAATGCATAATAAGATGAGAAACGATCTACAACGACGCAGAAGGTTTCAAGTAGCTGACAAGTAATATTTCTTTTTCTATCATCTTAATTGTAGATCGAGATTACAGGAGGAACAGGTTTAGTCTGTTATATTTGTATCACATATAATTATATCTTGATTATATTAGAGCAGTTTTATGTTATATAATAGAGAACCTGGCTTATTTAGTCTGGAAAAAAGATATTGTTACTCCAAAAATTATATATAATTTCTGTTGGAATAACTCCCATAACGGTAAAAAATCATATTACGTAATTAGTAGTCTACAATCAGAAAAATGACCTTCTCAAAAAAATTCCATAGTTGATTGTATTCTTAATACACCTTCTCGATAAAGAAATGATTTGATTACCTTCGTAAAGTTTTGTCTATTCAGTCTAGAAACGGACCTAGTAAAAGTTTTAATGGGATTTTCAATGACAAATCAGTAAAATATATGTAAAGGCTGCAATTTTGTACTTTTAGTAATTTAGAAAAAAATCAGCTCTTCACTGTTCTCACCCTTGGCCTATAAATTTACTTCGGAAGAAGTTGGCTGTTATGGAAGAAGCTTAGGTTAGAGAAATATCAAATGAAAAGCAAATATCAACTGTATAGAAATAAGCAGTTCAATATGAAATCTACCAAAATTAAATTAAAAAAGTTAGTAAAATATATGATGCAGTTTAAAATAGAATACAAACATAGTAATTTCAGATTTAAACCTTAACAAATAATTTATAAATCTTGGGACAATGATCAATTAAAAGGGATTTTTTTTTAATTTGTACGTCTAATAATGCAACAATAAATAAAATAAAAATTTATAATAATTTAAAAAACTCTGTTATAAACACTGGTGTAATAAATTATTACCTGGGGTTGAGGGGAAACATCTAATGGTCGAATGTACTGTCGTTGAAAACAGAGGTTTTGATTTTCACCTCTCTGAAAGTAAAACAATAAAATCCGAAATGAGTTGATATAACTTCGGAAAAGTAATTTACAAAATCTAAGAAAAGGAATATTTATAGAAATATAAAAAAATTACATTTTAAGTATTGAATAATTTATACAAAACTTTAAATTTACCTGAAAGAGATCAAAAAAATAAAAACCCACGTAAAAACCACCAATAAATTTCATTAAATTAAGCATATTATACTGATCAAAATTTCAAATATATTTCAACCTATCTGAAAAAAGCCATACACCTGCAGTATATGATTATCAAGGATGAATTTCGATTCTCCATTGTCTGTCTTGTATCCAAATCACGTTGTTTACGGCTTTGTAACGAAATAAATGATTTGGGTCGATTATTACAGTAGTTTATTTAGGTTAACCGTGGTGGAATGATAGAGGTTGGTGAAGGCCCCGAATCTGTATCATGAACCATGAATATACGTGATATACATGCAACTTCTTTGGATACGAGGTAAAGTGAATGAGTAACATTTCAAATATGTCTCATAATTGGATGGAAAGGAAATGTAAGCAGAAAAAAAAGAAAAAATGGCTATACGCCGAGCCAAAAAAGAGCACCAAAAGAAGCATATTAATAGAAATTGCAACAGAGACTACGATTAATCTATAATTAACTAGTATAAATAAATGTAAAACACTATTTATTAGTTTCCCAGCGAATATAACTAGAATAGTTATATAAAGGGAAGTTATGTAAGGTGATCTTGTAAAAAATGAGGGATCGGGTTTTTTTTTTAATTTTTACGTTTTAGGGTTCAAGTAGTTCAACATGTGCGTACGTATGCGTGTTACACTGCTTTTGATCTTAAATTTCAGAATTGACCGTAAATGTTTCTTCAAATTTGGCTCAAATCGAATTTTACTTCTGTATGTAGGTCATTAATCATTTTAATTTTTTTTTTAATTCCTTAAGGGATGGGTATATTACAAAAAAAGCCAGTTTCGATTTTCTTCAGAAGCATTTTATAGAAAAACTTCATTAAAGAAAATTTTTTACCTATAATGCATATAAATTTTCGAAAATGTTTTTATAAAAATATCAACCCCCACCTCTTAAAAATGAAATATATGTTTACTGTTCTTTTGCACTTCTTCCCTTCGGTTTTCGAAAATATTTTTCGAAAACGTTTTGAAGGTTTATACTTCATATATTGAACTATCAAGAAATGTCTACAGTTTTTATTATTGATGGTTGTTAGGTTCAGAGAAAATTTTACTTAAGCAAATTTGTTAAGATTAATCTATATGTGGATATTTAAAAAAATGTTTTCTTAAAATATATTCCCCAACTAAAAATATATATTTTGCTTTTTTTTTTACTCTTAACGCTTTTAATTTTTGTTATTAATAGCTGGGAAAGTCAAAGCAATACTTTTTCAACTTTTTTTTTTAATTGTCACGTCAGATATATTTTTTATATAAAAAAATTAAACTATTCGTTTCGAATTATATATGAAGTATTATGTCAAAATACCTATTTATTACATTTCGAAAGATTTTACGTTACAATAAGTGATATTTTGAATTTGATACTAAAAATTACCAATAGCCTAATCAAATTATTTCCACAATCATTGCAACCTTCTTCCATCGAAGGAAGTTTTGCTATATATTTAGGTAAAGAATTTTCACACATCAAATTACATTTCACATCAAATAAACTAATAAATTAAGTTTTAAAAAATATTTGTCCAATATTTAATAGCAACACTGATATTAAAACGAAACATTAAACTGATAAAAGAATGTATTATTTAACTAAACTAACATTTAACGTCACGAAAAACGTAATAAATCTTTATTAATTACGAAGAAATCACATAAAGGGGGAAAAATAGTTTCATTATTTAAAAACGAGTAATTTAACTATTCAATTTAATAATTAATTAAAATTTTACCGTATGCTCGACTTTAGTATACTTTAAGATGAAAACCACTGGTATCGCGATATAGAACTTTCTCGGGATTTTCATAGAACTTAAAATTTAACCACAGTCTCTAAAGTTTAAAGATTAAGTTATACTGTTTATGATAGGTATAAAAAAAAATATTTTTTCTCTTTCTGTAATTATATTTTTTTCTAATGAAAAAAATATTTTAGTTAATTTATTAAATTTTAATACATGTTAAAAATGAACAAAAATTCAACTTTGACTTTTTTAATAACAACCGGATATTAAAAATGTTTATTAAACAATTCTCTGTCATGTATAACGAAATCATTACATTCAGTTACGTTTATCTACATTTTTAAGCCGAAAAAATATTGCATTCATAAATAAGACATGCTGAAGTTTAAGACGCAATAAACCGTATTCATAATAAGAAAAATTGATTACAAAAGGAACAAAACATCACCGAGACATCTTCGCGACAAAATTCTAATAATAATAACTCTTCTTTTTTGTAGGTGAAAAAGGGTGCATAAATATACAATAAAATGACTTGAAAATTTCAAAACGTAATGTTAGTCCACAAGCATATAACGTATTTACGTACATAGATACCAGTTTGTAAATAAATTGCACCCGAAAAGAGGGTGTATAAAAAAAAAGGATGATATATAAAAGGGGTGGAAGTGGGAGTGAAGAAGATCCCACGCCGATTTTATTGACAATGATAATGGTCAATTCGGCAACCTAACAGGTTTTTTACATCGCGTAGACGGTGAACAATCAACCCCTTTTAGTGGACTTAGACTGTAGTTAAATAATTCAATAAATTCTAGAACATTAGTTGCTTTATTATATATAGAGTTACTTCTTCCCACGCTTATACTCTACCTGTTTCACTTCTTTTCTTTAAGTTTGATGCTTGGTAAACTGGTTTCTGTGTAAAAATGTAATATAAAATTACCGATGTAACAGATACAAAACGTTCTTCAAGTGAGAATTAAAAAAAAATGTGATTAAAGAAACATGCCAAATATAGTACACAAGGAAAGTGGAATAAAGCATAGGTTATTTAGACTTATAAAAACCAGTTTTCTGGATGACAAAGTTATAAATTATAAGTTTACCATTAAAAAAAAAGGTAATACGGAAAAATAGGATATTATTATTTTTTTTTTAAATAAAAAACTGGCAAAGTATTGCATAACTTACCCGGCTAATAATAATTAAAATTATAAACGTTAAAGCAATTTGTATGTATATATATTTTTAGAGCTGAAAAATAAATCTTAAGAAAAGCTTTTCTAAAAATATTCACGTATATGCTTAACAAATATATTTAAGTAACGTTTTCTCTAAATCAAACTCACCGATCAACAGAGGCTAAAATAAGAAAAGAAAATGTTCAAAAAAAAATTTCAGCATTTTAGGTCCGGGATCTATAATTTAAAAAAATTCTAAACATTTCTTGTAAACTTACAAAATGTTGTTGGAAAAATATTTAAACCGAAGGGAAAGCAAAGAACAAAAAAAAAATTTAATTTTTAAACGTGAGGGTCGATTTAAAAAAAAAATTGGGTTATTCTAGCTATTTCCGGGAGGCAAGTAAAAGGAACATTATTATTTTCGACTTTATTTTATTGCTGTTGGAGCAGAAAAAAGAAAAAATTATAATAATTTTTATAAATATCTAAATATCGTAATAAATAATTACGATAAACAATCCTTTATTATTTAATAAGCCTTTATTATTTAATTGTGCACTAGAATTTCTGATGCGCGAATGGTTTAAAATTAATCCAAAAAATATTCACATAGGATACAAAAGAGATAACTTATATTTAAATTGCCTAGGATTTGCCGACGACCTAGCTTTATTAGCTAATAGTATCGCAGAAGCCAGAACACAAATAACAAGTATAGAAGAACTTGCGAATAAAATTGGACTTAAAATATCTTACAAAAAGACTAAAATGATGGCTAAAGATCCTTTAGTTATTAATTCTGTGAATATTAATGGAAACAAAGTAGAACTTGTAGAAAAATTTAAATATCTTGGAGAGATCATTACTTGTAACGAAAAACAAAATTGGACTAATCAATTATCGATCAATTTTGGTCTTTAAAAAATCCGCCATTATGGATCAAAGAAATCAAAGAAGAATGCAAGAATTAAATTTGACTTACGAAGATTTACTTAATAAATCCGAAAAATTAAAATTTGTTATTAAAGATCCAAACACCAACTTTAAAGTAAGAACTTTTAATTATACAAAAAGGGTTTATTCGGAAGAGGATCGTAAAGCAAGATTATTAAGAATGACTAAATATTGAGGTAAAGTGAAAGCTAAGAACTTAAAGGCCAAAAGATCGGCAAAAAAGACTTGAATTTTTCTTACTAAAGTGGTCCTTTGCGTCCTTAAAAGTAAAAAAAAAGAAATAATTACGAAGTTATATAGTAAAATTATCAAAATAATCGTCCAATTTTTTCGGTTCCTGTTTTTGCAAATGTCAACGTAATATATATTTATGTATACATCTTACGTGTGTACGTATACGAGTATATGTAAAGAAATATTACATACGTTACTTACATAAGTGTATTGGCCTTTATATTGGTTAGTAAAGCCGATAGAATCAACGAAATTTCTTCGACAGTGGCTAAAAAATATATATCGAGCATCGTTACGATGAACGTAATATTATTTATTTGAAGTCCAAAGTTTTGAATCTATCAGATTTAGGGGTGAGGGATATTCAATATTACTTATAAAGAGTTTTTATTTCAAATCTTGAAAACCCGTTGACCAAAAAATTTGACATTTGGCAAAAAATATTTGGTTATGTATATATCTCAGCTTTGAGCTAATTTTTGACCTCCATTAGACAAGTGGGCATCGCGGTACCCATAAGGTTTTTTTTAAACTGTATCAAACTGGATAAATTTATTAAACTAAAATCATTTATTTCTTCGATAAATAAAATTTTAAACCCCCCAAAAACAAGGGGTACATTAAATATCAATTTTTTGTAAAGTTTATGATTGAAATCCAAATATATCGAGTACTGATGTAGGGAAAGGTTTTTAAAAAAGATTCTTATGTAACCGACTTAAACATTTAAAAATAATATTGAATTTTTTATATTTTCTGATAATCTCTTTTTTAAATTGTGACATTAAAAATCTTATATGACATAGCTCTCGCGTAGAGGGACAAATGGACCCAAATGCTTTTACTTTTGATTCTTTTTTTAAAAATTACTCGTATTCTTTAAACACAAAATAAGTTTTTTGAGAAACGTCATTTGGTTAAGAAGATCAAGTGGACCACAAAATATTTTACAAAGGATTTTGATTTTTTCTAAATTATATTTTTAAATTTGTATAATTTTTATGGTGAAATTGTTAATTGACAAAGGAAGTCAAACAAAACCGAAATTCTTTATTAAAATAGATATTTTCCATAATGTTCTCAGAATATTGCATAATTAAATCGGTAATACTTAAAATTTGAAATAAAAATCTGTCGAAGACAAAGCAGGGAAAATTATAGTACCCTTGCCACAATTTTTTTATTCATGACATCTGGCTTATTTCAACTTCCCGCTGTTCTTTTCAAAAATTAGACCGACAACTTCTGAGTATGTCATCTAGTAATCTACATACAACTTAAAATAAATACATCGGTTTAAAAGTGTTAATCGGCCAATATCAATCAATGATCTCTTTGATTTAAGCAGAATTTGTTTGTAGCCAGATAACTCGATTAAAACTGCACCTAGAATTTAATAGTAACGTATACTCCTTCCCCTAATTCCCATATTTAACAAAATTTCCAAAAGACTGCATGTAGAGGTGCTTCCTTTGAAAATTTTTCTACTTTAAATTGGACTTCAGATTTTTATCTTGTTAAATGGATTCACAGAGAAAAATATTTCAACAAAAAATATACTCTGAATTCTGTACAAAAATTGTTTTCGCATTTTTTTTATTTTAGTTCTGTTTTATTAAAAATAAAAAAAATTGAACCAGATTTCTAGGATTATTATCGTTAATTAAACTGGATTCGAACCAGGATCATAGATAGACCTTCTATAATTTGCTCTTTTTTAACGTGTAAAATACCTAATTTTTTATCCATTTTTTCGATTAGGCCTCTAGGAACTACGCACATATAAAGTCAAACAGAATTATTCTTTTTCTTCTTCCAGAATTCTCTTTCTGGTGCTTTGTTCTTGTTTCCTTTCTTCATTCTATTTTATGCTTGGTCTGTTTGGCTTTTTCTGAGAGTATACCGTTTTTTATCAGTTTTCAAAATTGATCTCGGTCTTGTAATGTGTTTTCGTTTATGTTTAATTTTTTGTTGTAGCTTTTATACATGTTTCTGTAAATTTCGTTTTGGCTCTGAGTTTGTGGATTCCGTTTTTGAAGTTTGTGTCCTACATGTTCCTTATAATTCTTTGCTCCACTTTGAAAATTTCTTTATCTGAAAGTGTTTGGAGGCATTTGGATACATACAGGGCTTCGAGTAAAATGACTACTATGTTGTTATGTTTTAGTTTGTGTGTTACAAGAGAGCGAATTTTTATTGTAGATCTTTCTTGCTAACTTAAAGGCGAGATTCATTTTCTTGACTATTTCTTTCATTGCTTCTTTTTCTAAAACGTTAGGAGTTATGATTTCACTGAAGCATTTAAATTTTGAAACCTTTTTTGTTGATTTTTGTCTACTTTGATTTTGGTTTCTTTATTTTCTTTATCATTTGTGAACCACTTTCGAAGGTGATATGTAGTCTTATTTTATTTGCGTATTCGTTTAATTTTTTTATTTTAGTTTGTGCTTCTTGATTGTTTTTAGCAAAGATGGCAATATCATCTGCAAATGTTAGTAGTAGTGTGTTTATTTTAGGTCCTTTGTTTCTAATAAATAGCGTGTTTGCTATGGTGTTTCTCAGGTTCTTTGTTCCATCCTCTGATCACTATTTCCAGTGCACAACTGAACAAGATTGGGAACAGTAAAATCAATGGATTTTCATCTCCTGTTGGAAAGTTCGCGCAAGAACGTAACTTTGGATTTTGGGCTTGTTGGATTATTCTTATTGTTTTCTCGTCTAATTTGTATTATGGAAGCGTATTAAAAAGGGATTCACGATATATGGTGTCGTATACTTTTTTTAAAATCGACGAAAACAATTATTGTTTTGGGGTTTCTTATTTTGTTATCTTGACGAGTTGTTTAAGATTAAAAATTTGCTCTGCGCAGCTTCGGCCTAGTCTGAAGCCGCCTTGGTATTCTCCAAGTCCTTTCTCTACTGTGGGTTGTATGCGGTTTTGGATAGTATTTTATGGAGAACTGAAAGTAGTGAGAGTCCTCTGTAATTGTTTATATCGGTTTTTGCGCCTTTTTTATAAAGTGGATTGATTAAGGCATTTTTCCATTCTTCGGGGTCTTTCTTGATTTCCCAAATTTGTTTGAAGGTGTTGTCTAGTTTTTCACTCAGTTCGTCTTTCGCGAATTTACGTATCTCCGCAATTATCGAGTCTTTTCCGGTTACGACTTATATTTATTATTGCATAAGACTTTTATCGAATCTCATCCCTTTTATTATAAATATAAATTTATATTTAATCAATTTTTTATAGGAGAAAAAATAATAAATTACATAAATTTGTTACTTTATTATTACTCTCACTTTATCTTATTTCTCAATTAATTTGTTTTTTACAAAATAAAATAATATTGTAGTAATAAAAGCGAGTATTTTATTATATTTATCTCAGGAATGGTTGACCTGAGACTGTAGAATATACTTCGTTTACATTCATACATATCATCCTCATTCATCTTCTGAAGTAATACCTTGGTGGTTCCGGAGGCTAAACAGAAAAATGAGAGACAGTAATGCCTTTTGATCTAAGCTGCTTCTGCTTAAGAATATGAGGGTTTTAATGTTGTAATAATTACAGCTATTAGCTGCTTATCATACCGTAAGAAAGTAGATTCATCTGCGAATACAACACGTTCATGCCAGTCTGGTTCAAGTTCATGATGCTCAATAACAGGCGAACAAACTTAACTCTCTTATTTGGGTCATCTTCCAAAAGAATATGAACAGATGGCTTTTAAAACATTTTATTTTTTCTATTCTTTGGACAGACGATTTTGGCTCCCCAGTATCTCAAGAAACATTTCTCTCTGAATTAGGTTTACCTGGAGATCGCATTAATGAAGTACACACCATTTTCTGTTCTCCTTCACCAGTAGATCGGTTGTATTTTTTAACTACAATGTCAGTTTCCAACGACAAACACTTCCACTTAGAAATTTATATTTTGGTTGGTGGATCAACATCAGAAAATTCAGCTCTGAAATATCGTACAGACTCTGCTAGATTGTCAAATACAATGGCCCATGCTCAATATTTAACTTTTTGTTCAGTTATAAATTTCAATCCAACAATTAAATGTTCGCACAGTAAGGTTGTGGACTAATTATTAACTTGTTTTGTTCAATCTGAACAGCTGTTTAACAGTGCATTATTTGATTTTTACCAGCTACTTTGTAATGAATAAAAAATGTGGTTTATGTGAAATTGATGTTTTTATTTGAAAGCCACTATTTTGTTTCTATAAATCCTAGAAGGTTGAAATTTTCAAAGAACATTTTTAGAGCTTTCGTTAAAAGGTCTGTAGAATTTCAGTAGAATCAATGGGGGAATGGACGAGTGATAATAAATCAAAAACGTGGGACACAGTATATATATTTATCATAAATGAATATTTTCAAATAAGATAAAAATTATATATTTTTAGAGAAAAGAAATAGCATATATATATATATATATATATATATATATATATGCTATTAATTTCGAGATGAGTTAATTTTTTTTTTTACTACACTTTGGTTAATATTCTTAAGCTTTCTATAATTATTGATTTTGATAATGATAACTTAAGATTTGATCGTTTGTTACGTTATATGTTGTATTTCTATACTAAATACATAATATGTTAATGTAAGTTAAAATTACATTAATTACGCCACTTAATTAACATATAGATCATTTGAAATTTCATTATTAATGAATTATAACAATATATTTTGCAAGTTCAATTCTTTCTTTTTGATTGTACCCAAGTGCGCAATACAAGTAAAATTAGATTGTTTTTCGAAAGAAAGAAAAAGCTTACAGATTAAAATAAAGTATTATTTTTGATATTGTCTATAAAGTATGACTATAACAATAACAATAATTTCAACATTTTTTGTCTCGATAAAAACATTTTTACGTTATTTTCATTTCGTTTGATCAATTATAAAGATAAATAAATTATATCGTTAAAATATATATACTCGTATTTAATCTCAAACCAAAGAATTTTTAATTTGAGGAAGAAGTAAAGTGTATAACTAAGGGAAGCGACCAAAAAAATTTGAATTAGAAGCCGCGAGTCGGCTTTCCACTTTTAATGAAAAAGAAAGAAATGTTTAATTTGGAATGACGACGGAGATTTGGAGCGTAATGAAAGATGGGCCATGAGGGTTATTTTATTGAGGTGGAAGTGAAGCCCCTCCAGAACTGCCACGTGTGCGGAATTGCAGCCAGAGAAGTTAGGCCGTAATGACCGGGAGGATCTCATTTCCACTGCAAGACTATAAACAATGGTGGCCGAGGGGTAAAACGGGAGGAGGGTTTAATCCAACGGCTCGGCGGAATCCTCGGGAAACTTTCTCTGTGAGTAATGTGAGCGATAGTGCAGATTTCTGTAAGGTCGTGAATTAAGCACAGGGTTGGGAGTGTCGGCTTGGTGATATATGGAATAGGTGGGAGGGGGTAGAGGGGGGCCTTCAACCACAACCCTTCTACGGTTCCCCCCTCCTTTTCCACCTTTTCTAAACCCCCTTCCAATAAACATAAGGCTTGCTAGCCTGATGCTTATGCGCCGTCGCCTTAAACTAATTACTTTCTTTTTGTTTTAATAATTAAGAATCTCAAATATTTTCTTTTTACTACAAAGAACGCCGTACCTTTGTATATTTACCTTTGTATTATCAAAATAATCAACAACAGGAAAAAAACACAGAATTACATTTTTTTTATAATAACTTATCAAGAAAAAAATTTTGAAACGTTTTAATTATTTTCCTGTTGTTTCAAATCCTTTTAACTAAAGAAAAACAATGAACGACGTGAAGGTAAAAGACTGTTTTTTTTTAATATATATATAAATAAAGCAAACATAGGATATTTTTATTAAAAATAATTTTTTAAGATCAAGATTGAAATTAAAGGTTTAAACTTCACGTTTTACAATAACGAATTAAGTCCACATAACATAAAGTACCTCTATTCATATCGTAAATCTGTCTTTTGAGATAAAGAAACAATAATTTAAGAAAAAAGAACAAACTTGAACTTATTTTTGTTAACGTTACTAATTATTTGAGTTAAGAATCAGGTAGTTGGGTAATAAGGGTGAAAAATGAGAAAGAGAAACTGCAGTTCAAAAATTAAAAGGAAGGATGAACATCTTATCACCTTCATTATTTAATCGTAATAGGGAAGAAGTAATAAAAAAATCTGAGAAATCGAAATAATAACTTATGAATAAAAAAGACAAAAATCTGATGTGGACACCACATGACCGTCTAATAATTATATATACACATTTTTTTTTTTAAATGAAAAGTACATAAAATTTTGGTTCAATAATAACTTCGGATTTTTTTCATGTTTTTTAATTTTTTTATTGATATTGAATTATTATTTATTGTTAAAGTTTTTTTACAACCAGAGGTTAATAATTATTAATAAATCAGTATATTTAAATAAAAAACGTAAAAAAAAGGAAGAAGGCCATCGGATTCGCCCCTAGTAAGACCCACATATTTCATTAATTAAATCTTTTTTTTGTCTATAACTCTGGAACCAATGAACCAATAAAAGATTATGTATCGTTGAAAAGATGTCAATGAGGGCTATTTCTTTACTGCAGTTGAGAAAAAGTCCAAAATCCAAATTATTTGAATTTTGGGATTTTTTGGATACTTTTGATCCAGTCGATTGCAATCAAAAGGAGAGATGCACAATTAGATGTTACAACAGTGCTAAATCCAAAATAACAAAATTCTACGGCTAATCGTTTTTGAGTTACGCGATTTAGATATATACGTATGTACAGACGTCACGTCGAAACTATTCAAAATGGATTCAGAGATGGTCAAAATGGATATTTCCGTTAAAATCTGAAAACTGAAATTTTCGCGATCACAATACTTCCTTTACTTCGTACAAGGAAGTAATAAGTTATAGAATAATAAGTTCTTTTATGGGTAAAAAAGCTATAATTTGCTAATGATGTTGCTATTTCGATTGTAGCTAAAAATAAATTAGAAACAATAAAGATTTGAAGACAAAAAAAAAGGCTGATTTTCTGGTAAATATTAAATTTACGGATCCTAAACCTTAACAACGCTGAAAAATCGGTGGCAATGATGTTCACATACAAGACACGTGCTCCAGGCAGGCAACTGGAAATCTCAGGAGAGAAAATCCCCTTTGGGAAAACAGTCAAGTACCTGGGAGTAGTCCTGGACAAACGGCTTACCTTAGGAGAACATGTTAAATATGTGACCCAATGGGCAAAGGCCGTCAGGGCCTCACTATACCCAGTACTGAACAGTGCCAGACCATATCCACTGGCGACCAAATTGCTCATTTTTTGGCTATACGTCCTGCCAATTCTAACATATGCTTATCCGGCACGAGGAGGTTTGTTGATCTCCACGCTTCAAAAGAAATTAGAAGCCGTCCAAAACATAGCGTTGCAGACGATATTTGGAGCACCGTGGTTCGTCAGAAACGTCACTCTTCGTTACGATGCGGGAGTACACACCGTATCCGAGGTGGGAGTGGCGCAGGCACGCAGACTGTTCGGGAGAGCGGCCGTGTCCGAACACGGCCATCTCCGGGACATCTACCGAGAGGACCGTACTCCACAGGGTATAAGAAAACGGTCTCATGCCGTATTAAACGAAACACCGTGAAGAGGCGGTACGAGAGTCAAAAAATGATAAACCAGGCTTAGGAGCCTCTATATTGCGTAACCTATAAATGGAAACGGCACAGAAATTCCGGCCGCGAAAGTGACAGTTTTCGCAATTAAATTTTGTTAAAACTATAAAAAGCTAGACATCGCCCCCCACCATCCCACGAAGAGACCACAATTTCATTTAGCCTGCATATGCGACTCCCTCCGGAGAACGGGGCGCATTTCTTCCTCCAAATAACTAGAGCTCCGGTAGGCGCACTCCTGCTAGCCCATAGGTGCTGGTACCGAAAGTACTTTAGCAGATGGATTGAAGGGGAATCATGCCGGGATCACTAGGCTCAAAAGCTTAGTCTATGACGGTCAGAACTAGTAAATAAATTACACCATGGTCCATACGGATAGGAACACAAATTACCAAATCTGCCCATAAATAAAACTTAAAATTTATAACCGCCAATAAATAACCGATAAAATCCGCCCAATAATAGAAAGATACAGCAGAAAGGGACATTGTCCAGGTTCTGCGATCTGTAGGGAGAAATATTGAAACTCCCGCCATTCTTGCGTTCCGTTCCCTAAACCTTAAACATATTTAATCGCAATCAACTCTTGAAAAATTATTATTATTATTTGAATTAAATACATCTATTGGTTTACGAGATAGGCTAAACAACGTTAGTAGATTCTTGGCTAGAACACTGAAAGATTAGTATAGTATAAATAAAGACGAACCCAATCTATAACGAAGATTAATACTTCGTTATAGATTTATTTATAATACTTCGAAGATTAATCATCCAGAAATTTATAAAAAAATCTTTTCTAATAAACAGATTAGTTTTAGGGAATTTTTTAGTTTTTTTATTAACAACAGAGTATATGGTACATGAGTATGCCCAGATCTCATTTGAGAACTATGGGTCTCACAGACATGATCCTGTTTACTGCTTATGTCTGTAGTACAACAAGATTGCTCAAGACAAAAGAGTTTTGATTTAGAAAAAAATCTGATATACCAAAGGCAAATTAAGGAAGGGTAGAGAATAAAGATAGTAATAATTTACACAAGGATAGACTTGATAAACACAAGAATAGAGATTTTTGAAAAGTGATGTTTTGGTAGAATCTCAAAAATTGAGTTCGTAGAATATGAAATGAAGAGATTTTAAGAAAAATTGTTACAGACATCGTGTGAAGAATTGTCTAACGGAGAAGTTAGTTAGCAATACATTAAGACAACTACGATTGCTGAATTTGATTCTCGTTGGAAGTTTCGATGATAAAATTAATAAATGAAGAAAAATCTAGTTTATCATCGTACGTTGACAAATTAAAACCAGGTTACTGGTTAGTTGAGTTAAGAGTCAGGCGTATAAGTATAAGAATTAGGTAGTTGTATAATAAGTGAAAATGAGAAAAGAGAAACGACCTCATATTCTCCTCTATTTCCTTTCTAATTTTTAAGATTCTAAGAGCTCGCATTTCTTTATTGATCTTCTACATAATCTTTACTTTTTTCCAGCCTCTCTCTTTTAAACCTTCTAGCACTGTTTCTTCTAGCATTGTTTTAATAATTTAATCAATTTTTCTCCTCTTACGATAAATTCCAGTCAGTAATCTTTACTATTCTGATAAGTCTTCTGTTCTCGTTCACTCTTTGCCTAACTTCTTTACTTTGTTTATCTCCAGACTCCTCAATATTCATATTTCAAATTCAGTTTTTCTTTTTCTTCGCTTCTATTTTTCATATTTATAAACTCCAGAGTTCATACATCGCTTCAACAAATCGTACCTTATTTTACTACATAAATATTTCTTTCTGTTAAATGAAACCTACTGTTTAGTTCTCCTTGTTGTAATTTTCTTTTTAACATTATAAAGTAATTACTAAGTATTAATTACTTTTTTATATGTTCAATTCTTTTTTTTATGTGTAGATTTTAATTGGCTTATTGTCTCCTATCCTCATTAATTTTGTTTTCCTATCATTTATTTTTATTTCATATTCTACTTCTGAAAAATCATCTTTTGAATATCCTGCGCTTCATCTACTAAAAAGACCATGTCATTCCAAACCTTATACGAGTACAATCTATTTTCCATCCTCCTGCTCTGATTTGTCAGTTTTTATACAATTATTTTTAGCTTATCTTCAATATGCATATTAAAGAAGGTTGGTTGCAGGTAGAAACCTTTCCCTACTCTTCTTCCTACGTTAAGCTAGTGCATCGATTATTTTAATAGCCTTTCTCTCATTTGGGTACGATTCTTTAATTAATCTTTTATCTTTCCAATTTATTCGCTTCTAAATATTTATTTTATTCTAATTGATACGGTCAAAGATTTTACAGTATTTACAAGCTTTGCTTAAATATTAAAAGAGGTAAAAGTATTCTATAAATATAAAATATTCTTTTCCTTTTTCTATATACCTCGAAGTCAGTTCTTAATAGCCGATTGCACCCATTGTTACCCATTCCCTTCTGTATTCATCTTTTTTTTTGTAACCATTTGCTCCATTATTATTACTCAGTCTTCAATATTCAGAATTTGCCGAAAAAACCTGCTGAATGCAAAATATCTAACTGTCCTGTAATTTTTGCACTTTACTGCATCAAGCTTTTTGGATCTTACTTGTTTTAGGAAATTATTTTGGTGCTGTTCCCTTTTTACAATCACAAATTTTACAATCTCTTGAAAACTTTCTTCATTATGACATTTTCTCACCTCTATTGGCAGCTTATCTAATCCTACAACTTTTATATTAATCACGTCTTTTTCTGCTTTTAAAAATTATAATTTCAGGATTGTGTGGGATTATAATTCGGTTTTCTGGTAGATTAATACTGTTTCTCCATGAATTCCTTCCAACTTATCTTTCTTTCCATCTTTTTTTATAACACTTTCCATTTATATTTTCATTATAATTTATTTACATTAAAATTTCATATATAGACTTTATTTTCAATTATTCCATGTTACTGGTTTAACATTTTTTAATTTTTTTTTAATTTCATAATCCTAAATTTTCTGAGAATTCATCTACTAGCCATCTCTCCTTTATTTTGTTACGGTTCTTAATTCGTTATTCAATTTTCTCACCTTTTTCATCCTTCTTGCTCCTGTAATTTCTTCCATCTTCTATTTTTTTTTCAATCTATTATAAATATACAAAATATATAACTTAGGATTCAGAATTTAAGAGGTAAGTAGGCATAGACATAGAATAGAAAAAATCAAACTAATCATACTATTAAAGACTTAAAAAAAAAAAAATAGAATAAACTATTAATTTATGAGTTTATACATCTATTTTCCATCCTCCTGCTCTGATTTGTCAGTTTTTATACAATTATTTTTAGCTTATCTTCAATATGCATATTAAAGAAGGTTGGTTGCAGGTAGAAACCTTTCCCTACTCTTCTTCCTACGTTAAGCTAGTGCATCGATTATTTTAATAGCCTTTCTCTCATTTGGGTACGATTCTTTAATTAATCTTTTATCTTTCCAATTTATTCGCTTCTAAATATTTATTTTATTCTAATTGATACGGTCAAAGATTTTACAGTATTTACAAGCTTTGCTTAAATATTAAAAGAGGTAAAAGTATTCTATAAATATAAAATATTCTTTTCCTTTTTCTATATACCTCGAAGTCAGTTCTTAATAGCCGATTGCACCCATTGTTACCCATTCCCTTCTGTATTCATCTTTTTTTTTGTAACCATTTGCTCCATTATTATTACTCAGTCTTCAATATTCAGAATTTGCCGAAAAAACCTGCTGAATGCAAAATATCTAACTGTCCTGTAATTTTTGCACTTTACTGCATCAAGCTTTTTGGATCTTACTTGTTTTAGGAAATTATTTTGGTGCTGTTCCCTTTTTACAATCACAAATTTTACAATCTCTTGAAAACTTTCTTCATTATGACATTTTCTCACCTCTATTGGCAGCTTATCTAATCCTACAACTTTTATATTAATCACGTCTTTTTCTGCTTTTAAAAATTATAATTTCAGGATTGTGTGGGATTATAATTCGGTTTTCTGGTAGATTAATACTGTTTCTCCATGAATTCCTTCCAACTTATCTTTCTTTCCATCTTTTTTTATAACACTTTCCATTTATATTTTCATTATAATTTATTTACATTAAAATTTCATATATAGACTTTATTTTCAATTATTCCATGTTACTGGTTTAACATTTTTTAATTTTTTTTTAATTTCATAATCCTAAATTTTCTGAGAATTCATCTACTAGCCATCTCTCCTTTATTTTGTTACGGTTCTTAATTCGTTATTCAATTTTCTCACCTTTTTCATCCTTCTTGCTCCTGTAATTTCTTCCATCTTCTATTTTTTTTTCAATCTATTATAAATATACAAAATATATAACTTAGGATTCAGAATTTAAGAGGTAAGTAGGCATAGACATAGAATAGAAAAAATCAAACTAATCATACTATTAAAGACTTAAAAAAAAAAAAATAGAATAAACTATTAATTTATGAGTTTATACAAAGGCTCGGCCTATACAAACATATAACTTTTCCACTGTAATTTATGGTAAAAATAAAATGTATCTTTTCTTAGAGGATTTAAACCGGAGAAGGTTGGAGAGATTGGAATATACAATAGCAACGCGATATTAATTTTATGTTTTATGGTACACCCACAAATATTAACAAAAACATTAATTTATTATACATAATTTTTGAGAGAATTTAACAAATTATCACATTAAAATAATTTAATGTCAAAAATTACTTTTTTATAGTTTACGTATTAATCACTTATATTTTAAAAGAATTGAATAAAACATTATTTTATATAATAATGCATAAAACAAACTGTATTAATTAATTAAGTAACTTTCCTTTAATGTCAAAAGAAATTTGAGTCCGTAGCGTTGTAATTATGAGAAATTTCAATCAGCTTAATGGATGTTACTGTATGAAATATTAATCATGGGTTCTAAAATGCATGCATTATAAATAAAAAGAATAAGAAGAGATAAAGTAAATTTTAAAAAGAGAGAATGAGATAAAAAGGAATACAAAGGAATGATAATTAACGATAAAAGAGATCAACGCTATTAAGAACACTGAAATCATAAAATACCACTTAAGCTTCCATTATGTAAATTTTCTAAGCATAAAAGCTAATAAAAATAAAGAAATAAAGGCTTAATAACACAGTTATATTAAAAAAAAAGAAGCTAAAAGAAAACAACGTAAGAAATCAACAGTTAGAAAATAATTTTCATTTTCCGTAAAAATACGTCTATGAAGGTTTATAGACGTTTACACGAAGAAAATTAATAAACGCAGCGTTGATACTTAGTTAAAACTTATATGAATTATTAAGAGTATTAGATTCGCTTCAATCTTAACTTATATAAATAATAAATTCCAAATAAATAACTTTTTTTATCACTGATTATATTTATAATCGGTTTCGTAGATGAGAAACCGTAAGTAAATTTCATAAAAATAATCAAGTTACAGAAGAATTTCCATCGAAATACCTTAATTAAATAAATACATTCTAGACATCAAAGTAAATCAAAATTAGCATAAGCATTAATAAAGTCCAGCCAGAACTTGAAATCATAATAATGTCTAATACTACGAATAAAACCACAATGTAAAAAGAGAAAAATAGTAAAATAGGAACAAATGAGATTGGAAACACAAATGGGTGTAAATATAAACAAAAATAGTATGATGATGAATATATTAAGAATAGAGGCCTCGTTCTGAGTATCAATATGGTTCCTTGGTTCAGTACATGTACTCGGTTTAATCGCCTTACACCTTCCCATTGTCTAAGAGGTTAACAGTTGGAGAGTTTACGTAGTCTTTAAGTCCTATTTTGTTCTTAGTTGCAAATCGATCGACTTCCTGTCGAACATACGGTAACCAAAGTACTCGTTAATTTTGGTATTTCGTACGACGATGGCACCTGTGTAATGCATCTCTCAAATTTATTCTGGAAATGCTGAATACTTTTTATTGCTAGTTTTTGCCGTATCACAGTTGTATTCCGTATTTCCAAACCGGTTTTTGAATAACTTTGTGCAAAAGTAGCTTGTTAGATAGGAATAGTTGCGATTTCTTGTCTAATATCCGGTATAGCTCCTTAAATTTGACACTTAACCGTTTCATTTTTTCTTTAATGTGAACCATTCATGTTAGAGAACGATCTGCGTGAATACATAAATATTGTACACCTTCAGCTCGTGGAATGTAATTTTCATATAAATGGATTTCTGGGCTGACCAGCAATCCAATTTAGTAACTTAATCGAGGGATGTTGGATCATCGTCAACAGCCACGATTGCCATGTCATCGGCAAACGATGCAATAGTATTGTCTGTGACTGGAAGGTTTGCAGTGAAGATGGGGTAGTAGAGGATGGGCTCCTAAACTGAGCCCTGAGGAACTTACGAGGAAATGTCAAATAATTCAGAACTCCTCGTATTTAATCTGGGCGGAACGTCTATCAAAGTAACTACGCAACAATTAATAAAAGGATTGAGAAAGATTTGTTTTTAGTTTGTATAGCAGATCAAGTAGCGGACCTTATCGAATGCCTGCTGGATATCTAAAAAGGCAGCCGAACAGAATTTTTTTCTTCTTCAAACAGTTGGTGACAATACAAATGATCCTGAGTGTCTATTCAATGAACACCGCGGAAACCGAACTGATGGTCAGAAATAACTAGTCCTTCCTCTTATACAGGCCACAATCTCTGAAGGAATAGCCTTTCGAATATCTTAGACATAATGGATATTAAGCTTATTGGCTTGTACGAGGATACGTCACTTGCCCGGCTTAGGTAGCATCATTACTTGAGACGCCTTCCACTCCGTCACGTTGTTGATGGATACGATTAAACAGTTGAGTCCAAAAAATAAATAAATTTAAACTAAGTTTGGAAACAAACAAAAGAATATTTTACGATAACCTTAAAAGGTTTCCGTGTTAACTAAATTTTCCCTTTTTATCATTCGTTTCTGCAAATATATATAGCTAAATTAATTAATTTGACAAAAATCTTTATATTAAAATAAAAACTTTACCATATTTCAACGTTTTTTAGTTGATTCCAACTTAAAACCAAACAAAAAACATTAAATTATGAACCCTTAATTCGTTGTAGACGGCAAATAGCCAAAATTTAAAGATGTATTTATTATTTTTTCTTTCTTTTTTAAAATAATTTTTGTTTAAAGTGTATGTAAAACTAGAAAACAAATGCCAAGTAGATATAAAAAAAATTTCGAAAGAAAGAATAATTCGATAAACCTACGCAAGAAAAGGAACTGACGGGAAGGCTATTATGAAAATAGAATCGAGAGCGTGAGCTAAGAGAGACTGGAAGAAGGAAATCTGTATTTTCTTCTTTATTTCAAGATTTAAAAAAAATATTCTTAGAGTTCTACGTAAAAATTCTTTAAAAAACAAGAAAAATATTGAAATAAACCAGTAGTATCTCATCAGAAAAAAAAATATGATTAATAATTTTGATAATTTCACAAAATATAACTAACACTGAAATAATCAAACGATTTGATTTTAGACTGAAACAGGTTATTACATTAATTACCCTCTTATTGACTTTGATTATAGTAAATAAGATTTTTTTATTACTTTCTTGTACGAAAAAAAGGAAATATTGTGATCGCGAAAAATTTCGGGTTTCAACGGAAATATCCATTATGTCCATCCCTGAATCCATTTGACTGGTTTCTGGCTGACGTCTGTCCGTATATATCTCGTATAACTCAAAAATGATTACCCTTAGGATTTTGAAATTTTGGATTTAGGACTGTTGTAACATCTAGTTGTGCACCTCCCCTTTTCATTGCTATCGATCGAATCAAAAGTGTCTAAAAAAGCCCAAAATCCAAAACAAATTTTGATTTTGGACTTTTTGTTAACTGCAGTAAAAAGCCCTCATTGAGAGCTATTCAACAGTACGTCATAAGTGTTACTTATCTTTTCATTGGTTCCAGGGTTATAGCCAAATAAGATTTTAATTAATGAAATGTTTGGATCTTACAAGGGGAAGGCACATCGATTCCGATCAAACTTCATCTCCTTTTTTATTTTTTAACTTTTTTTCTGTAATTTAAATATATTGATAGAGCTTTGGATTGTAATTAAGGTTAGCAAAAATAATACGGAGTGAATCAAAAAACTTCCTTTTCTTGATGTTGGTTAGAAATTTTAAAAATCAAAATGATTTTTTAAACATTTACAATACTTTTGGTAAATAATTACGAGTAAGTAAAAATTATTATAATTTAATGGTTTATTTTTTACTGCCGTTAGGCCATTTCCAGCATCCTACTCTGCAAGCCTTCCTATCCTGAGTCGTTTCGTCCAACAAATCACTGGCTGCCATTCCCAAACTTGACGAAGCAATCTGTCTGGATCCATTCTGCGCATATGGTCATACCATAGTAGCTGACTAACTGCTACATTCTCTATCAAAGATGATGTAACCTTCATAATTTCTCTTAGCCTATCGCTTCCGACAATCCATCAGTGTAACTTGGCAACATCTCCTGTAGTACATCATCTCTACAGCCGTCTTTCTCTGTTTCATCATTTCATACCTACCGAAATGATAAAACAGTTCCATGTGCTACACTGCTTTGAACTGAAGTTTTAAAAGTATTTTGTTGTTTTTCATTGAGATATTGTTATTCCACAAAACCGAATGCAACCTTCTTATAAGCCTCTTTCCCTTTATAATCTTATTCATAATGTTTGTAATATTTCTTCCACCAGATGTTAATATTATCCCAAGATATTTAAAGTAATCAGAATGGTTCACAGTTCTTAACGACGTTTCTAAAGCCTCTCCTTTTCCTCCGATCATCACGTACTGTATGTTTTCTACGTTAATTTCCAGTCCCCACTTCTTGTATTCAGTAATTAATCTCTACATCATATACAAATATCGTCTTTATCCTCAGCCAAAATAGCCTGATCATCTGCAAACAATAAATTGTAAATATAGTTTTCCTCCATCAGAACTCCCATTTGATTACATTTACGATTCGTTTCAAAATCATTTCAGAGCCTTCTGCCAATAAATTTTAAAACGTTGGGGAAATATAACATCCCTTGCCATAAATCTTTAGTGGCAACGAATTTATTAGACAGATGTGCACCAACCTTTACGATGCTTTCGGAATCCCGATAAAAATCTTTAACCGCGTTTATATAAATTTCTTTTAACACCGAAGTCTTTCATAGCTGTCCAAAGATACGTAATAGAAACACTATTATAAACTTTTACAAGCCAATAAATACTGTATGCGGCTCTATTACAGGCTAATGACTTTTCAATAAGCTGTTTTATGCATTGTCTATATAAGAACGGCCAGGTCTAAAATCACTCTGCTCCTCCAATTCCTGCATCTCATCTTCAATACGCTGTTTTAATACCCACCCGTCCAGTATTTTAAGGTTCTATCCTTAAATTCATAAATCCTATTTCCATGAGTTCTCGACTCGACCTCAGCGTGCACGGCGGCATGTGGGTTGTTGTTGTTATGTAGTAGGATGGAAAGGTGTGGAAAGGCGAGATCTTGGCGCTTTAAAACTCAGTCACCTCGGCTAAGGTATAGTAACCCTAAGAGAAGAGTTTCTTGTCCTGTACCCCATCATCATTAAAAAGTCTCTCTGGCAAAAAATCCTACAGGAAAGCCTCGGAACAACTGGAAATTTATTAATTAAGTAAAAATAATTCATGAATAATCTACAGAGTGTATCACAAATATCTCCCGGGAATTTCATAATCTATTCTACAGGTGAAAAATCAAAAAAATTGTATAAACATATGTTTGCGAGTTACGACTAGCAAAAGATTTGGCTAGGATTTCAGTTATTCCGGTGAAATGAGGCCGTAATGAAATTTGTTGAACGTTTATTAAGAAATAAAATTAGTGATTTCTTATGGGTTTTGACCTGAAAATCGAATAAAGCAAGTTCCAGAACCATATCTGTAGTATTTTTAGAGAAATATGTAGTGAAAACCAAAAACTTGGGGTAAAAATGGTTAAGATAAGATGAACAAAACAAAGAAAAGTTAGAAAAAATAGAATTTTATTTAGAAACTGTACATTACTACATTTGTCAGAAAAGTACTTATTTAATGTAAATAAAAACCAAATTCTTTTATGGTGATGTGAAAAATTTGTAAAAAACAACATTTACTCTTAAAACATTAAAATTCTGGAAATTTACAATTGTAAAATTAAAATAAACAAAAAAATTACATGGATAATAATTTTTTTAATGACGAAAGTACTATATATTATTTGAAAAATTATTAGTTCAAAGTTGGTAATAGAATAAGAACAGCTGATTAAAATGCGCAACTCTTTATTAATGCTTGAATCACTCCATAAGGTACATCAAGTATATCGTGTACTGTGAACTGTGCTGTCGTTGCGAAAAAACGGTGAATTTTAGCTTGAACGTGATCGGTTTGTCATTGAAATATTTCCGTACTTATTTACAACAGAGGAATATGCTGATAAGGTATTCATTTTGGGTGTGTGAAATGGTAATGCTACAGCTGCTATAGTAGAATATGAAATACGTTTTCAAAATCAGAATTCCATATCCCAAATCAATAAACGCGACTTTTTGGAATCTTCGGGAAATAGGTTCACCATCTAGTATTCGTACCACTGTAAATAATCTGACCAACACGACGCTGTAGACAAACTTATTATCGATGCAGTTTAGCGCAGTTCAGCCGTAAAGAGAACACGTCGTCTTTCTAAACTGATCAGAGTTTTGTATTTGATGGTTTGGAGGACACTTAAATAAAACAAGCTTTATCCTTATCATAGCCTTATCATAGTCAGTTCAACATCTACCCAGGAAGCGGTTTGTTCGCTTGGAGTTCTGCAACTGGTGGAATACAGATCGACAACTCTATAACTATGTTTTGTTTACAGACGTAGCACGTTTCACTCGAGATGGCGTCTACAACTTACGCAGTGAGCATACATGACAGAAGTAATTCCTCATGAAACAGTGGAAGGGAATTTTCAACACCGATTTTGCGTCAATGTATGGAGTGGTTTTCTTCTCAATCAGCTGTTTGGACCGTTCATATTACCTGGCTTCTTAAATGCTGAGGTCTACTTGTACTTTCTTTTAGAACAATTTCCGCAACTGCTTGAAGATGTTTCTCCAGCACTGAGCGCTAGGTATACTTCCAGCACGATGGCGCTCCTCCCCACCTCTTGTGCCGTTTCCACTCAATGAAATTATCATTTCCCTGGTAAAAGGATCGGTCGTGGAGGTTTGACCTTTAGATTTTTACGTCTGGGGATGGATGAAAAATATGGTAAAAAAACAAAAATATAGTTTCGTGAGGAATTATTTCGTGAGGCATTATGGATGCGGCTGAGTAACTTAAGAGCAGTCCTGAAGAAACTAAAAAGAGCAACAAACCCAGTACAGAACCAGGCCAAGAAATGTGTTGAAAATTACGGGCTCATTTTTGAACATTTATTATAATCCATTATTTATTTATAGTTACTTTGGACTAGTGCACAGTTTATAAATAAAATTTTTATTTTTCTAACTTTTCTTTGTTTTATTCGACTTATCTTACACAATTTTTATTTAGAATTAAATTTTCTAAAAGTTTTGTTTAAAAGCTTTACGCGTTTATTACCTATTTAACAAAGTTATTGTACGTAAAACATTAAGAAAAAATAATAATAAAAATATTAAAAAATAGGGGTTTTATCCCAATCTATTTGTTTTCACCCCAGATTTCTCAGAAACTACTTCAGATACGGTGTGGGACCTATTTTATTCCATTTTCAGTTTAAAACCATAGGAATTCAATAATTCTGCTCTTTAATTAATATCCTAAAAATGTTATTACGACCTCTTTCACCGGGGCAGCTGAAATCCGAGTGAAATTTTTCACTAGCCGTAATTCGTAAACGAAGAATTTTAGGACATATGTTTATGAGAAAATAATTCCATTATTTTCACGAGTAGGATATTTTGTAAAATTTCCAGGAGAACTTCATAATACACTCTGAATTTAACTTAAGAAACATGTAGTGTGAACTGTTTTTTTAACACTTAGTACAGTGAAGACACTCTTTACTTTTACTTTTTTTTTAACTTAAAATCATTAAAAGTTTAGTAGGATAAAATAATCAAAAAATGAAATCAAAACTGATGATAGCTGCCCATTTCTGCTAATCTCTACAAATAAAATGAGTAGAGCTGGTAACAAGCTGTTTGGAATTTACATTAGGAAGATTAACCTAAGTCAAAATTTACCTTTTGATTAATTCACAGTATGTAACACTTTGAACTAATCAGATCATTTCATTTATGAATGAAACGATCTACTTTATTAATTACTCCCTTAAAAATTTTTATTAGAGTGCGTAATTTCTACGAGATAATATTACATTCTTAAAATTTTTTTGACCTATTGTCTACTGAAATTTAACTTAACTTTTATTGTATTTATTTATTAACCACACTTATTGACATCTAGTTATAATCCGTATAATATTTATTTGATTTTAGAAGTTGTGCAATAAAATATGAAAATCTGATCTGAAATCAAACCCAGAACATTTAGGATGATAAACAGAGACATTACCAATTCGCCATTGAAATCGGTAGAACTATAAGAGGAAAGGAAAAAAGTAAGAATGTATAAAAAAATTTAGTAAATATTAAGTTCAGAATATTATTTATAAAAAAAAATTAGTACAAAAGAGAATGAATGAATGGATAAGTAAATTTAAAAAAAGCATAATTCAAGCAACAAAAAAGAATTAATAAAAATGTATTTCATAAGGTAATGGATGAAAAAAGTAAATATTAAACATTTTGCTAACTTTTCCTTCTCACTGTGATTAGATTTAATAAATATTTTATGATTTTCCAAATTATTAAGAAATCATTTTTTCCACATCATTCTACAATTCACCGAGCTTTTTATATTAAACTATTTATATTAAACCTTTTTTTACCGATTATTCGAAGAAACGGGAAGAAATTAAATTTTCTTTAAGATTTTAAGTATGAGGAGTAAGAAAATACCATTCACTGAGAACATAATTTTCTTATATATATATATATATATAAGAAAATTATATATAACGTTTTCGTGTTTTACCCAGTTTTTCTTAAAACCTAAGTGAAATACAGGTCTGGGAACACTTTTAATAAATTTCGTAGATCGAAAACAATAAGGAAGTATCAAACTTATCCCTTGATTTGAACCCCAGGAATTTTAGTACGGTTTAATTACAGACAGCATAAAAGCAGGACTAAACATTTTGCGAGCAAAAACTCGCTAACGAACCGTTTTCTGACGGTTTTTTTATATGGATTTTATGGATTTTTTTTTTTGTTATAGATTCATCTCCAGAGAGATTTCCGAGCTATTTGGAATCGTGTGTGTGTCCGCGCACGCGCGCTTGTGGTCGTATGTATGTGTAGGCCTACGTATAAAATTAGTGGGTCGAAAATCTCCAAAATACCGTTCATGTATAAACGTTTGTGGCTCGAAAATCTCAAAAACTATGAGATCAATTTCACTGAAATTTAGAAATGCTATAGAAGTGTGTCTGAAGTTGTGCATGTGAAAATTTGATCGCGATTTGTTGAGTCCTTCTTGAGTTATGCTTAATTTAATGTCGAAAAGGGACAACATAACCTCAATTTGAGGTTATGTTGTCTGTACAGTAGTGTATTTTTCATACACGTTTATGCAGCGAGTCATAGAGGTGAGTCAGTTGAAATTTGATACTTACGTGTAGGATCTACTCGTTAATTGAACATATTTAGTGCGTTATACCCTGAAAATCTGTGCGTTTCTGACTGCAAAATAGTGATGTCATGGGAAACGAATAATCGGTCTTCTTGCGCAGAACTGTTTTTTTCAGTTTCTGAGTGGTTTAACAATTTTTATCAGAAATTAATACTAAAAATTAATTCATAATAAAAATACTTTAAATTTTGCATTAAAAGTATTAATATAATAAAAATAAGGATGAAAATAAAATTAAATGAGAAAGAACATTCTTGTAATAAGTATACAACAGCTTCAGCTCTAAATTTAGTTCTTTTAGAAAAAGGTAAATGATTTAAACCACTTCTTTTAGGTATGACTGCTTTTTATAAGTAACAAGAGTTACAATCATTGAATAGCAGATTGGAAAATTTTAGAAAATGATTATTTATTAATTTATGTCTACATAAATACAACAATAGAAAAATAAATAAATTTAAGTTACTTTCGAGTCTTTCTAGGGTACTTCAAATATTCTCATATGTTCTTTTGCGTGGAAATAACAGCTTTTTCCTTTTCATTTCTGCAAATGTTGAAGTGGGATATATTTCTCCTTTTCATTCGGAATGTTTTGGGTTCGATTCTTGGCAATTTTAATACGTTAAAAAATAATTTATCATTAAATTTATGAATTTTTTCTGCAGCTCCTAAAATAAAGAATTCTATTTTAAAAAGAACATATTAAATTTTAAATTGATAGGAAATGCTGTTCAGAAAAATCTTTGAAAATTTTCCCTTTTTAACTTAAGAAGCTGCAATTAAACTTTTTAGCAGCAATTACAGCAGTTGCTTATTTTTTGACTCGATCATAATAAATATCTTATAACCTTATTTTGTCACCATTATATTGAGATAATCAAATAATATAAATTTCTAGAAAATTGTCGGTTTAAAAAAGTAACATAAGAGTAATTCCCATTGGGTATTCTATGAAAGTCTGTGTATGTATGTATATATATATATATATATATATATATATATATAAATGTTGTGTGTGTGCGCGCGCGTTCGTGTGTGTGTAAATTGTAGATATTAATTTTTGTTGACATATTTTGATTTTATTTTAGGTTATTGAAATAAGAATTCAAATTGCAAAGTTTGAAGTCACTATTTAAAATTTCAATAATAAAAAAGTAATTGAAATTTAATTTTTTTTTTTAAACTTGCCTATAGATGTAAAAAATTTATATAAAATTGTATAACTACACAAATATTTAATTACATACTAAAATTTTATCAAAATTGTACGAACCATTTTGAAAAATTCTATTTTGAAATTCCACCAAAAAACGTTTTCACGTTTAAGTAAGGATATGAAAGCTTTTAATTTCAGTTTAAATCGGTTTTTCATACAAAGAGAGAGTAGAGCCATCGCTATAAATAATTTCATTATAATTAAAGGGGGAAAACAAAAAAATAGGTTTTTCAATATAAATGCGCATATTTGAAAGATTATCGATAATCTGAATTCTAACCGAATTTTCAAGAATGTTTCTGAATACAAATTAGCAGCATTCTTTGTTTGTAAAGTGATATCAGATCTGTTTGAAATTAACAAAAAATATTATTAAAGAAGAAACAAGGCCGATATTGTTAAAATTCGGCCTAAAAGGTAGATTAAGTTTCAATCTTAAGAAAGGAAATCAATCATTCATTACCCGCTCTGCTATTCCAACACACTACAGTCCACAAATCTTGGTAAAAACGAAAGCATTCTGTTGTAATAAAACAGCAACTTTTATACTTGCATACAGAATGCGAGTATTTATCCACGTATCTACACGTATACTTTAAATATAAATATTATTTTATGTTTTAAAGGTGTAAGAAAAATCTATGAGATAAAAATGAAAAAAATGTATTTTTTCATGTTACACTGTTTTTACATTTTAGTGCATTTATTTTTTGACAGGAATAAAGCCCTTACGGATTATACCACGTACAATGACTCAACTCATCTGCTGTATATTGTACATGAAACAGATGCAATACAATTTTGTTTTTTTTTTTTTTTTTATGTATTATTTCTGCTGTTGATCATTTCAACTGAAATACTCTTTTTGTTTTTTAATAAATATTTTTGTGATTTATTTTGTTTTTATGTAAAAAAAAACCCAATCGGTAAACAATGTATGTTTTAAAATTTCTATTTGCATTTATTTATTTTAATGACACATATAATTTTCATCTATGTATATTTTTATAAAAAATAATACTTTCCGGTTGACTCAGGCTAAAAGTTTGCTAAACTTTTAAATAAGTTTTCAAAATTTTAAATTTTAGAGGAAATAAATAATCATATCCACCTAATTAAAATTATAATATTAATCCTTGAGATGTAAAATGCAACTTAAGAAAAATAATGTTGGATAAAGTTTTTTTTTGCTTCTTTTTTGTTACAAAATTTTATGTAAATACTAATTACAAAAAGCATAATTTGTAATTTTTTAATTGAATAATTATTATAGATTTTGCATACATTTAATATTAAATATTTTTTTACTCTACATAATCCCTAATACTAACACAATGTTTTCTATACATAAAACTGCTATGTTACAGATAACAGTGTTGTCTTCACACCGTACGTAAAACAATTGTGTAAAACTGTATAAGAAGTAAATACTAAAAAATTAGTAAACAATAATTAAACCTGTTGTCTTCTTTTTATTTAAAAAATAATTTAAATAAAAATGAATAAGATCCTATACAATTTACACTAATAATTACGGCCAATTTTTTCTGCTTGAACACTTTTATACAAAATCGTGAATTCTATATATAATAATACAAATTTCGAAACTTCTTATAATTTCCTTTTCTATTTTATTTATCATATCGACCCATAAGTTTGTTTCCAATTCTTTCTAAAGTTTTTAAGAGGTTCTTTCTTCAGACGATATGGCCAATCTTAGTGAAGAACAACATTATCCCGGAACCGGACAACATTTTCCCGGATAAGAGTTATTAATATCATCTACGATTGCTTGGAAAGAAAAAATACTGTTCAGCGGCTTTCATAGATGTACAAGCCTTTGAGAAAATCTGGTTGCCTGGACTTCTATATAAATTCAAATGCTTGACCAAAACAATTTATCTTGTGTAACGAAACTATCTAGGCGATCTATTTACGCAAATCAGGTGTAATCAGAAACTAATCTCTTTTTTAACATTAAGGCCGGAGTTCTTCAAGGTTCAGTCCTGGGCCCGATTTTGTATGTGATTTTTACTGCCGGCCTTCCCAGCCCAGAATATGCCAAATTGCGTCCTTTGCAGACGACAGAGCGATCTTAGCGATTGAAAGCGACGCGGCTTAGCCTCCAGAAAGCTACAATTTGCTGCTACTAATGGTTATTGGAATGGGAGATAAGGGTTAACCCAGCTAAGTCAAATCACGGGTCATTCACCATGAGGAGAGGCGATTGCCCTAGAGTACATCTAGGCAATATCCTTATCTCTGATGAGAGCTCAGTTCGGTACCTAGTCAAACACTTAGTTTTAACATGATAAATTTTATTACATTTAATTTTATATATTACCATGAGACTGGTATTTTTTAGTAATGTTCAAGTTTTTTGGTTATTAGGGTTTATGTTTTCTAAATTTTTATATTTTTATTTATTTTTTGTTTATGTTTGTTGCAATTTTTAAATTTTGTAAATACTGTTGATGCAAGGTTTCGAGAAAGTAGATTTTTGGCTTTATATTTTAGGTTCTACTACTGTGTTTTTGGTGATTATTTTTTTGTTATTTGAGATGTATGTGTGTGTGCATATATATGTATATATATACACATCTCAAATAGACAATTTCGATTATGGACAATCGAAACCTGCCAATACATGAGGACATTGAGGATGCCAATCGTGGTCGCCTTCGATCTAGAAAGTTTCCTATCAAAACAGCAATTGCTGCCACAGAGGACGGATTTAACCTAACTGACGCCTGGCGTCGATAATGGACCACAAAGCAGAATAACCAAATCCCATGTATTACTCAAAGGCCGCCGGTTTACTTGCCACGTTAGACATGGGATCAACGCTAAACAGAATACGGACTCAGCATGGTAGGTGCGCCTATTTCCTCTATAAATGGGGTAAAACACCATTTGTGAGTGTGGTGAAAATCAAACTGTTAGACACATCACAGAAGTTTGCCTAGGACAGCTTATGAAGTGTATCCTGAAGATTTCCTGATGGCGACTCCAGAATCAGTAGCATATATTAGTTTGTTAAATCGTTGTTTGTAATTTTAACTGTAATTGGTGTTATGTTTTGGTGCCATACGCTAAATAAATAAATATATATATGCATTTTAACTTCTTTTTATGAGACACCTTACAGTAGAATTCAGAGTTATAAAATATTTATTTATAATTAAAACAATTTTATAAATAAAAATAAACTAATAAATAAAATTATAAATAGCTTTTTAAGTTATATATGTATAAGGTACAGATACAGTATATGTATACTGTATCTGTATCTGTAGACTTATATATATATATATATAAGTCTACACAACAGTAACTTCATAGACATATACGATCGGAAATGTATACAGAAAGTATAGATGGAATGGAATTTTTCTGTTATTTTACTTCATTTATGATAGTTCGGAACCTTTAATTCATTTAAATTATATGTAATAATCAACGTTGTGATGGCGTCGTGTCATTAATTATAAATATTACAATTTTAAACATAATTATCGTCGTTTGCAAGTATTGAAGTTGTTAATAAAATATGAATTCAAGTTAACTAAGTACAGTCTTAAAAAATATATATGTTTTTGTTTTTATATTTTCTTATCAAGCGAAAATGCGGAATAAAAGTGAATTTTGTGCCAGCAAGATCGGTTTTATTTTTGGTTGTGGCTGTACTGAAGAGAGATCTAAAGGGTGGTGAGGGTGGTAAAAGAGAGAGAGATAGTAATATCCTGACTGAGTAAGGGTACGAGAGAGTTGCGAGGTGAACACATAAAGAATAATGAGGGGGTAAGAGTGGGACTAGGGAAATGAGATGGTCTGCCCCTACAGCTCCGAACTCAACCGCCTCCCCCTCTCTTAACAACAGACAACTTCCCTCCTCTCACTATGTCCACTTGGCCAGACCCTACTTACGACTGAAATCCTGCCGCTGCTGCAGCAGCAGAAGCGGCCCTGAAAATGTTAAATTGCCAACCAGCGAAACGTTTATTATAAAAGAACTTGGCGATATTTTAATGTTTCTTAATGAAATTTTTGTTTAAAAAAATTATAAATCACATACGTTAGTTTGATTACAAAACGTTTAAAAAATTAAATTAATGAAGGAAATACTTTCATAAAAATAATTATGTATTCTCCGATAAAATTAATAAATATACATTAGTCTACTAGTACGTAGATTTACATTAATACCGCATATGTTTAATAATGAAAATTAAAAATTAACTAATGCGAAATTTTAATAAAGGATTGGTTATAAAAGTTAAAAAAAAAATCAACTCGACATTCACATAAACTTATTAATTAAGATATAGTTTCCTTCTGTGAATGAATGCGCACGCTACAGTGTCTTCATAATAAATATAAATAAAATTCAAAATGTAAGAAGAGTTAATTGATTATGAATGGAGAACTACGAACCATTAATAAAAAGGTAAATGATTTAGTGAAATTAATTCTTAATTCCTGGAGAACTGGATAGGTATTTTTTGTTTTAAGTGAAAGAAATTTAGTTAAGTAAAATGCACATGTAGTCATAATAAATATGAAGAAATAAAAATTAAACTCAATATATTAGTAACTTTTCTAGACAAACAGTCGTTTTTCCATAAAGGTTATAAATGAAAATTTATTTAAAAAGAATATATATATATATATATATTCATGTTTTTAATTTATATAAAATATTTACATAGTTAAACATAGAAAACAAAACAATGGATGGTTGCTTATAAATTATACAATACAAATACACTGAATGATTTCTTGGAAGTAAAGTTATCAATACATTCCATTAAATTTCGGGTTGTCAATAATTGCAACTTTTGTGATTAGTGATTGATGAGTATCAGAAAAGCCACATAGATCAGCACGTAACATCTATGTTTATATAAAAAATAGTAATAATAATGACAGGAACATAACACGAAGCCGAAATAGAAAGGAGCTGAGACAATTTTATTAAGTCATGTAAAAATCTACATGTATAAATTAATGCATACGTATTATTATTATTACATTACTCATAATAATTATCTACATAAGGGCAATGAATTCAATTTAAGAAATGTGTAATGAATGAGAACTACATTCTTGTTAAATTCGTTTTGTTTACTGACTTTTCGAAGAAAAATATGGTACTCCTTTCGGTCAGTGGTGGGGTGGGGTGAAATTGGATTTTCTTTTCGTTTTAAGGTAAATGTAGTACGAAAATACCATTCACTTAAATTGGGGTTGCGTTATAAATATATATATATATATATATATATATATATATATACAGGTTATGTATAAAATTTTATGGCTCAAAAATATTCGAAACTACCAAATAAATTTCATTGAAAATTTTATGTGCTTTAGTAGTGTATATGAAGTTATGCATGAGAAAATTTCATGAAGAGTGAATTGAGTCCTTCTTGAGTTACGCTCAATTTAAGGTTGAAAAAATTTGAACAAGGCACGTAAGAAGCGTGGTTCGTTATGGTGCTGCAAGTTGGACCGTTGGAGTTTCTTTTTATGTGGAATCTATTGTTACCAATATTAAACCAACTAAAATTAATATTATAATATTAAAATCAAACTGAATTAACGAAAAGTCGGTCTTCTTGAGTTGAACAAGATTTTTTAATTATTCCATAATTCTGTTAAAATAATATAATTAATTTTTTTTAAGCACAGATAAAATCTACATTAATATGCTCTTGTCTTCCGTTATGTTTGAATAAGTAAAAAAAAAGAACAGAAAAAAAGAAGTTTATCAAAAGTAAATTTCTGTAAGAGGAATATTTTCCAGTACAAGGTATCTAATGTGGAACTACAACGTTGAAATAAAAAGACTAGAGAATTTTAAGTTCTTCTCGTATAAATTGAAATTGTCTATTAAAGAAAACACATAAAAAACATCACAAGATCTGTACTTACAAAATTCAACTATTTATTAATTAGCCGATAAAAATCTAAACATTACAATCGATAATTTTGAGAATGATAATTGATGTTTCCTTTATATAAGCATCTCAGATATTACAATGAAACCTTAATGTGCCATTTATAAAGCATATAACAAAAATACTCTCCAGCAGATTCATCTTATGAAAAATCCTACTTCTTTATCAGATCAGTCACCCAATTCCCAACAAAATTAGGAGATTAGACGTAACTCGAAAAGAAACCAACTGTGAAATTTTCTTCTATTTAATTTCAACTTTCTAATACAAAAAAAAAAATAAATAAATTTAATTATATACTAACTGAATCAAAATATTCATCCTTCCGTTCAATTAAAATAAAACCATACATCAATCAGAGGTTTTACATCAAATTTCACCTTCTCAGACAAATGAAGTAATTGGAATGACTGTCCACTATTTTGAAGTACCCTATATTTGTTCTTACCATCAAAAAATCATATCTGTACTGTACATTAACATATACAGTTCTAAATTTAAAATTAAATACAAAATAATAATACATTAGCATAAAACAAAGGAAAACTAACTGAATCAATATTAAAAAATATTGGAAAATTTTAAGAAGTATTATCTGAGTTGATGAACGGCTGGACCTTTGAGATGCTAAAGACAAAATTGAATGATTTAGGAGAGTAAAAAAAAAAATTAAGGTAAAAAACTTGACAATTTGTAAAAAAAAAAAAAAAAAAAATTAAAATTAGCTTCCAAAGATCTGCTGTAGAAAATAGTTCAGAAGTTTGTAGATGTAGAAAATTTATTAAAGAAAAGAATTATTTAAAATTTTACAGAGAATTTATCATCTTGTAATTATATTAGAAAACAAACGTTCGTATTAAAAAACAGAATCTCCACGCACATTTCTTCAAGGTAATAATTATAAATAAAAAACTTATACATTTTGAATTAAACTGTAGGTGTGTTATTATACAGGTAAATTATAGCTGTGTTATTTCCCACGTAGGAAAATATATTATTACAACATATGTGATTATATCAACGGAAATAAACAAGTGTGATATCAAATTATTATCGTGTAGACTACCTCCAAAATTTACGGTAACACCAACAATTAATCAAAATCAACCAGGACAACATCAAAGGAAAATAATATTCGAAGAAAAGGAAAACAACGTAACAATAACAAACAAAATAATACTAACTTAACGAAGGTAATGTATGGAAAGGGTTAATGATAATTAACAGTAAACGCTTAGATAACGTTATTTAGTGGAAACATAAACTAGTGATACATGTTTATCTAACCTATCAGTTAATACATGCAACAGGTTCCATCTCATGATAGACCATGTTATATGTATAAACACGCACACACAAATTTGAACATACATATATATTTGTATTACCCAATATATAATCTTTAAACAACTGTAATTGAATTATTTAATAATCAATGAAAGAAAACTTAAAAAAAATTAATTTTAAAGTACTCCATAAAAGTCCTACTTATGAAAAACATAAAGCAGGAAAAATAAATTACTACATTTTTTTCTGATATTTTACTACTTGTACTATTTTTTCTCCTTCAAAAAGTGGTAGAAGATAAGGTAGATGGTTGGTAAGTCTTAGTACTGCTAATTGAATGCATTGTTGTTTTCATAATCAATAATCAACATTTTTTCTGCTTCTTTTACTAATATGTGTGGCTTAATCATCAAACCTTTGTAGTCAAGTTGAAATAAGAAACAAGTCAATTCGGAGAATAGTATCAAAGTATCCTATCTATATACATATATTTTATGGCCTTATAATATATAAAGAAAATTATTAAACCTATTATACATTTATTATTTGGGAAATTGAGGAGTGGAGTGGTTTCCCCGTTTATTTTTCCGAGGAGTTAAAATCTTCTCATTATCTGAGAAGATAAAATCTTCTCATGATCTCACTTTGAGTTATTTCTTTATACTTTACAGAATCTAAATTTCCAGAAATTAATTTTAAATTTAATTTATTGACTAACGTTAAAATTTGTTTTAATTATTTTTATTAATATTTTTCTGGTTATTTTGAATAAATCGTTTATTTAAATTTTTTTTAAATTATTTTATTATGAAAAATATTGAAACAACGAAAGTTAAATTACAAATTTAACTCTAAGAAATTGATACTAACCAATCGGGATTTTCCGCTACTGATCGGTAAATTCCGGTGCCTACTTTCTGGTTACAGTTCATTATTTTACGAAGAAAAACAATCACATAAATAAATAAAAAATGTATGAAAAAAATTTTTAAAACACCATTCTTAAATTAAACGCACTAAAATATAAAACATAATTTTAGGACGGTGTCTCAGAATGGATTTGACAACAAGCTTCAAATTAAAAATTTGATGTTTTTGTCAATTTTTTCTTATTTTTGTTTGCACCCTACCTTAAGGTCATTCATCACGCATAAGAAAAAATATCAAATTTTTCAAATATCAAATTGGAAAAAATATCAAAGCCATTCTGAGACACCGTCCTAAAATAATTTTTTTAGATTTTCTTGCGTTTAATTTAAAGGTGGTGCTTTAAATTGTTTGTTACATATTTTTTTTCTTGGCAATCAAGAGTGTACCTGATTCTTTAAACAGTTAGCTCTCGATCTGCTGATACATACGCCGTTTGAATAATGAAAATCGAACAAGCGGTTGCCGAGATATGGTAGCACCCCATCGCATCCCCTCCACAATTTCCAAACGGTGCCCTGGTAGCACTTGAAAGTACTAAAATCCGACGGGTACTACTAGAAATGGATGGGCTACCGTCGAGAGAAGTCGAAAAAATTTTTCAGAGCGTTGGAACCAACCGTTTTCGAGATATTTGCGACTTTCGTCCAAAAAATTAGGATCCAGTTTAAAAGTACAAAATTTTCCCAAAACTTAGATATATATATATATAATAACAAGGATGGTGTAACAAGTATACACCTGACCACTACGAGACATGTACTAACAATCGGGATTTTCCGCTAGTGATCGGTGTACATTCCGTTGCTAAGCTGACGGGGCGGCACACACAGACACACATACAAATACCGTTTAGTAGGGTAGAATTTCAACATTTCCTTTATCATATGAATTCATTTTAAAATTTTGTGTCGTGACACAAAATTTTAAAAATAAAACAAAATAACACAACATTTTAAAATAAATTTGCCGCTTTTTTTTGAAGAGGCTCTTTCCGCGTCGATAAGAATAATTTTAACGTTCTATTTTTTAGTAATTTTTTTTGTAAAGAAGTAAAACATCTTCCAACAGCTTTGCCTAGGAATCGGATCTAGGAACAATGAAAATAAAGTTCTTTTGCTAACTACATCAGATGGCTGTTGATAATAAGGAAACTTAAATATGCTACAATAAACTCAATCTGAAATATATATAATAAAATATATAAATAAAATGTATAAATGTTTATCAGTATTTTATTTTTGTTACTAGTTTAATGTATTTTATTATTTTTTACTAATGAATTAATTCACTAAAGAAGCTTCTTTTTAAGCTTGAACATGAGAATACGAAGTTGCAAATTTATAGCGTATGAAAAATACCATGTCCAATCGGGGGATTCGAACCCGAAAGGGCGGATGAAAGGGCGAGACGCTACCACTGTGCCACAGAAATCGGCTAAATATAATAAAATGTATATCATTTTTATCTTTTTTAACAATCCTAAATAAGATAAAAAAGTAAAAATACTGCAGTGGATGTTTAAGATGACTGTTCTATGTCTAAGCCGATCATCGAACTCAGGATAACTTGATACTGAGACTATCATTTAATTTTTTAAAGTTGTACTCTTTGAATTACGCAGAAATATGGTTTATCATAAAGAAATAATAAAACTTAGGTATGTATGTATATGCATTATTCAATGTATTTAATCGCTAAAAATAAAATAAATAATGTAAATAATGTTAATTTGATACGTTAATAGTAAGTAATTAAGTTTTATTATTTACTAAATAGCAATCTTTTATCATCAGTAAATGTTTAAAGAGAAAAAAAATTATGAGAAAAAAACAAGGTAAAAATATGGCTGCTTTTAACTAACATATAGATTGGCCGATATAATTATATTACATAATTTTACCTTTATAATTTAAATAAATAATAATAACTGTGTTTATTAATAAAAATATTTAAAAAAATACAAATATAAATAAATATATAAATATTAAATAACAAACCTGAAAGTCGTCTGATAAGCTAATAATATTAATTACAATTTATATATTTTTTTTTATTGAAATAGAAGCATAAATACTTATTTTTTATATCGGTACTCTATTTTATTACTATAAAGATGCGTGAACTTTATATTAGCCATAATAATTAACGCAACGGTATTTATTAATTAGTTTTTGTAAATATAATTAAAAGAAAATTAATATAAAGTCGAGAATAATTTAAATTATAAAAATTAGCGGACGAAGGTAAAATGTTGGTCTGGAGGATGAGCTTAGCAATTCAGTTTGCAAGATAAAACGGTTGGTGTGGGGAGACAAACAATTTAGGATAAAAATGATGTGTAATTGGAGAGGAATTGATGGGTTTAAAGGGGGAAATGGGGGCGTACAACAGACAAGGGGGGGTTGAAGAGAAGAGCACCTTGACGTAAGCCTAACAAATAGTCTGACCATCGTCAAATCCTCGTCCCCCGTGATAAAGTATCTGCGGTTATCTCAGCCGGGGTAATTTCCCAAGAGATATTGCACCACTGTCCTGTTGGAAATTCTTGATATTTTTTACCCCCGGTGTACTTTTTTGTGTGCTTTTTCCCGGCACTCCCCTCTTTGTCCAGGCTTCCCTTTCGTTTCTTTTTCACCCTTCCGCCAATCCACGACCCGTACACTCTTCCCCTCTCACAGCGTATCCCCCTTCCCGCGCAACCCGGCCAAGACACCCGGGACAGGCTCTATGCAAAGCTCTTGCAGCCCTCTACCGCACCGCCGGTCGCTATGTTGATTTGAGAAATTTGCATACAACCGCAGGGAATTTTGAAGTATTCCGTTTATTACAAGTTCTTAATTAATGAATAAAACAGAAAAAAGTTCTTATTCGGCTCTTGAACGGTATTTTAATGCGGCACAATGTTTCAATTATTTTTCTTTTGGAATTAACCGCCCTCCCAGCATTATCCAATTAGTCAGAGTTCAGTACAAAGCTTCTTATGAATTTATTGAACCTTTTTTTACGTAAATTCTTGAATGTAATTTTTATCTATTTCGAAATGAGAGATTAACAAAAAAAATGTTAATGTGTTTATATATTACTGAATAAAAGGTTATTTATTTATTTTATTATTGCTAGTAAAATTCATTCTTAATGATGCAGAATAAAACGTCATTTTATTAATTTGAAAGCAAAAGATTTGAAATTAAAATTTTTATTTAAAAGATTATTAAGAAATCTTTCATTACAGTTTTTTTTTGTTACAAAATAATCTGATTTTATACTTTTTAATTAATTTTTATTAAATAGTTGGTATCTTTTCTAAATTTCCGTATAATGAAATAATTAAAAGTACTTTTCTATTATTGAACAAATCAAAATTGTATTATCGAACAAATAACTGCATATACCTGGAAAAGTTTATGATTTAATAATTTAATTAGCTGAAAACACCTAGCCAATGGGTGTGTTTCTAATTTATTATTTTGTATTTAATAATAATGTTAATATTATTTACATAAAAATGTATGATTATTTAGTTTAAAGACTTAAAAATTAAAACCTTTACTGTATTTGTATAACGTAGACAGCTTATATCTGTTACTAAGTAAATATGACAACTACATTTCAATACAAATAAATATTTCTCATAACTGCAAAAGGAACTTGAAGAATAACACCGATTAATCACCAAAACATATGGGCATAAAATAACATTAAATAAGGAATACGTCGATAAGACAGTTTTAGATAGCTAGAAATTGGCCTAGATATTTTTCATTTGATTTTATCCGAATTTAGAGTAAAATTACCGAATAAGAATATTTTGTAATCTATTATATGCTGGAGATATGTTTTCCTCTTCCTAAAATAGCTACTTGTTTCAATCAATATTATTCATAGAAAACAACCTTAAATATTTTAAAAGAAAATAAGAAAAGATTTCAAGGTATGTATTAATTTTTATTTTCTAAAGTTTTAAAGAATTTATATCTCATTTTTAAAAACAGTACCTATCCCTGAACTGTACCCTATAAATTAGGTTTAAAAAATCAGAGGACTTTTCAGACAAAAAAAATTTATTAAATCTTATCATGTGCATATAATAAACCTGGCATGTTTCAAAAGAATGTTCAACACTATTTCTTGCCAAGAAACGAAAAAAGTTAATAAAAACGCATTTTTAATTTCATGGAAGTGGTGAAGTTACTCTTTATGTGTACATGGTGGAACCATTTTGAAACTACACATGTTCTGTGATTTTCCCAGTTCTAGAAACCAAATTCACTATAGTCATAATAAGCAGTTCATTGCAACTAATAACCAAAATATCTCTTTTCTTTAGGATTTTTTTAATAAATTCCAAAATCTATTATTCGGCATTCCATATTACAAAGCGATAAATGAGATTAAAGTTTTCATATTTTGCTTTTCCTAGATTCTATGTAATTTATAGTACTTTAAAATCTAGATTTTTATTTTATTAATATTATTATTCTCATAGATGTATTTCACATCTCTCATGAAGTGGTGTCGGAAATATGCTGTCAATAGTATGGTTTAGAAAAACAGAAATTGTTTTTACTAACAATTTCTTAAAAAAAAAAAAAATAAGTCAAAATAATTAAAAATAAAGCGTATAAAATCTCTAAAAGTACATCTTATGTAGGAACAGCATTGTAGTATTTTTAAGAATTAATAAAAATAAAGAAGTCCAAGGCATTTTAGAGAATTTTTATGTTTTGTAACACAAAATATTTTATAGATCAATGATTTAGAAAATGACTGCTTGTTAAAATTTTTGATAATTTCAAAAGAAAATAGAATAAATAAGAAGGTACTCTTTAATTAATGGTATTTTCATACTACTTACTTTCAATGGAAAGTAAATCAAATTAATTAAATTAAAAGTTGTAATAAACTGAATAAAACCATGCTAAGATGGAAAAAGTACAGTAAATTTAAGTTAATAAATTACTTATACTCACTAGGTTGGTCTAGTGTTGAACTCGTCATCGCAAATCAGCTGATTTCGAAGTCGAAAGAGGTTCAAATCCTAATAGAGGCAGTTACTTTAATACGGATTTGAATACTACATCGTGAATACCGGTGTTCTTTGGTGGTTGGATTTCAATTAACCACATATCTCAGGAATGGTCAGCCAAGACCACACTTCATTTACATTCATACATATTCATCCGCTGAAGTAATACCTTACTGTGGTTCCGGAGGCAAAACAGAAAAAAATAAAAATAAATAAGGTACTTATAAAAAATAATTTTCGTACGTAAGTACAGACGTTACGCCAAAACTAGACAAAATTGATTCAGGGATGTTCAAAATGGATATTTTCGTTGAAATCTGAACACTGAAGTTTTTCGCGATTACAATACTTCCTACAAGGAAGTAAAAATTACGGTACTTTGCATACATAAAGTAGAACTAAACTTTTCTAATACATGTAGGTTATTCATATTCGGTTAGTGTACGTTCATATATTCATAATTCAATCCTACACAAAAAAAATTCAGCGATGGAAAGATTTTCAATATAATTGATTGTTTTTGTAATGAAGTTTGCAAATAAGCTAATATTAATTACCGTAATATATACGAGGTCTGTAAATAAAGTAATGAGACTAGTTCAGAAAAACTTTTTATTTATAATTCAATTATACATGGACTTTATCACCTTTAAAGTAGTTCCCTTGGGAAGCCACGAAACGGTTCAAACGGTTTTCCCACCCTTCGTAGCAGTTATGGAATTCAGAAATTGGAATAGCCTTCAAATGAGTGGTTAAATTTTTCTGTTTTCTACTTTTGCTAAATGGTGTCTTGAGGTGTTTTTTTAAAGTCGGGAACAGGAAAAAGTCTCAGAACTCAAGTCATGTGAATAAGGTGGTTGAGGAACTATAAGAATGTTTTACTTTGCCAAAAACTAATTAATTGAAAGTGCAGTGTGACAAGGTGCATTGTCATGATGTAGCATTCAGTTGTTTTTGTTGGCTTATCTCAGACGGTCAACTCTTTTCTGCAGTCGTTCAAGAATTTCTCGGTAAACATATTAATTTACAGCTTTTCCTGTAGGCAAAAACTCCTTATGGACAATGTCATTATTATCAAAGAAACAAATTAGCATGGCTTTGAATTTTGATTTGCTCATTTTCGTTTTTTTGGGACGTGGTGGGTTTGAAGTGCGCCACTCTTTGCTCTGGCGTGTTGTTTCTGGGTCGTACTCAAATATCCAAGATTCATCACCAGTAATAACAGTTTTTTAGAAAATCAGGATCATTTTCAATTTGCCCTAGAAGATCGCGGCACACTTCCACCCTGTTGTTTTTCAGTTCAACAGCGAGGTTTTTTGAGACCAATTTTCCACAAATTTTTTCATACCCAATTCGTTTGTCAAAATTTGATGGACTGTGGTATGGTTAAAATTTGATTGTTCTGCAATCATTCTGACAGTTAATCGCCGGTCTTACCATCTCTGATTCGCTCAATATCGTCGTCACTATTTGACGTTAACGGTCTTCCGGGGTGTGAATCGTCCGTAACTGATTACCGGCCATCTGAAAATGCTTTAAACCACCTAAAAACTTGAGCTCGTAACAGAGGAGTCATCTCCACAACCCATTTCAGTTTTAAAAACGTTTTTCAGTAGTATTCTCACCGAGTTTTACACAAAACTGGTTTGCAAAACGTTGCTCATAATTAGTATCACTCCTTTTTGTAACGCAAACAAAAACTCGTTTCACGAAAAGTTTGCTTACGTCTCACGTGGCAACAATAGACTAAAAATATTAATTTCTAATATAGATCAGTTGTTCATATAACTATGATGTTTACTAGTCATTTTACAGTGTTGCCACTTTGGCTGCCAAAAAACTAGTCTCATTACTTTATTTACAGATCTCGTATATGTGTGTGTGTGTGTGTGTGTGTGTGTGTGTGGGTGGGTGTCTGTGTCTGTGCGCACGCGCGCGCGTGTGTGTATGTAATAATAAGATATATTCTACTTAAAAATATTATCTTTATTAATTTCTTGGGTTAACCAATCAATCATACAAACTTATAAATTAAATTCATTATATTTCACTTAGAATTCTTTAAGCTTCCTCAGATGACAACATACATTCATACACACATTATACAGAATTCTCTCGCATACTCTGCAAGATGCAAGAAAATCTTCAGTATGCAATAAAATTCTGTATGATGTGTGTATGAATGTGTATTGTCATCTGAGGAAGATTAGAAAATTCTAACTGAAACTTAGTGAATTTAATCTATAAGTTTGTGTAGTTGATTTGTTAGCCCAAGAGATTAATAAAAATAACATTTTTAAGTAAAATATGTCTTACTATTACATTTAATTCTATCCAATCAAGAGGAAAATAAACTTAATAAATTACATTTAAGTTAATATTTTCATATATATATATATAAAATGAAGTTATTAATATCAATTTTTGATGTATGGTATTCTTAAATTAAATTCAAAGGATTTGACCAAATATCTTCATTTAAAAAAAAAAAGAAAAACAAAATAACATATAGAACAAGTTCCAAACTATTAAAAAAATAGAATATAAAACAGATTTTAATAAATTATTTATTACATTAATGTATGCATATGTTTTTATGCTCTATATAGATAAACCTGAAATATCAGATGTTAATATCCCATAAGGTACACGTGTGAAAGTCAGTATTTGAGTGAGTTGTGAATTAGTCAAGCGCGTGTGTTTGTGTGAGTGAAGGCTACGTAAGCGCGTCATATTCATATGACAAGAGAATTAAAGGGGGTTTTAAGAGAAACCAAATGCTCGCGAGAGAGAAAGAGAGATATTGAGAGACAGACAGAATGAGATAAAGTGACAGGGACAGTGGGAAGGAGACCGATCTGAGAGAGAAACAGATGAAATGTGTTACGAGTGAGGGTCGGGTAGGCAGACATAGTACTCTGCTGTTAGAATATTGCAACAATTACATTCCATAACTTATCACACGTAGATTCATTAGTACTGGTAAAAAATAAAAAAATGACACATTATTTGAAAAAAAAATTGCAAAGCCGATATAATACAATAGAAGAAAAAAAGTGAAAATAAAATAATATTAATTAATATTTAAAAGTCAATTATTAAAATTGCCTTTTAAAGTTATAAAGAGATTCTAAAAATTTATAAATACTAAATTTTAGTAAATTATACGTAGGTAATGTAACTCATAAAATGCTTTTGCCAAAACAAAAAATAAATTTTGGCAATTAAAATTGCCAAAATTTATTTACCAAAACCTGATTTAAGAGTCTACGAACTAAATATTTTTGTGTTATAAAATTACTATTAAGACATTTTTAAGACTACAGTGGAATTTATAAAGTAGGGAAAGACCCAAAAATGGGAATTTTAAGATAATTAAAAGAATTGCAATACGGCGCTCGCATAGTACACGTGTGATATACGTTTCTTTTAGGTTGAAGCTAAAAATCTTCGGTAAACAAAATTTAATTAAAAGAATAAAAAATTTAACTTAAATTTGTCTATATAGACTTAATAAAATTGAAATAATAGTCATTCATTCATCAGAGGATTACATGATCCGCTGTCCTAAGAAAGTGAAATTTTGCAGGGGTTCAACTTTGGTTTCAAGCATCCACTAAGACAACCTTCAAAAAATTTAATTTGGACCATATTAAATTACGCCGATTAAATTATATATACACATTTTTAAAAGTATTTTAAATTTTATTTCACTAATAACTTCTCATTTTTTAAATTTTTATTCTTATTGAATTATTTATCGTAAAAATCTTTTTATAATCAGAGGTTAATAATTATCAATAAATCAATATATATAATTAAAAAGAAAAAAGTTAAAAAAAAAAGTAATGATGTCGGATTCGAAAGGATGTGCCAAATATTTCATTGATTAAAATTAAGATCCAAATATTTCATTAATTAAAATTTTATTTGACTATAACTCTGGAACCAATGAAAATAATTAGAACTTATGATATATCGTTGAAAAGCTCTCAATGAGGGCTTATTACTGCAGTTAAGAAAAAGTCCAAAATCCATTTTTTTTTGTTGGGAGTTTGGGCTTTTTTGGACACTTTTGGTCGTCCAGTCGATTGTTATCAAAAGGAAAGGTACACACACAACTATTCGAATCGATGCATCTTCTTGTAATCGGATTCGAACCGATGTGCCTTCGCCTTGTAAGATCCAAATATTTCATTAATTAAAATTTTATTTGACTATAACTCTGGAACCAATGAAAATAAGTACCACTTATGATAGACCGTTGAAAATCTCTCAATGAAGGCTTATTGTTGCAACTAAGAAAAAGTAAAAAATCCATTTTTTTAAGATTTTGGGCTTTTTGGACACTTTTGGGCCAGTCGATTGCAATAAAAAGTGGAAGTGCACAATTACATGTTACAACAGTCCTAAATCCAAAACTTCCTATGGCTAATCGTTTTTCAGTTATGCGAGATACATACGTACGTACGTAGAGACATCTCGCCGAAACTAGTAAAAATGGATTCAGGAATGGTCAAAATGGATATTTCCGTTGAAATCTGAAAACCGAAATTTTTAGCGATCACAATTCCTTTACTTCGTACGAGGAAGTAAAAATGAAATATTCAAAGTATAACTAACAACCGAACTGACTTGCAGACTAATGTTAACTATAAATTTCTTGGAGAGCAAGAAAGCATTACTTGTTGAGTTTTTTATTATTTTAATCTGTTTTTCTAAAAAAATAATAATTATTTATTCACGAATTCTTGAGAGTTAAGTATTCAATCTCCAAAAATTATTTTTTTTTTATAACACATCTCATAAGCGAAATAATTATATAGCTGTCCTTAAAAAATATGTTTTAATGATACACTTGGATTTTTATCGAGACACCAGACCCCTAAGGTAAAATAATTTAATTTTAACAAAAAAAAATTAATTTTTCTTCAATAAAATAACAATTTTATAACTACAAAAATTTTAATTTAAGGTACCTTGCTACCTCGAAAAAATATTTAATCTATTTTGAAAATCTAATCAGACTCTCATGTTTAAAAAAACGTATTTTATCCTGTAAGAAACTGATTTTAAATTGGTTTTTGAGAAAATATAACATAAAATGGCAACTTAAATAAATAATTTATTGTATATATATAAATATGAGTGTATGTGTGCATATATATATATATATATGATGCCTAATATATATTTTATGTTTGATGGAATAAATTAAATGTAATTCAGTTAAGTATATATATATATATAAATATATATTTATAGAAAACAAGTAAAAACATAAGTATGTTAAATTATAGTAATTCATTTTCATGTAAATTAAAATTCTGAATATTTTTTTTTATATTAGGCAATGCATTATTACTTAGGATATAATTTAAGAAGAAAAAACATTCTAATCTAAAACAAAAAAGTGGAAAAGATTTATATAGCGTGTAACATCCTTTTTAAAAAGCAGTATTCAAATTTTTATTTCTGTTTCAACCATTCGTATATGCGTGAGTGTACACTCACTCAGAGTATATATGTAGGCCTGATTATATATATATAATATATATATATATATACACACACACACACACACACACACACACACACACACACTAGTGTGTATTGCTTACAATAATAATAAAGCTACTAAAATAAAATTTTGGCTTGAGGAAGATTGTGCTTTTGTATTAATTAAGGAGGAAATGAAAATGCATGGTGTTCTTCACAAGTTGAATGAGATCGACCTCTGTGCTTGTTCATAATTATATATATAAGCGGATGTGTGTCTGTGTGTATACATACATATATATGCGACTATCTAAAAGATGTGAAAGAAGAGTGAGGAGACCTAGTTAGTATTAGCAATGTAGATTGCAAGAGCTCGCGCGAGATATTTAAATAAATATATGAATAGGATGAGCAAGGCAAGTGGCTCATAAATATTCCGGGTTGGAAAATAAAACCGGTATAGTTCATGTATATTTTCGCCTGTGTCAGTGTTTGTGAGCTAAGCTTAAACCCGGCAGGAGTGATGAATTTCCTCAAAAATGCTAATAAGGAAGGAAGAGAGAAAGAATTAGAAAGTGTAAGAGAGAAAAAGATAGAGATATTAAAGGTCTACTACGGTTTAAGCGTAGGAGAAAACGCGCGTTAGCGTTCGGTTTACATCATCAAGATTGATGAGCGCAAACAATGGCTAATTGTCTTGGCTAAAAACTCGCAGCATGGCGCCGAGGAGCCATCAATCTACGTACAAACGGCCTTAGCAGAACGAAAAGCTCGCTTCAAACTCCCACTACTGCTCACCAGTCCTTTGGTAGAAAAACCTGCCTCTCCCTTCCTAGTTATTCCCCACCCTTTAAAACAGCACTTTTCCATTCTTCTTATTCTTCCGACTACCTCACCCCTCAACCTACAACCATCCTGCTTCACCGCATTGTTATCTGCTCCTTGCTAACGTCCTTTTTTGCACAAGGACCTTCTGCGCACTCATTTAGGGTCGGGGGAGAATTGGAAGGAAGAGTGCGGACGAGGGAATGAGAACGGTTCAATACATTTTCACCCCAACTTGTGACACCTTGCAACACATCCCTTTTAAGCAGCAAACCTAGTCTCCCATCTTTGCAGAGCAGTTATACTGAACAGTTATATGGCAAATATTACTAAAATATTTGCTTGTAAATTATTATATGTTACATATTATTAATTCAAATAAGAAGGAAAATTTTTTCAAAAAGAAATAAAATAACAATAATAATAAACTAAAAATTTCAACTAAATTATGGAGTAAATAATATGAGTTAATCCTTGGTAAATTATTACATCATAATGCATCGTAACTATGTAGTATTATAACTATAATATAACACACACTCGACAATTATTCATGTGCAGTACCAGGTCGAATTATGAAATAGTACTATAATTAAACAGAATAAATATCTACAATAACATAGCGTCTGTTATTCGAATCCAACTAAAACTACGTGTAACCGAATAATGAACTGAGGTTCAGTAGCAGTACAAAACTAGTGATAAGCAAATATACCGATCAATTATACGAGAATCTTATAATTACATAATTCTTAAATTAATTTTTTTCTTAAATAACTGTAGACCACAATTTTTTTACTGGAAGTTATTACTGGAACAGGCCAGTCCGATTAATCCATAAAAAAAAAGCAGTAATTGTAATTTTCAAACATAATGAAATACAACATTAATGAAAATTTGTTTACACATACTTTCGTCAAAAAGGTATTTTTATCATTAATTTTCATTTTTATCATTAATTTTTAGTGATTTTTGAGATATCTCTTTTCCGAACATTTTTTTATGAAATTTAATTACAAACATAATTTAAAATTATAAAAATTACAGATATATTTAACTTTCTTATTTCTTAAATTACCTCTCTATAATTCCAATGATCTAAATTCTGCTTTTACATAAATCTCTTTAAAAAATTTAAAACGTAGTGACAAAAACAAAAGCAGTGTTTGTAAAAAATTTACCCCAAAAAAGTTTTTTCTGTTTTTAAAATCCAATTTGGTAAAGTATGTGTAAAACTGTAGTAAATTTTATGGAGAAAAACAAAATCAGCTGATTTTTAGTATTATCTTTTTATATTTATTTTAGATTACTGACTTTTTTTTAATCATTAGTGAAACATCTTATTCGTAGCTAATTTCATCTAATATTTGCGTTGTAAATTTTTGATCATAACCATAAACAGAAACGTTTAATTGAGAAATTAATAAAAAGTGAAACAAAAAAAAGATTGAATGATAAAAAAAAGTAGAAAAAAATACCGGGAAGAAAATAAAAATCAACCTTCAACAAGGTCATACAATTTTCTAAAAAACGTATGCTTTTTCAACTACGATCCTTTTATATCTTTGCCTTATAGATGCATAAATTAAAAGTTGCTCTAACCGATATTAATTAGTGAGTGCGTCAGATTTCAATATTAAAATTTTCTGTCTTATAATCTTTTACATTTTATGATTAAACAGATTATCACGACCTCTTTTAACATCCTTTAAATACATATTATTTATAATCTATTTTACGACAGAGAGCCAAGAAAAAACTAAAGAACCTTATTTCAGCAACCAATAAGCCTCTACATTACAATATATTAAAATCCGCGATTTTCATACACAAAAAAAAAAAACAATTAGTGGGGATGAAAAGTTACAAGAAGCTTAATTTGTATATTCACACTGGTTTTTTTTAAATATTTTTTTGTGAAAGTACTGATTACAGTTTGAAAATATAATAAAGTTAATTATTTATATTGTTATCATTAGATTATGACATGATTTAGTACGTATGTATTATAAACATTATGTTTTATCTTATAAAAGGAAAAATCAATAAAACTAAATAAAACATGAATATTGGAAAAAAAAGAAAAAATGGAATAACGACAATAAAATTTTTAAAAAATAAAAGAAAAATTATACTGGTATCAGGGACCAGCTTAAGGGTTCACAACATTTTAAAGTGGTATAATACAACTTTTCGTTTTTTTTAAAATCTAAATTCTTCTCTGCTTTTATAAGATTTTTCGATTATGCAGAAAAAATTAAGCCAAAGCTATTTCAATAGCTAGATCGCTGATACTGTCGTAGAAAAAATTCAACAAAAAGATTAAAATGTAAATTACTATTATCAAGAATAACAAGTATAACATACCAGGATTACTTATGAAATTGGGGAGTGAAGAGATTGTCTGTTTCCTTCGTCACTTAACTTAATGATCGAAGTTGTAATATCATCCGCATCATACCCATCCGCCGATATCAAAATAATATTAAGTTATAAAAGAGATGCTTACACATTGTTCACCACATTAATTGATTGTGTAATGAACATCGTTACATTTAGAGTAACTATGATCAGTGCTGCTTTTATTTCAAATGCTTAAAAATTAAAAAAGGAGATATATATATATATATATACTTTTTAATAATATATATTTTACTAATATTTACATGGTAATATACTTTACGTTTAAACAATACTGATATTAGGCCTTGACGTACAGCAATTCAGATTCTTTTCACATGAATTATTGTACAAACCTACGGTTTATAAAACATTTTTCTGATAATATTTACACTAACGGATTTATAATATTAAATATAACATACTTCTGAATTAAATAAATAATATTAATTATTAAGATAATTATACCAGTGTAAATAAAATACATTACACATAATTTCTAGAAAAAAATAAATCAGAATGTATAATAATTAATATTATTTATTGTACTTACATGAATAATTTATTAAACATCAGTAAACGAGGTTTTATGTTGATTATTATCTTAATTATCCTTGTCAATGATATTTAATTAATTAATTAATTTAAATAAAATATAAACTACATTATATAATAATACTACTATTATATACTGTGATACTAATCTATAGACTGATGCCTATAAAATCTTTGCACGTAATGCAGTAAAACATTTGTTATTTATTTATTACAAAATATATAATTTATTTTTTATTTTTTGAGCTAAAATATGATTACACACGATGCCAACGACTCAAACAGGTAATTTTAGTTACGAAAAAAATTTGCTGTTTCCAATATTCTCTATAATCAACTTTATTCCGGGTCCAAATAATCAGAACACTGATTTTATTCTAATTTCAATTAAAATTAACCTTTCCTCTAACGAGAAGAAATTATAAATAACAATGTATTATTTGTCACAGAAAAGATCACATTTATTATTTTTATAGACTTTCTAATCGCTCTGACATATATAAAGCATCTGTAATAAAAGCAGCACTGATCACAGTTATTCTAAGTGCAACGATGTTCATTGCACAATCAATTAATTTTGTGAACAAAGTGTAAATATCACTTTTATAACTGAATATCGGTTTTTTTTCATATCGGTGATTGGTATGAGTTGATGATATTACAACTTCGAGCATTAGGTTAAGTGACGAAGGAAACAAACATTAACTTCACTCCTCAATTTCATAAGTAATAATGGCATATTATACTTGTTCTAATTAATTAAAATTGTGATCTTTTTGTCGAATTTTTTTCTACAAGAGTATCAGATTGCCTAAACCTATTTGCTTTTGGCATCTAAGATATATAATACATCCAAATTACGAACTGTATTCATTAAAAAAATAATAATGGAAACTCGAGTAATAATAATTTAAAAAAATCAAAAACTAAGAAAAATAAAAATAAGTAATTTTATTAAACACGATTTTTTTTTACGTTAGTATTATTCAAATATAAATAAAATAAAATTTTTATTTATCAACGTCGAATAAAAAAAAAAACTATTCGATCACTTTCTGTATTACCTATCATCTGGAAAAATAAAAATATACATATTTAAGAAGTTCCAACATTATGTTAGCTTTCAAAATTTAGCCTAACTTCATCAAATATATGACTATTACTGTATGATAGTTTAATTATTTTTATTTCAATGGAAATTTTTGTTTTATCATAATTTTTAGGTTGATAGCATTATTAAACATTCGCTCAATAAATTGTCATTTACGTCAGATAATTTAATGAGAACGATTACAAACGTTCGGGAACTAATGAAAATAATTCTTTAATTTTGAAAATGGCGTAAGGCCGAAAGCGTTCCAACATATACGTGTATATTTTTTATTTTTATTATAGTATAAATGTTATTTATTATAAATGAAGTTTGATTTATATGTAATAAATTTTCATTCATTAATCTGTTTTTTTTTAAATCGGATCGTTTTTGAATAAAACAATATATTTCCTTTATAATTTACAAAATATTTATATGAGAAAGAAAAAACGGAGACAAGAAAAAAAATTTGAAAAATAATTTTTTTTTTTTCTTACCGAAAACAACAAATTCACCTGTTATTACGTTCTATGTATTTTTAGTATTAATTAAAATTTAATGTGATCAGGGCTTGTGGTACAGTGAGTAGGGTCGATGGATAAAAAACAGAATTCTGGATTCGATTTCGAGTACAGATGAAAATTTTCGTAAAATAAAAGATTTTTTTTTGTAAATAATACTACTATTAAGTGATGGATTCCACCAGTAGTAGATTAATAAAACTAATAAATTCCGAATTTAAACTGAATGTTGTACGAAAATTTTAGAAAAAATACGAAAGTAGGAGAATTATAAAAAACTTTTGATACATTATTTTAATTTCTTCACCTGATATATCAGGATATCATAAAATACATTTATAATGTATATATATTTTATTACATTATTAGAACAGTTTTACAGCTAAATATATTAGTTTGTAGAAAGGGATATTTGCCAATTATTATAACTTACCATTATGATATTTTCTTTTGTATGTAGACGTCAGATCATATTGTCATTGCACGTCCTTAGTACAAGTAAGATAAAAACATATTATTTTCAGTAATGATCATCTTAAACATTAACTGCAGTCTTACTTCCGATCATGCTGTAAAAAAAATGAAAAATATTGTACAAAATTTTAAGAGTTACGTCAATTAAAAAATAATAAAAGTATGTAGAAGATATGAATATATTTAAAAAAAATTTAATTAGTAATATTACATTCTAGCAGAAGATTATAAAACTTTATTGTTGCTATTTTTTTAAAACAAATTTTAATTTTTTATTTACTTAATGCTATTTTTATAATCTCCATTATACACTTTGGTAGAGTTATCTCTTTCTTCATAACGTATATTTATGAAAAAATAAATAAAACCGTAATTAAAACTTTAAAATTGTAAGAATAAATTTTTGCTTCATCAGTCAATGAAAAAAATTAAATTTTATTAGTTAACAAATATCTATGCTTTAAACTTTAGATTAATTTTTTTAAAATTCGGTTGGTAAAAAGTTGGAAATTTACATACATACTTACACACATGCACACCCGCACACAGTCACACAAAATCTCTCTCTCTATCTCTCTCTCTCTCTCTCTCTCTCTATGTGTGTGTGTGTGTGTGTGTGTGTAATTTTATATATATATATAATCAATTTCGGTATATTTTTTCATTTTCGTTGTTTTTTTTATAATAATTAAAATTATATGCAATGTTTTTAATATTTTCATTTTATAGTCGCATAACAATTAATTCATTAGAAACTTAGTGTAATGTAACTGTATCGGTAAAAGTCCTTGAAATAACTCAGGCCGACCATTCCTGAGACCTGTGGTTAACTGAAACCCAAACTCCAGAGAACACCGGTATTCACGATTTAGTATTTAAATCACAATAAAAGCAACTAACTACCTTTATTAGGATTTGAACCTAGGAATTCTAGACTTCGAAATCAGCTTACGTCGACGAGTTTTACCACTAAACCATACCGGTGTGTTCAAACCTTTTAAAAATGAAACCGACTTAAAAAAATAGTATTTTCTTAATTCTTCTTAAAATTAAGATTTATGTCACTAAATACTATAAATTTTTCTTGGCGTAATCATAAAAATTTATCCAAATACAGTAAAATAAGAAAATGGCGTTATGAAAAAATTGTAAATATTCATATAATAAAACAAACTCGATGCTTTAACAATAAATAATTTATCCATTATTTTATTTTTACGTTACAAAACTGATCGGAAAACTTTTCATTTAACAATTAATCACCACCACTAATGGTGTATTAAATTTCAATGTAGATAAAACAAAATAATTTATTTCCTCAAAATATATTAAATTTACTAATAGGTTAATTAATATGTAAATTATTTTTTCCAATTATAATATTTGCTAATAAATTAACAAATTTAATAAACACTATAGTATAAAATTTAATTTGTATCTGTAAATACTTTCTCTGTTAAAACGTATTCCAAATTACTTTCAGCTATATAAATATTGAAAATTAAACCAAAAATAATAAAAGAATTTGTTTAAAGCGAAAATAGTTTTAATTTATTAAAGTTACAAATAAACTATAACACATACACAAATATTATATGGTCCATTATAATATAAAAATAAATTAATAAAAATTATATAATTAATATATTACAAATTTATTTAATAATTTCAGTTTTTTAATTATCTCTTATATATTTATTAAAAATGTAAAGCATAAATTTAATAAATCTAGCAATCTATAAAAAAAAATAATAATAAAAGGTAATTAAAATTTAATATCAATTTAACAAAATTAAATAGGACAGTAATTTTTTTTTTAATTATAAAATTTTAATTTACATTTTTTATTAATTTAAAAAAGAAGTTTTATTCAAAAATAATAAGTAGTTTTTTTGTAAAAAATTATTAAACTTTGACGTTTATAATGTAAAAAAGTAAAAAGTACTGCGATTTTTCTATATGAAGGGAGAGTTTTTATTTTAGTTCGGTCAGCGACCCACAGGCAGCGCAGCTATGTACTGTCCATTGGCTAAACTTCCTGAAATTTTATTTTCATGTTTTTTATTTTATTATACCATTTTTACAATAATTTTGTGAATATTACTTTGGTCAATGAAATAGTAGAATATTAATATGAATTTAATTTTTAAATCTACTTAAATGCATTGATAAAATGTAATATACACATATATCTTTTTATATTTACGTGAAACAGCAATATTGTTGATAAAATTATTTATAATTAAATGATTTATTACTGAGTAATTAAATTAATTATAAAAGAAATCATAAAGCAAAAAATAAGCAATATAAAACAAATATTTACATTCAGTAATGAGAGTATAAAAAATTATTTGACCTCTCAAATACTGCTTGACCTCTCAATACTAAACCCTAGGTAATAACAGAGAAATAAAACGGAAATTATATTTATACCATAATTAATATAGTTCCTTTGTTCCGAGTTCGCCGACTTCATACCCTAAGACCTAAGACTAATTAAGAGTTATTTTAAACAATGTGTATTATTATGATACGTATTAATGTGTATTAATTAAAATCAACATATCAATGCAAATATAAAGTTCTATAATTTAATAACAAAAATAAAATAATAATTTTTACAAGAATCTTTTAAATCTACTTTGTTATTACCAATCTTCCAGACAAATAAGACATCAAATATCATAGATAGCTTTTTATCATGTTTATGTATCACTGATTATTATACATACTTAATTGATAAAACGTAATTTAAAAAATTTTTATTTTCAGGTATAAGTAATGTTTAGAAAAAAATGATTAATGGTTATTCAAATAAATTCATAAATAGAAAACTCTCAAAATCTCTTTACAAAAAAAAAAGCTAAATGCGCATTTCTTTTATCGAACATCATCATAGTTAACTACAGAATTATTAAAGGTAATACAAAAACAATATTTTTAAAATAAATAAACAAAAATTGGCAAAAAATAAAAAAATAATGATTAACTTTTCAGCCAGTATAGTTTTGGAATGAATAGTTTTTATTGAATTATTTTTAATTATATTTTATAAATAAAATACATTTTTCAATAGAAATACATTTTTTATTTTTATTTTTGTAATTTTTTTTATTTATAGTGATTACTTTTTTGTTAATTTTTTATTTTATTATTTTTTAAATTGCATTTAATGAAAAAAGCTGGCAAAGCAATTGTAGGACTTTCCTGTCACGTGGCTTTTTTTCTAATGCACGGCTTACGTACACAACTTAGTTTGAAATATTTATCATTTTATCTAATATTTTGTTTTTAATATTTGTTGTTTATTTAATTCAATGATTCTAACTAAAGTGCGCGCGCATACTGTATTTAATTTGTGCGGGTGTGGCGGAACTAGCGGTGAATTTAAATACTTCTTTACACTTTAAATATTATTCATTTATTTAATTCTATCGCTCTCATGTGACGTCACAACACATCAAGCGACTACAACAGCTGTACGTCAGTGCTAAACTAGCGCTCCTTGTGGTGAGAGAGGATACTATTGAGTTAGTAGACTCTCTTAGCCGCTAGTTTATTTAGATCATTTTCTGGATTGGGGGTGCGATTTTGCAAACATTTCTTTTGGAAATATTATTATTTTTTAATTGTTAACAAATGAGCTTAAGAAAAATAAGACCTTAATTAGGCGAGATCTCGAGATACTGAGGGTGACCTTGCTCTACAGCCTCACTCCCTTGTTCTTCTCAGTTGAATATTTAACGGCATCAATGCCCACATATAGAAGTAATTTGACTATTTGGTCAAAATGGGTCCAGTGTTTCTGGAGATATAAGGTATGCAAGACCGAACACACACACACACATACACACACACACATATACATGACATAAGTTAGATCAAATGATTAGATGTTTAATACGAAAATTTCATACCGTTATAGAAATAATGCAGACTTAGTTACACCCAACATATGGTAACAGATCACACCCAAATAAGATCATGTATAATAATCCTATAAATGACTAATATAACCATATGGTCACCTTTCTTTTTTTTCTGTTTAGCCTCCAGAACCATCGTAAGGTATTACTTCAGAGGATGAATGAGGATGATATGTATGAATGTAAATGAAATGTAGTCATGTACAGTCTCAGGACGACCGTTCCTGAGATGTTTGGTTAATTGAAACCCAATCACCAAAGATCACCGATATCCGTATCTAGTATTCAAATCCGTATAAAAGTAACTGTCTTTATTAGGATTTGAACCCTAGAACTCTCGACTTCAAAATCAGCTTATTTGCGATGACGAGTTAACCAGTAGACCAGCTCGGTAGGCTACTTAAGGTCATCTGGAAATGTGTATTAGCTATTTTAAAAGTTTTATGTTATTTCATCAAAAAGATTACTTGGATTTGTAGAGAAAAAGAATTTACATGTAAATCAATTAATAAATTCGTACTGAAATATGTAATTAATAAAATAACTAATTGACATAATAACAGCAATACATGAAGTGTTATATAAATTATTCTATCAATGTCAAAACAAGGTAAAATTATTGCATAAAAAATTTGGTTAAAAAAATATCAGATACAATAAGAAAGGGCTAAAAAATATTATACTAAAAAAGGCGAAAATTTAGAATTAAAATCATAACTATACTCTCTTATAATTTATAACATTCTATGTACTTGAGTGATCAATGAAACATGATGGAAGCTAATAATATACGCCAGCTAAAACATTCATTTTTAAATGAATATTTTTATGCAGCTAATGAAATAAATATGAGTTACTTATTTGTTAATATATATTATTTATGAGAAAATTTATTAGCTGAATATTTTTCTATAAAATGCAATTAGCTTTTGATTTTTAGCTTATTTACGAAGTCTCTTCATTACAAGTTAAAACAGAAGAAGAACTGTAAAATATTTATCTGTAATATATTCAGTCTGGACTGAGTTTTATTAAATAGTAAATTTTTCTTCAAATTTTTATGATCTTAAAAAAATACATTTACGCCTTACAATAATAAAAATGTATAGAAAACGGGTTATTTTAAAATTAAAATAAAACCATAAATATTTAATACAACAAAAATTGTAAAAGCAACAAGCACTAAAGAGTGAAAGAACATAATTGGAAAAAATGAAAAAAAAATAGTGTGCGAGTGGGAGAAAGAGTTAAAAAATGTATGTAGAAGCCAGAGTTGAGTAATTAAACAACTAAAACATTAGTTTTTCAACGATGCACACACACACACACACACACACACACACACACACGCAACATCTACGAATAATCACATATATACTTACTTATTTACCTGTCATATAAATCTACAAGGCAATGGTTATGCATTCAGTCGGTGATTAGGTATTTGCACGTGCACCATAGATAGGAAAACAATTTCCTGATAAATTAAACTAACTTTTATTATTATTATTTTTGTTTTGTTGAGCTCATTTTCTGTCTCATACGTCAATACATTTAGAAAGTTTTACTTCTTATTGAAAGCCGAGGATTCAATGATATATAATTTAAAAAGTATTGGGAACATAGTCAAGAGGTTCTGGGTTTTATTATGAATTTAGGTAGAAAGTTTGTTTTATTTTTATTTTTTTTTTGTTTAACCTCCGGAACTACCGTTAGGTATTTGCTTCAGAGGATGAGATGAATGATTTGTATCGTGTGTGAAAATGCCAAGCCCGGGTCCCGGGTATTCGAACCCGGGACCTCCGGATGAAAGGCCGAGACGCTACCACTCGCGCGCCACGGCGGCCGGCTAGGTAGAAAGTTACATCGAAATAAGTTCACCTCATCAAGAATTTCTATATCTAGTAATGGATCACACTTACTGTATGAGTCTAAACTGGCCCAAAACATTAAACCGACTTACCCCATCTGTAATGTTTCAAATATCTTTTTGACAAATTTAATAACTTAAATTAACATTTTTTCCTGAAAAAGGTTTGATTATAAACTTTGATAATTTTCCAGAGAAAAATTTCAAAAATTTTGAAAATAACTGTTTAAAATTTGGTGCCTTCTTGTGTATTTTTATGTTTACAAATCATCGACAGTTAAATTATAGGAAAGTGGTAACTGATTTTCTGCTAGAAAAAGGTACTGAAGAATTTGTAATATAAAAATCCAATTTACATTTTATGAATCTAATGAATGGAAAAAATATTTAAAGTTTCCTCTGATTAAATATATTGCCAATAATTTACCAAAATGATTAATAAAATGTTTAATATAAACTTAAATTTTACTCACATAAATTTAAGTAGCCTTTAGAACAACATTCTTGATTTAATATTATAAAAATAAACTTTGAAGAACGTGTTTCATCATCAATAAGTTTATTTCATTACACGAAAATAAAAATCCGTTAAGTTATCTTTACATTTATAAAAATATAAACAGGAAAATATATTATAAATGCGCAAACAATGAAACAAAATAAACAAAAATACTTGTGAAGAAAAGTTTTTTTGTTAAATTTTGATAGAATATTTTAATTTGCTTCGAATTAAATTTCAAATAATTCAAAGCCGAATCACCTTTTCAATACATTAAATAATTTTAACGAAAAATATATGTTTCCGATTATTATAATCGGAAACAAGTGGCAAGAGAAGAATAACTACTTAGTAGAACAAACTGAGAAACTAGCTGACACTTAAGTTAGCACACCAGATATAGAAAATATCAGCTGTTGGAAAAGGGTCTTCATTATTATAACCTCTTTTGTTTACTTCAAAATGTTGGCTCCGCTTGAAACGTATACCGTGGAAGACTAAATATAATAGATGTTTATTTTTTTGAAGGTGTAAAACCGGCCGAAATTCACTCGCAGAAGTTAAAACAGTATAGTAAAAAGTGCATTAACCATGAAATATTTACACGTGCATCGAACAGCTTAAATCGGGCAGTTTTTATTCGCATGGACAGACGAATACAAGTTTGGGAAATTGCTGGAATTTGTAGTAAGAGTATCGACAATTTCCACTCTATTAACCACTATAAGCTGAATTACTTCAAACTTGTTCAAAGTGGGTTCCGAGACATTTATTATTTTTGGTTCAAGATCATAAAGACATCCGAATTCAAATCTATACTGAACTTTAACAACGGTTTTTACTAGAAGAAACATGATTTTTTAGATCCCATAATAACTTGTAATGAAACTTGGATTCAACATTTGGACCGCAATCTAAATGTTAGAGTATGAAATGGAAAAATGTAAGTTCGTCCGCCAGGGAAAAATACAAAATCTATGTCCCAAACGGAATTGATGCTAACGCTCATTGAAATTATAAAGCCCCAATTCATGGGATTATTTGCAAAAAAACTTACAATCAACAGTGAGTATTACCGTGACATACTAGAAATAAATTGAAATCCGTTATAAAGAAGAAACGTCCTAGCTCATTCTCAAAAAGCATAATCTTCTGTCTGATCCCTGCTTCCATCCCGCTCAAAAGACACGAGAAACTATTCAAAGGTTGGATCGGGAGACGTCAAAGAAGGGATCATTACCACATCCACCTTTTATTGCCGATCTCGCATCATCAGATTTTTTTCTTTTACTTTCCCATCTAGCAGATCTATAGTTTAGAAGGGAAAGTATTGTAATCGGAGCAATTTACTGTGTTGTTTTCGCTGGATCGTGACGTTTTGACACCAAAGGAACTCAAAACACCAAAAAATAGTATGGAAATTTTCCGGATGTTCGTATGAACGTGTGTGTGTTCGGTCTTGCTCTCCTTATATTTCCAGAACTACTGGACCGATTTTGAACAAACTTTGTCCGATTACTTTCATATATGGAGTATTAATGCTATTAAAATTTTCAATTAAAAAGGTCAACAGCGTGAGGCTGTACAGCATGGTCACCCTCAGTATCACGAGATTTCGGATTAACGTCTTATTTTTCTTAGGTTTATTTGTTAAGAACTAAAAAATAATACTTCCAAAAAAAGGTTTTGCAATATTGCACCCACCTCAAAAAATGGTCTACATAAACTAGCGGCTAAGCGGGTATACTGACTCAATATTACCCCCTCTCGCCACAAGGAGCGCCAGTTTAGCACTGACGTACAGCTGTTGTAGTCGCCTGCTGTGTTGTGACGTCACATGAGACCGGTAGAATTAAATAAATGAATAATGTTTAAAGTGTAAAAAAGTATTTAAAGTGAACGCTAGTACCACCACACCCGCACAAATGAAATACGATATACGCGTGCGCTTTAGTTAGAATCATTGAATAAAATAAATAAAAAATGTTATGTTTAAATAAAATTATAAATATTTTAAACTAAGTTGTGTGTGTAAGCCGTACATCAGAAAAAAGCCACGTGACATGAATTTCTATTACAATTTTGTGACCTTTTTTTATGGCCCCCTCAGAGTTTTGATGTAGCAAGAACTTTGGTAATAATAAGAAAGTCAAGAATAAGGTAAAACGTGGTTCATACACTGAATTAAACAATACTTTATACTGCAATAAGAAAGCTCAAAAAAGATGAAACAAGAGGTTAAATGTAGCCGGAGCTACGTTAAAAATTAGCTTAGTTTCAATGCCATTAAATAAATAATAATTTATTATTATGGTAACTTCGGTACCATAGTCAAGAAATTAATTCTCCCACATAATTGTTAATAGTATTTAATTTTTTACAGTCATCTGTCTAATTATATAACGATCATAGTAATTAAAACTATTTTTTTATAAATATAGAAAAAGTTATAGATCTTTCCTTTAATAGCACAGAATAGATGGCTTTAGTAATTATTTAAAATAACATTAATATAAGTCAAGTGATTATTAGAATAAAAATATAATTGTGAAGAATGGGTTGTATTATAAAGTCATAAATGACATTATGCGACAGATGATATGAATCTACAAAAATGGATTCAAGGATTGATTCTGCTAAATATCAAACGAAGATAATCTTAATTTTATCATAATGCTGTTTAGGTAGAATGGACATTTACGAGGGAAATCTCTAAAGTAAAGACAGCTGAGAAATTTCTCTCCTTAAGGTTGGTGAACCTGTGTCATTCATGGCCACGCTAGTAATGTACACACTGCCTTGCTGTCGTGTTGCAGTATCTTTGATTACGTGTTATTACGTTATAAAATGAATAGGAAAATCGATGTTGCCGCCGATTGTGAAATACGTGGAGTCATTTTTAAACAATAAAAACATTAACCCGGCTGAAATTCATAGGCAGTTGGTTGCTGTGTACGGTGATAAGTAATGAATGAAATAAACGTCCAAAAATGGTGTTAAAGGTTTAGAAGTTACAGTATTAATGTACGTGATGAAGAACTTCAGGAGGCTCACAATAATCACCGAGGATTTGTTGAAACGCGTCGAGATGAAATCAGAAAAGATCGTCGCTTAACGATTTCCGACCTGGCGCCTTCTTTTTCTAGATGTTTTAAGAGTTGTTATTGGTCGCATTGTTTATGACCATTTAGTCTAAAGGTTTAAACCAATTAGTTTAAAGGTTTGCGCACGCTGGATGCCACACGACTTAACGGAACGTCACAAACAAATCCGAATGGGATTTGCTTTGGAATTTTTGATACGCTACGCAGAAAAAGGTGACGAGTTCCTTAATTCAGTTGTTACCGTCGATGAAACATGGATTTCGTATTACACGCCAGAGAGACAGAGAACGATATTCAAGTGAATAGCGTCATTCTCAATCACAAACAACACCAGAAAAGTTCAAGTCACTGCCATTTTGACGCAAACTGATGGCCAAAGTATTTTGGGAACGGTTTGGCATACTGCTGATCGATTTCATGCCACGTTGAACGATTATAAATGCAGAAGCCTACTGAAAAACTCTACGTAAGTTACGGCGCGCCATTCCAAATCGGCGACGCAAGCGGCTAACCGATGGCGTCGTCCTGGTGTCGATAATGCACGTCCACATGGTGCGGGTCCGACACATGATTTACTGAGAACATTTGTATTGGAAATTTATGATCACCCAAGATATAATCCAAACTTAGCTCCTTCTGATTACCATTCGTTTGGAAAATTGAAAGAAGTTTTGAGTGGTAAGCAATTCGCGTGTGACGATATACTTAAAAGTGCTGTTAATCTGTGGCTAAATGGACTGGCGGCAGAAGAGAACAAACCTTTTAGTAATGTACAGATTAATCTCAAATGCAATCAATTAAAATAACATTAAAGATATTTTGTCATTTATTTTGTAGTGACATAAGATAAATAATTCCAACCTGATATATCTTTCATTTTATATTGCCTTTAAAATTCTTGCTATAACGTAGAATAAACCGTTATTGCTGAATAAATACTGATGAAATTTGATAAAAAATAACAAATAAATTTCCGTTTTTGTTTACCAATTATAAAATGTTTTATCAATGAAAGTTGACAAAGATAGCCGATCACGTTTACCTCAGTAAATATTCGTACTGTATTTCAGTATTACCATTACTCTTTATTATCAAACCATTATTCAGTAATAAAAATGGCACGCTTAAAATAAATTTTTAAAAAGAAAAGATACTATTTTAATCAATTGCCAAATTAAATGAGATTTGCGGTTTTACATTACTCTATCTTATTCCATGATGTGCCATAAAAATATAATAGAATGATCACTAATAAATATACCAATTAGGAATTAAATGGATAATAATTTCAATAAATTTTGTCATAATATAGAGCAAAATTGAAATGAAATGTTCTCTAAGTAATAGGAACGAACAACCGATTACTTTTTCAGTCCGTCATAGGTCAATTTTATTAGTATTATGTTAGTAATAGGCTTACACAATAAAATCTGTAGAGAAATGGACAGAATGATAAAAGGCATCAAAACCATAAGGAATCATTATCTTCTTATATTTTCTGATCAAATGAGAGAAACATTTTCAGTCAGTTGACAGTCAAGAAAAGCGGTTAAACTTAAGCTTTGTTTTTTCTCCTGTATTTTTATGTGTAATAAATAAAAAAAAAACATTGTTACTGTAAAATCGGACAAAAGTAAATCTATAAGTAACAGTCTTTATAACGTTTTTAGAATTATTATTTATGATTAATTTAAATTAAACGTATTCTGAAGTTTCAAGACTAATTAAACCTCATTTCATTCCTTAGTGATGAGTTTTCGTTGTTTCATATTTAAATGTTACATTACGAAATAAATTCTGAAGAAAAATTGTAGAGATATGAAGTAATAATATTTAAACATTGTTTAATCTTCTTTAGGGTAAGAAGTAGATGATTATAGACAAACTGACATTAAAATAAATTAATCATTTGTACAATTTTGCATTTCCCTTAATTTTTTACAGTACTGTTAGGTGAAATTAAATCACATTTTTCATAAAGTAACGATCAGTCTGCAGTGTATAATAATCAGACTGTAGTAAATTATCCATGACGAATTTGTTGTAAAATTGCAGTTTTAGTTCTAAGGTAGCAAATCTGTCATCTCTTTAGTCATGTATAAATCAGTTTAACTGCTACTGTGACATATATGAAATAAATACAATAGAAAAAATTCCCAGACTGATATAATATAGTCAACCAATATAACTTTATGGAATTATTATTGAATTTTGATAATGATTGCAGACATCAATATCCAGTCAATTGATAGCCATGATCTATTATCTCCGTTGCCAGTTATCTCTCCGTTGCATATTACAGTTCATATTTTTATAGTGTAATATTTACATTAAATTTAAAAAATATTTTTATATAGACATTTATTATATAAATCTAGAACCGTCTCAGGTCGACCATTGATGCTTAGCTACCGGATGTCCAGGCTGGGTTTCGACGTGGTAGTGGTATCCGTGACTACATTGCAAATTTGCGTTGAATTCTGGAGAAAACCCAGGAATATTAAAAGGCCATCTACCTGTGCTTTGTAGACTACTCTAAAGCATTTGATTGTGTTGATCACAGGAAGCGTGGTACGCTTTACGTGAGCTGGGAGTGCCACCACACTTAATTTATCTCATCAGATCATTATACACCAATCAGAAGGCCACGGTTCTAACGGTGGGTTAGGGACACTGATTGGTTCAAAGTTGGCCAAGGAGTCAGACAAGGCTGAATTTTATCGACCTTTTCTTCACTATTTATGCGGATATGATTATGTAGAAGTAAAACTTGGAAAAATCTAAGATCTGAGTCAAAATTGGAGGTCGCATCATCAATAATATCCGTTACGCAGATGACACAACGCTTCTAGCTGAATCAGAGCATGATCTGAAGACATCGATAAAAGACTGAAGGAGGAAGGTGAGGAAATAGGCCGACATCTCAATGTCAAAAAACCAAAATCATGACAACTACTGGTAAAAACGTCAAAGTCACGACTGATGATTAGGAGATCGAGTGCATTGATGGTTTCATCTTTCATGGATCCACGATCTCTCAAAATGAGGAAACCCTAATGAGGAAAGATAGAAGAAAGATTGATGCTTTCAAACTATAGTGCTAGAGAAGAATGCGTGATTACCATGGAACCCAAAATTACCAACAGGGCAATTTTGGAGCCATTTTCCTTGAAGGCAAAGTACTTCGGCTCAAGCTCTCGTACTTCGGACATTTCATGCGGTCAAATTTATTAGAAAAGTCAGTGATGATTGGTATGGTCAGCGGCAAGAGGAGACCGGGCCGCCCAAGGACCCGTTGGATTGACACTATCAAAGCTGACACAGACATGGCCATGAAACAACTGAAATAATTAGTCGGTGACAGAAACGGATGGAAAAAATTTGCCTATAAAATCACCGAGAGTCCAACACTACTGAATGGATGAAAACAACAACATGATATAAATAAGAATTTCAGTTAATACTACCTTTATTTCTGCCTGATTAAAAATAATATTTTTGTTTCCGATTTGTTAGGCTCATGTGATTCTTCAGATCATCTTATTTAATTTTGTTAACTTGGGACCAAATTAAAAATGTATCCTACAGATAAAAACCAATATGATAAAATTAAATCAACTAATACTAATTTAAGTCATATTTTATTTTTCCACATAGATAAGAGATTTATGATTCAAACTCATATGGAAATCGAAATCAACGTTACTGTTTAGTTTATTTTGATTACTCATAACTTACCTTTGATTTATACTGGTTATACTGGTTTTCCTTTCATCCCTTGGCATCACATTTTAGTAATCAGAATGCTTTATTCAAGCAGTAAAATCTATAGAAAAGTAGAATGATGGATTTCAGTTCATTAACAAATTAAAAAGAAATGTAAGCAAATATGTAACAGTAATTAGAATTAATGGTGAATCGTTTTTTTTTCATTTTCATGAATCGCCGTCACTATTTCAGTTTAGATATTGAAATATTGTATTTGCTTTCTGTTTCTTCTACAGTTATGATCAATCTGTAATTGAAATCATCCAGTTATCTCACAGATTATGTATTTCTCTTGTTAATTCTTTGTTGTTCTATAAATACCTAGTTCAATTAATCATATGTTTAGTAAATGAGAACATGGAATAAACAGATAAAAAGTTTTGTAAATTTTCCAACAAATAATACTTAATTTTTCATTAAATTATTTATTACATGAAACACAAAAATAGTTGACCAGTATCTGTTTTTTTTTTGTTTAACCTCCGGGTCCGAAGTCAAGCAATCTTTCTGCAGAAGATGAGATGAGTGTTTTGTAGCGTGTGTGAAAAATGCCATGCCTGACCGGGATTCGAACCCAGGATCACTAGGTGACCAGTATCTGTTTAGCACATTGTATTTTAACCAACCGGCTTGGTCTAGTGGTTAACGCGTCTTCCCAAATCAGCTGATTTGGAAGACCAGTGTTCCAGCGTTCAAGTCTTAGTAAAGTCAGTTATTTTTACACGGATTTGAATACTAGATCGTAGATACGGATGTTCTTTGGTGGTTGGGTTTCAATTAAGCACACATCTCAGGAATGGTCGAACTGAGACTGTGCAAGACTACACTTCATTTACACTAATACATATCATTCTCATTCATCCTCTGAAGTATTATCTGCAAGGTAATTACCGGAGGCTAAACAGGAAAATAGAAAGAAAGGACATTATATCTCATTTTAACTGTTAATATCGTATTCGTGTGTAATAAATTCCGTAAATAAGTGTGATTCATGAAGATTGAATGCTATAATAACATAAAGTCATCTAATAACATAATAAACATTCCTAATATAACTATTTTGTGTAAACAATTTCAGTCAATCGAAATTCAAGGCGAGCCAGAAAAAAACTTTTATTCATATCATACTACATATTTTAAATAAAAGCGATTTTCATGTATAGAAAAGATAACAAATTAGTACAATATTTATCTGACTATAACTTATTATCTAAAACCTTTTTATATGGAAAGTTGTTAGCGTGAAACATAGCGTCAAACATTGTTAGCGTTATGCAGCATAACTGCAGCATTCGGGTATGGTCCGAATGCTGTAGTTGTAACTAAATTCTCTTCAATAAATGTATTAAAATTTGGTTCTATAAAATTATTTTGCATATAGAGTATTTTTTATGTATCACATGAAGGTGGGTTTTCAAAAAGATATAGTTTGCAGATTTACTTTTCTAGAAAGAACAAATTTTATTTAACTACGGATTCATAAAAATTATATTTCCATTTATTTGGTTTTCATCAATTTACATCTTAGCATGATCAAGTCAGAAGTAGAGTTTATCACCAACTTAATCCTTCTTTAATGTAAAGTATAAATTGATATACGAATATAAAGATTCTATCGGAGAAATTGCTTTATAAAGAACTAATCATCATATTTTTTTTTTTTTTGGAGGTATTAATTACAAATCGTCAAATTTATTTTTTGATTGTTTTTTAACATTTAATCTTGTAATAAATTTTTTTATTACTATTTTCGTTAGAATTTCTTACATAGTAACGATATAGTTGAATAATCTTGCATTTTTAAATTAGTGTTTATTTAAAACGAATTCATTTTTCATAATAAGCATCTCCTAAACGCAAGCTTTTGCTTAAGTAAGACAGTAACTATTGTACTCGTATATTTTGATATACGAGTACAAAGGCTAGTATAAAAATATTGATATACGAGTACAAAGGTTAGTATAAAAATAATATTTTATTAGCCTAAGTGATTATTAACATAATTTGTTCAATAATATACGAGAGGTAAAGACAGCTAAAGTAAGGACCGTTTCATTGTAAGAAACTTTATTCTGTAAACTTTATAAATATTTTTTTTTATTTCTCTAAAACTACATACCTTATACTACTTCTCTATAAAATCACCACATGAATTAAGACATTTATCGTAGCGATACATCAGCTTCAATATAGACTCGTCGTATTCTTCTGCCGCCAGTCCATTTAGCCACAGATTAACAGCACTTTTAAGTACACCGTCACACGCGAATTCCTTACCACTAAAAACTTCTTTCAATTTTCCAAACGAATGGTAATCAGAAGGAGCTAAGTTTGGATTATATGGTGGGTGATCGTAAATTTCCAATCCAAATGTTCTCAGTAAATCATGTGTCGGACCCGCACCATTTGGACGTGCATTATCGTGCAGCAGGACGACGCTATCGGTCAGCCGCTTACGTCGCCGATTTTGAATATTGCGCCGTAACTTACGTAGAGTTTCGCAGTAGCTTTATGCATTTATAGTTGTTCCACGTGGCAAGAAACCGATCAGCAGTACGCTAAACCGATCCCAAAAGACTGTGACCATCAGTTTGCGTCCAAATGGCTATGACTTGACCTTTGTTGTTCTGGTTGGTGACTGAGGATGATGCATTTCATTCGCTTGACTGTGGTTTTCTCACTGGCGTATAATACTACAAAATCCATGTTTCATCGTCAGTAGTAACTGAATTAAGGAACTCATCACGATTTCTGTGTTGCGCATCAAAAATTCCAAAGCAGATCCCATTCGGATTTTTATGTGACGTTCCGTTAAGACGTGTGGTACCCAATGTCCACAAACCTTTCTGAAGCCTAAATCGTCATGAACAGTGTGACCAATAACAGCTCTTGAAACACCATAAAAGAACGGCCAGGTCGGAAATTGTTGAGCGACAATCTTTTCTGATTTCATCATCGACGCCTTTCAACAAGTCCTCGGTAATTATCGAGGTCCGTCCCGGACGTTTTTCATCACGCACATTAATTATGCTATTTCTATACCTTTTACACCATTTTCGGATGTTTCTTTCATTCATTACATTATCATCGTACACGGAAACCAACTGTGTATGAATTTTAGTCGGCTTAACATTTTGATGGTTAACGCATGACTCCACGTAGTTCCCAGTCGACGGCAACATCGAATTTCCTATTCATTTTACAACGTAATAACTCACACGTAATCAAAGATACTGCGACGTGACAACTTACACACAACAATACATACATGTGTGTACATTTCTAGCGTGGCCAAGAATGACACAGGTTCGCCAACCTTAAGGAGAGAAATTTCCCAGAGATTTTGTTTAAAGATATCCCTCGTATTAAAAAATCTATTTTCTCGTATTTTAAATCATAAAAGTCTATTTTTTGGGGATTTTTTTATACAGAAATAATTTTTTTACAACGTTAAATCTATTTCCATATTAAAATATATGTACTGAATTATTGTTCTAATCTCAGAGAAATACGATTAACATTTTAAAAGTCCAGGTTAGAGTATTATGCACGAATAATACATAAAGCGTATGGAGAAAACTACAGAAGAAAATAGTTGATATCACTGATTTGATAATATTCATGTAACTAGTTATTATTAGATTTATTCTTATGTCCAGCACTTCTGTGTGGTGATAAAATTAACATATGATTTTGTCTAGTTCTTTGCTTGCTACAGACCAGTTAAATCATTCTTTTACATTCTATATTTCAGTGTAAAGGCGTAGAAAGAAGACGAGTCTTTAGGATATGTAGTGAAATAATGAATAAAATAAAATTAAGTAACAAAGATGGAAGATAAACTTTTCTGCATTCCATAGAAATACCTAAGCTACATTCAAAGAAATATATTTAAATAACTAATAAACAGTAATATTCCTATTTACGAGGTACAGCGACAGCAAAGGTCTATGTTTGGGCTTACAAAAATGAACTCTTAGAGATAAAAGATTTTTTCGTAACTATAAATTGAAGATTTGAACTTATAAATAAAATAAAGTATTTTCGGTTTTAAAGGAAAATATTTTGGGGAATAACATGATCAACGTAGGCGATACAGATGGCTGGAATCAAATACAGAGTTTTGGTCACAGATGTAAGACTATGTCGTGATCAAAGAAAAACCAGACTGTCATTTTGGTTTCTATGAGCAGCAGTCGTAGAGTAAATAAATTAAGAAACAGAATATCATTGTTCTGCACAAATTTTTTTTCAAAAAAGACAAGTGGATAGGTTATTTGATATTGTCCTCAAGACCTCAAGACCAAAAAAATGTGGTAAATTAAATAATAGTAATCTTTACAAAAGCTTTTAAAAAACGGTATGTAGAATCATTATATAAAAATAAATATGATTTTTGAAGTACGATATATAGTGGAAGAACAAAGAATCAGTATTTAAGGCAATAATTTCCAGAGTTGCATAATGTATGAATTGAAATAAAATAAGAAAGAAGATGAAAAACAGATTAGGAAAAATGAAAAAAAATTATTGGGAAGGCATAAACAAAGGAATATCCGAATACTTTCCACAAAAAAAAAGTTGTTAACATGGTTTGATCATTTGATGCAAACAAGAGAAAGTTAGTTGCAACGGCGTGATTTTGAATGGTTGTCATCAGCGAATAAAAAGTGAGACGGTGAAAAAGTATATTACTGGAAAAGAGAGCAAAGGATTTTTGTTGAAGGAGAAAATAAAATACTTTTGAGAAACAATCCCCAGTATTTTATAAAAAATTATTCTGAAGTAATAAATCTTGATTCCTTATTTTCAGCACCGAAACTATGAATACCGGGTTAAATAATAACCAGAAAAACGAATATTTGTTCAAAAAACGAGCTAATAATTTTATGAAGTAATTGAAGCTACAGTTATAAATCGCAACTAAGTAACAAAAACACTATTAAAACAATGACTTCGATAACTAAAACTTAACGGGAAGTAACTGATTGGTTGAGTCATCAGATGCTGTAAAAAGGGTTATCAAAACTACAAGACAATCTGCTGTAAGATGCTGGAAAAACTGCCAGATATGAGTTAATCAATCATTACAGGTTGCACTGGTAAAGCTGTAGAAAAATGTGAATTTTTCCGCGGAAATTCGACAAAAATGATTGTACCTCAGCTCTTTAGAACACTTTTTCAATATTCTACGGAGTTTCTAATGATTATTCGAAGTGATAACAACGAATATTTTGGAACAATCTTTTGGGTCATCTTACAAGCGTTTATCGTGACATGGAGTGGAATACAGACTTTTTGAACATTTAATACAAAGCCCAAAAGTCAAAACAGAAACAAATTTAATACAAAACAGCCAGTTTTTGAATAAAAAACTGGCTGTTTTGTTAGTTATGTTTCTGCGGAAGCCTATCCAAGGAGTTACCTCTGGAATTGTAATTTTAGTATGATATAGCCAGTTCAAATATCGCATAAAATATTTAGCTATAATTCTGTTTTTTTAAGATTTCTTGTTACATTCCAAAAATTACTAAAATTTATATATTGTACCCAAATTCTATGGAGAAACCTGTTAGACTTGAACTCATTTATGAAAACTACTTATGTGTATACTAAGTTTAGTTGAAGATTGTCAAATTACCTCAAATTTGGAAACTTTTCTATGATGATTTTTTTTTTAAGAACTATAATAACAAAAGAGATTGAATTCTAGTTACATACTACTAAATCACTTGAAATAATTGTGTTATGAAATATCATTTTTCAGTCTATCTGATAAAGATAATAGAGAATTTAACTACTTGAAAGCTTTTTCAAGGAAAAAAAAAATAAGTAACAGCTTGTTATTTTCCTAGTTATCAGTCAAATTACAATAAAAAAAATTGAATATTTTGATTGTTTTTATTTAAAACTATCAAATTTTCCGTCCTCTATCACGGAATTATAGCAATTCAGCCGTTGTTTTGGAATATTGTAGACTCGAACGGTCAGATTTTATTCCTGCCACAAAATTTCTTTTTTGTATATTCACAGCTCAAGCATTAAACTTATGTGAGGAAAAAAATGTATGTATTAGGTAAAACGAGCAATGTCACAGAGTTCTATAAATAAAAGATGAAATGTAGTATAACTCGAAAAAAAAGAAATGAAATAAAAGTTAAATCTAAACCTAAATTTGCATAAAGAATAATTTGAAAAATAATAGTCATGAGATTATCAGTCTTCTGCATATAATAAAATGATAGCTAGAGTAGTCCTCGTGCGCGCATCAAATAATTTAATAAAACGTTTTGCAGATTTATACCTTAGAGGCTTGGTCATTATCTACAATTAGAATTATGACGATATTCTTAATGGGGGTTAAGATATTAAAGATATTCATTATCGAAAAAATCTGATGTGGACACTATATAACTTCCTTGTACACCTGTTAAATTACATATACACATTTTTAAAATTACATAAAATTTTATTTCATTAATAATTTCTGATTTTTTCATTTTTTTATTGTTTTTTTTTTTTTTTTTAATTACAACATTTTTTATAATCGCAGGTTAATAATTATTAATAAATCAATATATTTAAATTAAAAAAAAAGATGAAGTCGGATTCTTCCCCTTCTAAGATTCAAATATTTCATTAATTAAAGTTTTATTTGGCTATAACTCTGGAACCAATGAAAATAAGTACTACTCGTTGAAAATATATCGTTGAAAACCTCTCAATGAGACCTTATTATTGCAATTAAGAAAAAATCCAAAATCCAAATTTGTTTTGATTTTGGGCTTTTTTGGACACTTTTGGTCAGTCGATTGCAATCAAAAGGAGAGGTGCACAACAAGATGTTACAACAATCCTAAATCCAAAATTTTAACATCTTACGGCTAATCGTTTTTTAGTTATGCGAGATACATACGTACAGACGTCACGCCGAAATTACTCAAAATGGATTCAGGGATTGACAAAATGGATATTTCCGTTGAAATCTGAAAACCGAAATCTTTCGCAACCACAATACTTCCCTTACGTCTTACAAGAAAGTAAAAATATAATCCTATTACTTCGTTATATTTCTGTTACTATGGTAAAAGAAAAAAGCTCTAAATTCATAGCTATACACGTTTAAATATTTGAATATTTTATTATATGTTTATTATTAAATTATTATTATTGTTGCTAGGACAAAAAAATAAAAACCTACGGGTTGGGTAAACTCGCCGTCGTAAATCAGCTGATTTTGACGTCGAGAGTTCTAAGGGTCAAATTCCAATAAACTGATTTGAATACTAGATCGTGGATGCTGGAGTTCTTTCGTGATTGGGTTTCAATTAATCACACATCTGAGTTAGTTCTACAATAAAAAGATTTTATTGTAGATTATAAAAATATCTAAAAAAAAGTAATAGTAAAAATAATTTTTTTTTTACCACTATAAAAAGTAATAAATAGAGTAAAATAATAGTATTCTTTTTTAATTAACCCACCTATTTTGTTTTGATTTTTTATATTTTCAATTATTTTATTATTTGCTATGTACAACTTTTAAGTAGCTGATATGTGTATTGTTATAATTTTAATTTTTTTAAAATTAAAATTGCTGATCATTTTATTTGGTACTAGAAAAAAGGCAGATCCAAGGCCCGCCGCAAAAATGTTACATGTCTTATGTTTCATTACACATGATTTTGTTAAATATTTTTTCCTACTGTTACTAAATAACTTTCATGCATTTAGCATATAGCAACAACATAAACTTTTACATTGAAAACGTCAAATTCTTTGACATTTTTAGCTTTTTCTTGTAGTGATTTTTTAACACAGTTTCAATGTTTTCCTTTTTTTTATCCCCAGAACACAAATATAATTTTAGATAAATCATTCGTGCGCTGTGCGCAGCTTCCCGGCGCAACACGTGGTCCGGTCTACGCCAATAGCAGGTAAAACAAAAATGTGAGTACATATATCAAACAAACAAAGCCACGCACTATCCGTTTTTACTGGAAGATTTTTATAATCTTCAATAAAAAAATTAAATCTATATAAAATATTCTATTAATCGTAATATTTCTTCCGTAAATGTTTCAATAATTAAAAAAAAAAAAATTAATTGTCAAACGTATATTATCTAATTTTAATAAATCTTTTTAGTAAAATCCAAACACGATAGTCCACCCAATTTCAATATATATAAAAAAAAATTGCGATACTACGTTTAAATAAGTTTGTCCAACGACAAAGTTATTTCATAAAACATTGATTATGTTAATAAGACCCTATTTAATTTTAATTTGCTAACTTTTAGATAAAAGATAATACTTAATGACTTCATGACCACTGTAATCTTTAAAAAAATGATAAATTAATAAGGAAAAGAGCCTTTTTGTGCCAGTAACTATTGAAAATACCCAATAACAGAGATTTAAATTTTTAATCATAGTGTTAGAAAGACTAGTTACGAGATTATCTAACATTAATAGTAGAATAAATTAGAATTTATAATTGCAAATAAAATTATTTTATATAAATAAAACGTGTAATAATGCCTTCATGAAAAATTATTTCACGAAGATTTTTATTTAATTACATCTATAATAAACACGTCAAAAATTTATTTTTTATAATCGATATAAAATAATTACTTTGTACATATGTACAAAAACTTGAATTATGTTTTATATATATGTATATAAAGCAATATTATACAAATAAACGTACATTACAACAAAACAAACTAATAATAATAGTAATAAAATTTAAAAAAATAAACGAGAAGGTTATTTAATATTTCACTGACGAAGTACTACATTGTTATTATTCATTTCAGCTTGTAAAAGAGATTATAAAATCTGTTAAGATTTAAAAACATGTTTTAAACATACCTCATTTTCAACACGTGTTTTCAATGTCAGTCATATCATAAAAATGAAAAATAAGCTTACAGAATTTTACCTGTTTTTCTGCCGCAGGAATACATTTTTAATGTATGACAGTAAAAAAAAGAAGTAAATAAAAAAAGAAAAATATATTATGACCTTTCCTAGAATTTTTGTTTTAAATTATTTTTTGAATGAATAATTATAATCTTGTATTTTTAAAAGAAAATGCATTTTTAAAAGTAAAAATGATATATACCTTATCATTTTTAAAGCAGTCTTCTTTAATTTTTCAATATTGTACAAAGAAAATTACAAGTAATTCCATAAATGATTCAATCTTAAATAATTATAAAATATTTACAGTTTTAAAATAGAAGGTGTCTTACTTTTTATAGCCGTAAAAATTCTGACGAAATAGTGTCGGTGTATGATTCATATCGCAAATGATTTTGTTATCAATCAAAGAAATATACCTGTAAAAAAAATATATAATATGAATATGAAATAAAAATCACATTAATTTTTCGACAAATTATTAAATTAACAACAAAATCAAAATATCTGTAAAAAAGGTTAGCCATAATTAAAATAGAAATAAAAATTTACAATGCAGGGTTATATTTTTACCATATACAAAAAAAAGTCATATCTATGAAAATATGTTACAATTTAAACAAACTAAAGAAATTAAAAATGAAAAAGCAGTTGATAAAATTACTAAAATCAAATTATTTGGTTACAACTTCTGTATCAAAATCAATTTAATTTCAAAATACGTTTTCTATTATTATGAATAGGATTATTGAAAAAGAAAATTTTACCGTATTTTTTATTTAACCAGCGGCACTAAAACCAAAAAGAATTATGCTGATGTAAAATATAAAATAAGCGTTCTCACGTTAACAATGTAATAACTCAGACTTCTAAGAAATTACTCAGGATATCTAGAATAACATATTTAATAGGAAATAGATCAACTTCAGATCGTTAATATCAGTGGAATTAACATTTCTCTTAAGAAAAATAAAAAAATAAACACGTTAAATAAAAATACTAATTATCCTGAAATTTATACTTCATTATAAATTGGTTGATCATGAATGAGTGAGATACCAGTATAAAAATGTAGCAATTTTTCTGAAATTTTATTCTCTTATATTTAGAAACAAGCTGCTGATATTTAAGATTCTACCATAGAAATATTAGAATAAGTACAAATTAGAAAATGTCTAATCGTAACTTCGTAGTCTAATCGTAACTGTTTTAATTAGAAGATATCTACATCGTTTTATTAGAAGAAGTAAGCTACTTTAAATTAACCTCCATTCGTAATAAGAATGGAAGGTAATTTAGAGTAGAACTAACTAAGAAGTGTATGTAAAAAGATTAGGAGGCAAATAACTTCAAAGAATCTATTTCAACTTATAATAAATGGTTGATGTGATCGGGCTAATTATTAAAAAAATGTTGTAGTATTGTTTCAGTAATTTTTCACGTGTTTTTGAACCGGTTTTTACATGAACTTACAATAGCTCAATCGTGTTCTCAAATCTTCCAACCATAGTTAAACTCATTTCCCGACATCATGCATTGGTAAAATATTATACAGCGATGAATGTCAGGTGACAATACAATATCCCATTGTTAATTTCATATATCTATATATTTTACATACAGAACATAAAAATAACATATTTATATATATATATATATATATATATAAGTTAACGGGAGATACATGGGAAGCATCTTGAGGAAGGAGCTCAATCGACAACGTGTAGCTATCGATCCTATTGATTTTGACTGTCAATTCAGTACGATCGGGTAACTTTTGAAGCAGATTTTAATATAATTAGTGTAAATATTTACCTCCTAAAATTTAGGTATCAGTTTACCGATGCAAGATTGAATGGCTTATTCTCGCTTGTATTGAATCTTCTTATACAGATGTATCACTATTTTTCCCGGGACTTTCATAACGTATTCTACTCGTGAAAATAGTGGAAAACGATGATATAAACATATGTACTAAAATGCTTCGTTTGCGAATTACGACTAGTGAAAGATTACGCTTGGATTTCAGCTACCCCGGTGAAATGAAGTCGTTCTGAAATTTTTAGATTGTCAGTTAAAAGAGGAATAAAGATCGATGATGAAGAATAAAATTTTTACGTTTTGCTGATGACCTGGCGATACTGGCGGAAAGGCCAACTAAACTAAATGAAATGCTTGATGATTTAAAAGAAGCTTGCAAAGGAGGATCAACATAAAGAAGACAAAATGTCTTAGGTCAAAAAATGTCTTTGGTTATAAGAAGACAAAATGGTATATTATGTGGAAAAGAGGAGAGAATATAGATTAAGGTAGTAAATGAAGTTTTAGAACAGGTAAAGAAATTTCAGTACTAGGGAGATAATTTATAAGTGATGACCTGACTTGCACAGTAGAAATTAAAACAAGAATATCAAGTAAGCAGGCATTTAATAAGGGAGAAGACTGCTGAAGGGAAAGTTAAACTTAGCGTTATGGAAGAGATTTATGAAATATTTTATTTGGAGTGTGATGCTCTATAGACCTGAAACGTGGATGATAAGAAAGACAGACAGAAAACAAATTGAGGCATTTCAGATGTGGGTGTGGCACAGAATGGTAAATGTCAGATGGCAAGACCATGTAACAAATGAAGTACTAAGGAGTATTGGAAAGAACAGGAAAATGCTAATGTGATTGAATATAGGAAATATTCAGTCACAAATCAGTATCCTAGTCAGCTGATTAGGACACTGAATGAGAAGAAGATGTTAGTGGATGCGTTAGAAGGCTTGGGAATGGAAGGAAAGGAAGAGATTTCAAATGATGGATGGGGTTATGAATAAGGGAAAATATCCTGAAAAAAGTGGTTAGCGAAAGATAGAAAAAGGAGGAGAGCAGCCGCCGTGCAGGACCTGCTCTAATGTCAGTACAATATGAACAGTTACATATAATTTTCCTTTTTTTACATCGGTTCATCATTGTTTTACTTCTACATATATTTTATTTTGGTTTCTACTGTTTAGTGTCATTCATAATTGATAATTGTATGTGTTTGGCAGAAAACCTTTTATTATACTAGAGTTTAATTTTTAAGTACTTTCATTGAAAACTCCTCATTATGGAATTTGGGATGGGATCCAATTTATTAAAGATTTATGAAAAATTAACCAATTGTAAATAAACTTAAAAATATCTGATGTGGACACCATATACCTTCCTTTTACACTTATTAAATGACATATACACATATTTTTAAAATGAAAAGTACATAAAATTTAATTCACTAATAACTTCGGATATTTTTTCATATACATTCTTTATTTTATTGTTATTATTCAATTATTATTCATTGCAAACATTTTTTTACAATCAGAGGCTAATAATTATTAATAAATCAATATATTTAAATCATGAAAAAAAAAGGAGATGAAGTCAGGTTCGAACCGATTTGCCTTCCTCTTGTAAGATTGAAATATTTCATTAATTAAACTTTTATTTGGCTATAACTCTGGAACGAATGAAAATGTATGATATATCGTTGAAAATCTCTCAAATGAGGGCTTATTACTGCAGTTAAGAAAAAGTCCAATATCAAAATGTTTTAGATTTTGGGTTTTTTGGACACTTTTCGTCCAGTCGATTGCAATAAAAATAGGAGGTGCACAACTAGATGTTACAGTAGTCCTAAATCCAAAATTTCAAAATCCTATGGCTAATCGTTTTTGACTGATGCGAGATCAAATGATGCGACGTACAGAAGTCACGCCGAAACTAGTGAAAATGGATTCAGGGATGGTCAAAATGGATATTTCGGTTGAAATCTGAAAACTGACATTTTTCGCGGTCACAGTACTTCCTTTACTTCATACAAGGAATTACAAAGAGAGACATTTTTGAACATTTTTCTTAATTTCGAACACAATAAAAATTCAAAATAAGATGCTTAATATTTTATTATATATATATTTCATTTTTGTTGAAAACACAGAAAATGGCGAACAGAGGGAAAATGAAGCGAGATAAAATATTTATCTACATGAACTTTTTCGCTTATTTAATGTGATTTAAATCTCTCTCTTGATTTAAGATTTAAATTTTTGTTCAAATCAGTTCCTTAAATCTGGGCAACACTTCCCGGGGCATTGTATAAAACTAAATTTTGTAACATCTATCAACTGTTATTTTCTCAGAAGATTACTTTCTGTTCGAAAAAGATTGCGTTTATTTTCCTGCGGTAAAGTTCCCAGTGTTTCAGAATAACTCTAATATCTTAGAATGCTGCAAATCTGATAAATATTATCTTTGACCCAAGTAAGACAGAGATTCTAACTTCCATATTAAACATTGCAGTGGATGCTTAAATTGTCAAGAAATTGTTTTAATTAAAATGAAAAATTCATAATAACCATATTTATTGAATAGTAAAAATGCTCAAGTTTTAGTTGAGTACTGCTTTATTAAAAAAAAAAAAAAATAACTAAGAAGCATGTGAGAGAATCTTAATTGATAAATACATTTAGTTTACAAACATAATCTAATGTATTAATCTAGAAAACAATTTTTTTATTTATTTATTTGGTTTATCAGTCACCCCTTTTAAATATTTGAGCATAAAATTTAATGCATTTTTGTTTAAAATTGTTTCCGTTTTTTTTTTTTAATTTTATTTATTTAATATTTTGACCACAGATGAGCTGGTAGTAATTTATTACATTTTTATAAAATAGATAAACTATTTTTATATTTCTTAAAAAATATGTAGTTAACATTTTGCATTAAATATTTTTATAATAGAAAATATATCAAGCTAGAGAAAATGTATAACCGTAACAAAGTTTTCTACATCTCATTAAACTTCCAGTCGTATCCAGGGTAGTTCACAGGTTGAAAAATTCTAGTGACCGTATAGCACTCACGAGAAGGGCGAACGAAATCTCATTAGTTGCTAGTCCAGTCCAGACAAAGGACAAGACAATTGTGGAATGGGAATTGTCCAATTTGTAGCGAATCATCATCAAATAGGTCTAACTTCCTCAACCTGTAGCAATTTCCTTTCACGTAATCATCGGTTGCCAATTGAACGGAACTTTTTTCCATTTATTTCACGAAAATTTGTTCCGTTCTGTAACTTTGCAGTAATGTTATTTAGGTGTTTTTTATCTCGTTAAGTAACTTTTATACGTAGTATTTTTTTTTTTTTTTTTTTTTTTTTACAAAAGGGATGAAGAATTTCCGTATGTTACAAAATGCAACAGATGCTAAGTTCACGCCATTAAGAGGGAAAAGCAAAATTGTACGTTTTAGTATTAATATCTTTATCTCCAAAGAAAAAAGGAACATCAGCAAAATTATATCTCCTACATCAAATAATTTGAACAAAGTACTGAATAACGCAAGATCTTAATAACCTTATTGCTAAAATTTATATCGAGCCATATAATATTTTATCAGAAATAATGAAGTTCATGCACACAGTCGCATCTTGATTAGGCTTAATATTTTTCATATTCTACAATATAAATAATATTTTTGGTAAGCAATTATATTTAAATTTTCGTTTGATTCGAAATAAGCACTAAGTGAAAACAACGAGGAAAACCTGACAGGAATATTTGAGTGACCCAATTTTTTCCATAATATGTCACAAAAAAAATTGGGTGACTCAAAATTCCCAATAGATTTAATAGTACCAGAATATTCTATTTATATACGAGTATAATATTTTTTTCCTATTTTTATATAAATAAAAATATTCAAAACAATAAATTACTTTAACTATAAACTCTTAACCCACCGGGTTGGTCTAGGGGTAAACCCGTCATCGCAAATCAGCTAATTTCGAAGTAGAGAGTTCTATGGTTCAAATCTCAGCAAAGGCAGCTAGATTTATGCGGATTTGAATACTAGATCGTAGTATTCTTAGGTGGTTGAGTTTCAATTAACCACACATCTCAGGATTGGTCGACCAGAAATTGTACAAGACTACACTTCGTTTATATTCATTCATTCTCTGAAGTCATACCTTACGGTGGTTCCGAAGGTTAAACAGAAAAAGAGGCAACGGTAAAACCTAAAAGAGATTATTTTTACCAGTGTTAACTAATTTTGCATATTTCAATAAAAAAAGAATCAGTTCCTTATAACTACGTAAAATAATTTTCTTAAAACAGAAGTTTTAAAAAATTACATATACTTCAGGAATATTCAAAAATAAAAATTAGTATTAAGAAAAATATTACATTTTTATAAAACTATACTTTTTGCTTCCTTGTACGCAGTAAAGGAAGTATTGTGATCGCGAAAAATTTCGGTTTCCAGATTTCAACGGAAATATCCATTCTGACCATACCTGAATTCATTTTGACTAGTTTCGGGGTGACATCTGTACGTACGTATGTAGACGTAGGATGTTGAAATTTTGGATTCAGAACTGTAGTAACATCTAGTTGTGAACCTCCCCTTTTGATTGCAATCGACTGAATCAAAAGTGTCCAATAAGCCCTCAGTGAGAGCTTTTCAACAATGTATCATAAGTGAGACTTATTTTCATTGGTTCCAAAATTTTAATTAATGAAATATTTGGATCTTATGGGAAGGCACATAGGTTCGAATCAGACATCATCTCCTTTTTTTAACCTTTTTTTTTAATTTAAATATATTGATTGTATAAATTAGATTTCGATTTACCAACAATTTAAAAATTGTAAATCCTAATACTTTCGGAGCTGTTACTCAATCTTCGGGGATTTTTTAAAAGATGTTCACTTAAATTCAAATCAATAATCATTTTTAAATGAAACTGTTATGTTGTAATAGTCGGTTGTCAAGAATAAAATTAATTCGTTTGTCAATAAGACAGTAACGTTAAAAACAGTATGTTTGTAAGACGTTTGCAATTATTATCTAATAGTCGCAAATTATCTAATAATAGTTTGCCAAATGCTTAGTAAATTAAATTTAAATATATTGATACATTAATCATTTATTAACTTCTCATTGTAAACAATTTTTTACGATGAATAATAACTCAATAATAACAAAAAAAAAAATGAAAAAATATCAGAATTTATTAATGAAATAAAATTTTATGTACTTTTCATTAAAAAAAAAATGTGTATATGTAATTTAATAGGCGTACAAGGAAGTCATGTGTAGTTAACATCAAATTTTTATACTTATGTGTCGCTACGTTGTTTAGATACACTAAAATTTCAATCAAATTTTAAAAAGAATAGTTGAAGAGAAATTTATGTTGTTAGATTCTTGGAGATTATCATGGCAATTGGTTCCAGAGAGAACTAATTACATTTCATTATATGAAGGAAGTGGTTTTAGGTAGATTCGACTTCCGGAAAATTTCAACATAATTTTGCGTTTCACATCCACCAGACACAAAACCAGACATTGCAGACTAGTGGATGCTTCATCATGACAATGCCCCGTGTCACACGGCCATTTCCATCAGAAATTTTTTACCTCAAAACGCATTCCTACGGTTCCTTTACCCCTCTACTCACCTGATTTGAGTCTTTGTGACTTTACCTTTTCCCGAAATTGAAACATGTCTTAAAAGGATGTCATTTTGGAACTCTGGAGAACACTCAAAAGACTGTGACCGACCATTACTTTTCTCACACTCCTTCTATATATATATATATATATATATATATATATATATATTTCACTTTCTTGTGGACACGATATTTGCCATAACTATGCACCAATCACTTTCAAATTGATACATAAAATATAACGACCCAAAATCTCGGTCGAGTTCGTTAATGGGCAAAATCGGACAATGCGGATAGAAATGTGGACTTCTTCGAAAAAAACAAAATATTGCTATAATTTTCTTATAAGGAAAATATCGAATTCGTTTAAAGTTCCTGCTATTTTTGGATAAGGGCCTAAAACTTATCTAAGTGATGTTTATTGATATTACCAACCATTGGCCCAGGAGGTGGAAAAAGTGGGGTTTCGAAGACAAAGAAAATCATAACTTCCTTAATAGGCACAATATCGAATTGGTTTAAAGTAGTCATTAGTCCTCTAAACATTACCTAAAATTTTGTCTGAAATCATTTTTTTATATAACCAACCCTTACGGCAAGGGATAACCAAAATATTACTGAAATTGTAAGAAGATGGAACTTGTCGTATGCTAAACATGTGAAACTTTTTTTAACATGCAATCATTGTCGTATTGAGTAAATTTAAGGTTTTTCTTAACTTTAAGGTGGAAATATTTTTACCCCTTACTTAGCACCGGTGAAATCTAACTCCACCTTCTGGTGTGCTGAAAGGGATTTTTTATTTTTAATATTTTTATTTAGAGGGTGATTACAAAGATGTAGTTGCCGGTAACAAAGATCTAGATATTATAAAATATACCTAGGGATAAGAAGAATAGAAAATAGAACTCCTCTGTAATTAATAATCAGAATTGGATTATTTTGTTAATGTAATTATTGTTCTTTGTATAAATAATAGAGAAGATCTCTCTTAAAACAGAACATGAAATGTTTACTTTATTTTACTATTTTAGGTCTAAACTCAATTCCACCTCAATTTTTCAGGCTTACGATAGGTTTTGAATTTAAAATATTGAATTGGGAGTTTTTTTAACTAAAGCTAGACTATGTAACAATTCACTCAGACAAGGAAACGATTTAAGACAGTTTAGAGTTTGTAAAACAGTTTAAAGGAAAATAGATTTTTTTACTATTGTACCTCGCTTTTTAAATAAAATAAAATTTATTATTAAAAATTATACGACTAAAAGTGACGTACGCTTGTGTATATATAAGCATGTATTTATGTAATTGAGAGAAAGGAAATTTTTTGTAACAAATCCGAAACTGTTATAAATAAAAATCTAACTAAGAAAAATGTTTAAGCAAATTTTTAACAGATCAGTATTTTTATCCAGCAAAGATTTTACTAAAAATAAAACTAATAGGTGAGATAATAAAAATATTTTATGAATGTTTGAACCTTTGAAAACTTTCTATTTCAAGTTCTAAGAAAAACATAAATTCGAATTTAGTAAATTACCATGACAAAATTGCGATGTCTTTGAAAATTAACAATAATTTGATCATTTTACTTTAAATTCTCATGATTTTTTTACGAATTCAACTGAATATAGAAACAAGCATGATTTACTAATCTTCAAATCAAATCCACAAACATCATAATTTTGATCATTCTGGACTTACTACTTTTATTCTAAAACATACAGTACAATATAGCTTGTACTCGATATTATTTTTTTAATCTAATAAATTATTATATATTTTATGTTTTTAAAGGTGTACATTTTTATTTCTCCGACTGAATGGAAACCACTGTATGAGTAAATTATACATATATTTTATAATGCATTGTAATAGAATTGTCATGAAAATTCATGACAATTCCATACTATGTAGCAAGGTAATTTTCTTCAGTTACACGAAACTTTTCAATCTTTCTTATGACTGTGGAGCATGTGAGTCACTTAAAGCAGTATTAGCAATAATTAGAAATGCTTCCTCTGAGATTAATTATCTTCATCATATCCTCGGTTCAGTGTTTACGTCACCTCAAAAGCTAAATATTTTCTATTTGTATATTACAGTAGTCTTTAACATATGATTCTGCGGTAACAGATGACCTTACCTAATATCCATCATGATTGATAAATATATAAATTTACTCCTACATTTATGTAAGTTGTTAACGTTTATCAGATTGGTGTTAGAAAGAGTAATTGTTACTTGACATCAACAAACACTGATAGAAAGAAAGGATTTTTAAATGAGAAGAGTATACAAAAAACTTAAACTGTCACTGGGAAATTTGTTAAATATCATTCATGAATGACATGAAAGTATCCATGAAGTAGAAAACTAATAAAAAAAAAAAAAATTATTTTATAAAGTAAAATGTACAATATTACTGTGCCCATTTAAAAGGTCCTTGTTGGCTACTGAAAATATAATGAAAACTTAAAAAAATTTAAGAAAATTAATTATACATTAATTATTTTTTTTAGATAAGGTAAGCAAAATATAACAGCAAGTGCTATTATAATAGCTATTATATATGCAACATAATAGCAAGTTTTATATAAAGGTTTTTTATACCAATGATACTTTTTTTTAAATTAAAATCTTCAAACTTATTTGAACATTTTTCCATAAATTAATGTCATTTCATCAAGGTATTAATTTTATATTTTAGGCCAAAGAGAAATAGTATACACGAGTACTATTTTACGGATGAAAATAGTTTTCAGCTTTTCTCGTTAGTAATTTATATATGTAGAAAGTATGACACGCTGTCAGAATATTCCTTCGTGTTCATTTACATATGTTTTACCAGAAAGCATGAGGAAGGACGACCTATTCTCGCTTTTACTAACGGTCATGAAAATTCACAGACTAATGATTTCTCTCACAACTGTAGGATGAACAAAACGTACGGAAGGAGACGGGTAAGAGGAGAGGTGCACAAGAAGAGGGGGGAGGGTTTCACAGGCTTGATACCGATCCTTCATTTAACATTGGTACGTTGACAAAACAAAATGGTTATTCGTTTCATTCTATCAGCGATGGTAGAAATATAATATTAACCGTACGTACAGTTCACAGTTCTGAAGTTCTCTCTTTTCAACAACCAGTAGAAAATAGAATCTAAAATTTCATCATATAACGGATGTACACAAAATTTTGAAGGAAGTACTGACAAATGAAATTATTCATACAAATTGATAACACTGTTCTTTGTATTATACGAATATGTTATAAAACTAATTACAGGTCTTTAATAAAATTTTATGAATATATATAATTAAAACGGATACTTAAATATATCTCATCAGATTGAATAAACAGATGAGTTAAATTGCCTTAGTGTAGTATAGCATGTTTATAAAATTAGATTGTTATAAACGAAAAAAAATAACTAGCCGACATTAAATTTTTCAGTTTTGTTAAACATATTAAAAAGAGAGACAAAGATAGAATAAAATATTATAATGTTATAAAAAAAACTTTCCAACAGTAGATTAAATTATTTACTGTATTATGGGGTCAAACATTTTATGTTGACGGTTTCGAAGTATCAAAAGTAAGACTGCATGTTATCCTTCAACTGCACTGATGAAATTCAAAATTAAAAAAAAAAAAACATAAGTATAGGAGATGTAATTGTGAAAATATTTTTGCGGTGTCAAATGAGAGTACAAAGTGAATTTATAAAGATCTAATGTAAAATCGTCCCCATCCGGCTCTTTCTCACTTTCTACTACCACCACTGTTTTATGTTTTTCGTTTCTCAACCTATCCTCGAGTGATTATTTCTTTCACGAGAACAACTACTATTTTCTACTGTTCATTAACAGAATAATCTCTCTGAGTTGTGGGTATGTATGTGTTATACGCATAAACATAATATCTAATGGGTTACCTACATAAAATAAATATTCTTATTCATGCTAGTTTGTTAAAAATCTTATTATAACACAACAGTTTTTCACCGAAATTGACTTATTAATGTTGACTTTTAATGCATTTTCTTTTTTAGAGATTGTCATAAAGCTTTCCATTTGCTAATTCGTATCTCAAAAGGACTTTCACAATCAAAGGAAAAAAAATCGGGATACTATTTCATAAGAAAGCAAAAAGAAAAAAATTATTTTTACCATGATAAAGGATTTACAGTCCTTAAAAACAAATTTTTTCTACATTTAATAATATCGAAGTAACTTCTGCAGAGTACAGTTTACCACGATATCAGTAAATTTTAAAGATTTTTTACTTCTTACTTTGAAAAATTGTGAAATTTAAAAATTTTAGCCATCACCCAACCCAATGGTGGTAAATAATAAAATATAAGTAAATCCTGTAAATAACAACTCTTCTATCGTCTGACCATGAGAATAGGAAATTTTCCCCATTTTATTAATGCAGGAACGTAACTCTAAATATGTTACAATCTGATTCAAAAATTCAAAATTAATATTAATTTCGGTATCTTTCATGTTATCTCTTAAGGTTTTCAAAAAATAACAAGAAAGGAGACTTGACCGAAATGAAAACCGTGGCTAATAAATATTATTCTCCTATGCAATATACTTAAATTAGATTTTCTACCGCTTGATCTTAAAAGCTTAGTCTTAGACATTTTTTTCTTAAATTCAAAAGAAATTTTGCGCTTGAATTACAACTTTGTTTATCGAGTTCAGTTTTAAACCAATATATTTTTTATTATTAATTTATATTATTAATTTTATATATAAATTTATCAATGATTAAAATGCACCAAGTTCAATATTCTACAGTACCAAAACACATCACGACGAATATAGTAAAGGATATCCAGTTGTATTTTGTTAATGATACTCAGTTTTTTAGGAGAAAACTTTTTTTTAAATTGTCTAGTCTATACTTTCAGTTCTAAAGCTGCAAATAAATAATCAAATATTAATAAAATATTAGTTGTTAATTATACCATTTTAGTTGATAAGACTGTCGAGTAAGACTGTCAAACGTAAGAAATAATATTTTTAAAATTTTTCTTTAAAAATTCTTTAAATTTTTACTGTATGAAATTGATGTCAAATTAAGAACACGTTACTACCAGCAAACTATTTTTAATTTGGTGTTAAATCGAAATTTAAATCTTTCGACGTTTTATTTGTTTTTTAAAATTGGAAATGATTAAGGTGAGATATAGCTTTAACCACGTAGTGGCTGGGCCAATCAGGGTTTTTAGTACGACCTAAGAGAAAAAAAAAATCAGATCATAGAGGGAAGAAATAATTCCTTTGTTTAAGAAGTGAGAAAATACGATCTACGAGAATTGTGGAGAAGGAATAATTAATCTTACACATATCTAAAATATATGAGAGGATCCTGAAGAAAAAATAAATGTACGAGTTGAAATTCAATTGAAGAGAGAAAGCTTGAGAGAGAAAGATCAGAACAGATTTAGAAAAAAGCGATTTCTACTTGATATTTTTAATGAGATTTTAGTCTGATATTTTCGATGAGACAAAGGAAAAAATAGTTGAGAGCAAGAAAACTTTGATGGTATCTTTCATCATATTGAGAGTACAATCAAGAGGAAGTAGATAAGGATGGAGGGATAGTAAAACAGTACTTTTAAGAAGAGTTCTGGAAATATACTTTTTTTTGAGGATGGTTGCTAAAAGAAGGAAGTGCGCTTACGAATTTGGTTAAAATTTATTTGAAATTTTACTATGAGAATACCTAAAAAAATTCCAGGAGCATGAAATGTCCGTTCGTGAAAAACGGACATATAATCTTGATATAATAAAAGAAGGACTACAAGAAATAACATAGACTATCTGCAAGCATAATTTAAATCTTTAAAGAACGTAGGAATATTTCATATTATTTCTCATCAAATCAAAACAGTTTGTTTGAAACTTGATATTAAATCTCCATTTTATATTCAGGAAATATTTACATTAACTTCTTAATCAATTTTCATAAAGTTTCGTTCGAAAATACACTCTCAATATTTGAATCATCCTGTTATATATCATTACGCTGTATAAATTCAAGAAAAAAGTACAAAAATGGAGGCAGAATTTACAATCCCCTTTTCTTCTGAAGAAGAGTATTACATGTAGGATTACAATAATAACTAGAATACATAATTTTTAAAAATCTGTCTCATAATATTTTCAAATATAATATACAGAGTGATTCACTAAGAATGTAACAAATTTTCAGGACATATTCTACTGATGAGAATAAAGAAGAAAGTTCTTATTAATATAGGTTCGGAAACGCTTCATTAGTGAGTGTCAGTTGGTAAAAGATTTTGCGTTTGTTTTTGAGCTTTCGGTAAAATTAAGCCAGTCAGTAATTCTTAAAACTCAGATTAAAGGAAAATTTAGTAATTTTATATGAAATATGACATGTAAAACTGAAAAAAAATCATCCCAGAACTGTATTTTTTGTAGCTTTTGAAAAATATGGGGTTAAAGATAAATGATTGGGATAAAATAAAACACTATTTTATGTTTGGCGTGATATAACTTTTTTAAATGGATTTGGCTTAAATAAATGTTTTAAACAAAATTTTTAGAGAATTTGATTCTGATTAAAACGGTACGAATAAAGTGTAAAGAAACTAAATACAAACGTAAGAATTTTGAAGTTTATTAAGAACAAACCATATCAGAATGTGGCAGGTTTTAAATAGGTAATATAATATGAAACATAATTTTCAGTATTATAAAACAAAAGAATTAAATATTTAAGAAAAATTAAAAAAAAATTAAAAAAAGGAAAAATCAAATAAAAAAAAACACATCAATAAAACAATTTATAAATTTTTTTAAAGCTGAAAAATTAATTCTATCTAAATTTGTTTGAAATAATTTATTTCATAGGTCAGAAATTTGCTAACAAAGCGTTTCCAAACCTATGTTTATATGAACTTTCTTATTTATTTTCACCAGTAGAACATGTCCTGAAAGTTTGTTATGTTTTTCATGAATCACTCTGTGTAAGTAATAATTATATATTAGTATTAAAATTAAAATTACGCTTCAGTACAATATATAATTACATTTCAACCAATCAAAAACATAATCATTGTTTAAATCTTAATAAATAAGGTAGTTTGTTTTTCGTAATGTATTTCCCAATACAGAAATTAGAGTATATTAAAAGAGTAATTTATAAAGAACATTTTTATTCAGGTTAACTTTGCATATATGAACAGCTTATTTTTTTATCTATTACTGAAATATTAAAGTTATTAAATTTCTGATAACAAGTAAGCACTAAATGCAATAATATTAAGAAAAATTTACATAAAAAAGCCTTTAACACAAAAAATCTTTCCATCATATTCTAAATAAATAATTTTATGAATAAACAAATTAATAAAAGAAGTTTTTTTTGTAAAAAAAAAAAGGTAGTAACAAGGTAATTTTGTTGAAAAGAACGTTTTGTACTGAGAAATTTTCCAATATTAAATAATAGAAAATTCCTGTTAAATATACGGTTCTGTAAGCTTTGCTTAGCTTTCAGATTACTTTGAATCCCTTTATAGACTAACGACAATAATAAATTGATCATTATTATATACTTCTATGTACGATACATTGAGTTTAACAAATATATTTTCTTTGTAACACTTTCCAACCTTTAAATTGTTCATGTAAAAACTGGTATTGCTTTTGTATTCCTTTGATTTTGAAATTGTTCAGGCGTTTATTAAATATAAACAACTTTTTAATATTAAATAAAACAGAGAGTAATTTATATCGTTTATAATTTATATAAAAACCTAAAGAATAATAATAATAAAGCAATTCATAAAATAAATCCAACATCAAAATACAATGACATAAAAAGAAAGCGTTCTTATTAGCGTTCATAATTAAGAATCTACCGAATAGAATACATAACTCATTATTTCACGACAGTAAAGTTTATTAGTTATATATTTGTTCTTCCTGTCTGTCCTATTTACTATTATAGCTACGTAAATATAAAACAATTGAAGTATAAATTACTTTCTTTATTAATAAGATGTTTAATAAATAGCTAACTTCTGTTGCGAACAAGAAGAAAGTGTTATTAATCGAGTTGAGCATCAGCTGTTATTAGGCGGCATCAACTGTTAATGTGCAATTTTGATCACCGAACGAAGAAACTTCTTATTACTTTAGCTATTTTGATACGAAAATGACCACGATATGATATTTGTAGCCACTGTAAATGCACCTACACATGTTGTACTTGAACTTGTTTTTTTAAGCTATGTTTGCTTTATATCAGGTTGCTTTCAACCATTCGGTTATGGTATCTAAGGAAACAGCCTCTAAGAAATATCAGCTTGTCTACACTACAAATTAATAAGATACGTACGTGCCTCCAAAATTTGGTGGTGATCAATGGAACCGTTTCTTCAATATCAGGTTAATAAAATATTCTGAATTCTAAGTGAAACTGTATTAATACATCATTCCACAATTCGCGTAAAAAAATTACGACTGTTAATTGATCTAATTTATCATAATAATTAACTAACGGTGAAAAAGTAATAGATAATACTAGATTAACCTTAAGTTAAATTATAATATTTATTTGAAGACGTTCTTCTTAAGAAAAAGAATTTAAATGAAAACAATAGTAAATTAATTACAGGCTGTAGTCTCTGAGAAAAATCGGAAAATAAATTTAAAAAATGGTAACAGAGAACGATTTCAAATTAAAAAACCTACTGATATGCTATAAGTTTTTGAAACGCCAGAAATCACTGGAATCAGACATAATGGATAAATAAATCTGCTCAGATATTTTAAAAAAATAATCGAAAAGTAAGATTAATTATTCTAATACAATTTTGCTGATTTCCATGACGGAGTCTTGGCCTTTCTTCCGGAGGTTCTGAGTTCAAATACCGGTCAAGCATGGTATTTTTTTGTACGCTTTAAATTTCCATTTTCATATTTGCAGGCATAAGCTTCTTTGTGAATTTCTGTGAAGAATTAATTCATTAGTAAAAAAAAAAAGAAAAAAGAAATTGCCTTAGAGCAGTTGTTCATTGGTCATAAAGAAGGAAGGGAGGAGTTTTGTTACATACGAAATTATTTTTAAGTAAGTTTTATTTTTTGCTTTTTGGAAGTACGTAAGGGAAACTTGTTGAATCAGAATTCGTTGAGAAACTCTCGGTAAGAGTTCCTTGAAATAATGGGAAGTGGAGAAGATATTTATTAATCGCATATGGGTTGCTGAAAGTCTACGATATCGATCGATTGGTTATTAGTGATATCCGACCAGTATAAGCATTATGAATACTGCAAAACTGGATTGCTTAAAAGTAACAAGATAACCTCTTATGGCAGTGATAAGTAATTACGGGTGAATCTAATAAACGACAAACAGCAGTTCGAGTGTTGCATTAAAAATTTTAAAATTGATAGGATTTCATAAATCTTGTCCCTTGTGATGAATTGTTTTAAACATTTTTGTTTTAAAACAATTGTTTTAAAATTTTGGGCGATGATTTTTATTAGGCAATTTCTAAGAAGAAGAATTACATAAATAATCATTTACTTGACAGAGACAAATTGTACGGATTTGTAGAGGAAGGTGACTCATGGAGTGCAGATAGTTTCAGATACACTGCAAAATGGAAACAAATAAAGCGAAGTAATATTTTTATAAGTTATCAATAATATCCATCTATGCAAAAGAAATGTTTTCTTTCAATAGAAAAACTACATGCATAAATGCAAATCCAACACAAGAACTCTTACCCAAGAGAGGTACTTAATTATCTGAAAATCCTGAACGATCAACGGATCTCACGATTTGAGTTTAGCTGAGCCGTTTGAAGTTATTTTTTAAGCATGCTGTTGAGTCTTTAATTATAAGAATGAAGTTATGAAATGCACTGGTATTCTTGAAAAGACGTTAACTGAACAATTCATAATTTGTCCATTCCGTGTAATGAAACGTTTCCTTTAACATTATAGGAGGAACCTTTTGAAGAATATTAACATTATATCCTCACTACTTTTACGCTATCGGGAAGTTAGTTATGATGCAATCCATAGTAATAGAAATTCCTCAAAAAAGATCGTTCATTTGCATGTTGTCTTCCGTTTAAATGACTGATCCCTGATATAATTTATAAACAAATCTATTTACAATCTCAATTATAAAATCATGTTTAGAGCTTTTTTCCATTAAAATTTTTTCTTTTAAAAATTTATAACTTAAAAATTTCCAAAATTCCCTCACATTTAAAATAAAATTCAGACAGCTTTAGGGAAAATATAAGTTTCTTACAATAAATTATGGTTTTGCGATCTGAAGACGTTTTACCTTAAAATATTAATTTAATTTCCAGTACATCGCATAAGAAATAATGAAATAATCAAAGAAATTATTAAATTATAATTCAGGAAAAAAACAAGAGTAATGAAGATAGTTCAGATAAAAAACTCTTAATGAAAATATATAATATTCCGATAATGGGTTAGAAAATGTAATATAAATATGTAGAGTTGAAAACTGAGAAACAAGAAATTTTATCAATAAACCATTTATTTAAATAGATAACGTTCATTTATCAAAAGTAACGAAAAGAAAAATGTAACATGTCACAGAGTAAATAACTCAGAAAATGAAATAATTTCTTTTTGCAATAAAGTAAAAGGAAATTTTTCAAACCTAACTGTTTGCTGTACGAATCATTTTTCTGGCATTTCTTGCAAATTACAATCTAAAATACATATATATATTTTTTTAAATCACTCTTATATTAAATAAACTAAAAAGTAGAAAATAATTTTAGGACAGTATCAGAATGGGTTTGACAACAAGTTTTGATGGTGATGTGTAAGATTATGTGAAAGTCATAGCTTCAAATTAAAAATTTGATATTTTTGCCAGTGCAAGAGCACCACTTCTTAGGCCATTCATCACGCATATGAAAATATTGGTAAAAATATCAAATTTTTAATTTGAAACTATGACTTTCACATAATCTTACATATCACTATCAAAGTTTGTTGCCAAATCCATTCTGAGATAGCGTCCTAAAATTATTTTCTACTTTTTAGTGTATTTAATTTGCGTGGTTTTTAAGAATTTTTTTTATATATTTTTTATTTTCTACTTTTTAGTCTTCATTAGTTTATACTTAACAGATGCGATAGCGCACAGGTTTGAGCGATTATATGGAATTTGAATTTTTTGCGCAGTCGTAGAAAAAATACTTTCGTTCAACTAAATTAAAACGACAATATTACAAACATGGATAATTCTTTCATTAAATAAATATGCATGTAAACGAGGTTGCATAAGTTCAAGCGGAATTTTTTTCACTTAGCAATTTAGGGACATCTTAGCAACTTGAAAATGTTGCTAAAATGTGTTATCATCAGAACCAAACCTGAATGCAAAATTTCAGAGCCAATGGATAAGCGGAAGTGCTTCAAAATTCGACTGAAAGGTTCGTACCATGAATCTCACATGCGTAGTCTAAGAACGAGTTAATATAAGAGTGGTAAAAAAAATCCAAAATATTTTTTTAATTATTGAACCAAAGTGTAAAATATTTACGTAAGTCTATACAAAAAAAGGATAAAATTTAACGCTGTTTAAGATATCATCTATGTGTTAGTTTTTTATGAAAACTTTACGGAAAATATTTTTTTTTTTTTTTTTTAACGTTGGCAGTATCTGGAGTGTCGATTCTTTAATCTTTATCTTTAAAGGATAAAAAAAAAATTCAGTAAGATTATATATATCTTAACTTACTCAATTAGTTATAACTTATTTTAAATAACTGCAGAAGAATTGATTACAATTTATTTTAATAGATCGTTAAAAGTAAATTTAAATATATTAATTATTAAACTGAAAATTTGTGGATGATCTTCATAGATTAAAGCGTATACGGAACTAAGTAGTAAACTTAACACTTCACATGAATTGATTCTATGCGCATAATTAGACTTAGATAATTGGACGGCTAGCTAATTGGTAAAGCAATAGCTCAAAGCTAATTAATCAATTAATTAATTCACTGGCTATTCTGTTGTCTGTCTAGACGGAAGCGTTAACGCCATTTAGGCATATTATAAAGCGATCCCCAAATGAATTCAATTAATATTTTTCATAAAATAATTATTAAAAACAAAAATCATTATTAAATCAAAACAAATTATTATTAAAACGAAGATCGTTATTAAAAACAAAAAGATTAAGTCTTCTGCACATGTACTGGAAAATATTATTTATGGTATTGTCGGGCTTTAAAATTACAGAAAATTTTTTTTTTTCTTGCGTAAAAGTAAATTGAAAAGTAGTGAAGTAAGATAAAAAATGTTTATAATAAAGTTGTAATACTTTCTTAGCATTGGTTAGTTATTCTTATACAGTGGAAAAATAATGATAAATGAAAAATGTTACCTAAGATACCTTTAATATGGTGGGGATAATTTATGTTGAAGTTTTATTGTAACATGAACATTATACGTTTAAATAAACTAAAAGAAGTTTAAAAAATGTTCAATTTTAAAAAATATCGGCATTTTTCAGTTCCCAACATCAAAAATTACCTTCAAAAACTTTTGATTTTTCTACGTTTACTATATTAACTGGACGTTAAAAAAATTCCGCCAAAAAATTTACAACCAGGAAAAGGTTGCCTAAATCTCTTTTATTCGGTGGAGGATGAGTTATGATGAAATTTTATTATAATATTATTATTGAAAGTTTAAATAAACCACAAAAATTTTAAAAAGGTCAAAAATCTATATATTAATCTATATTTAAACTAAGATCGATCACCTACACCCACAATATAGCCTCCAAAGTATTTTTGGGGGGTTGTTTGCACTACTACTGTGCTTAGATAGACATTAAAAAAAGTTTGGTTAAAAAATATGCAATAAGTGAAAAGATGGATTTTTTTCGATTTTTGCGGAATGGGGAATTTAGCGCAAGTTTTTTTTTTTTTAAATGGGAAATAACCAAGCCGCATGTACTTTGCTTAATATACAGTGAAGTTACTTTTGCAAAATGTTTAGAAAACTGAACTCAAAGAAACTACCTACCACATTCCTTCGAGATATTGCCCCCAAATTGGTATTAACAAATCGCTCTACATACACAAGACTCTGTGGCAAATTTCATCAAAATTGGCTTATCCAATCGAAAGATATTAAGCTTCAAACACGCCAACACATGTATACATGCATACGAACGTACATAAGAACATTACCCCTATTTCCTTTTTGTTTTTTGGGGTCTTTGGGTTATGAAATGTCGACAAATGTAAAAAAAGAAATGCCTACCCCATTTTTGTTTTTTTTACTGATTACCATAAGTTTCTTTTTGCAGCGTAGTTCTAGAACTATGATGCCAAGAAATAAAAAATAAGATATGGCAATAAAGGATTATTTTATTTAGACAGATTTATAAAGAAAAAAAGTCATAATAAATAAAGGAATTTAATATTACTAACTTCATTTGGAAAATATGTTTTTTTTTTTAGTTACGACTGGTTTTTAAAAATAAGAGTACTTTGTAATTTTGGATTCACAAAAAAAGAAAGAAATTTCTTAAAAGTACGAGTATACAATTCAAAAAATATTCTATAACCTCACTTGGATAATTTTTTTTTTTTTACGCCGGGCCCACCGTTAGGTATTACTTCAGAGGATGAGATGAATGACATTTTTTGTAGGGTGTGAAAATGCCATGTATGACCGAGATTCGAACCCGTGACCTCCGGATGAATGGCCGAGACGCTACCACTGGCGCCACGGCACGGAGGCTGGCCATTTCGATAATTTGAGGAGATACTAAATAAACTTTGCGTATTCATAAACGACGATGTATTAGTGAACTCCAGTAGCAATTATTTGTAATTGAATTGGATAATTTTTTTTTCTTTGAATAGATTATTTTATAAAGAAATTAATATTTCATCGACATAAAGTCTCAATGACAATCTTTTTAAAACAGCAGTAAACGTTCCATTTCTTTGTAAACTGTAAAGCTTACCTGAATATTTTCATCAATAATTATATTAAGAATTTATAAAAAAGGAAACCACAATTTAAGTGGGTGATATTTTCGTACTACTCATATCTGCTAACGCAAAGAAAATTCATTTTCACTCTCCAATCCCACCGTTCAATGAAGAGTATTACTGTGTTTTTCTTCGAAAAGACGGTATAACGTATACCGTATTTCAGTTTCATCACATTTTTCATATTTTAAATATTAAATAAATTAGCTAATACGGAAATATCTATATATATATATATATATATATATATATATATATTATATCTAATGTTATTTATATTTAAGTGTGTATTAAGTGAAATTCAGCCGCAAAGCACAAGAGAGTATGTACTCCCAAAATGTCCAACCAAGAAAAAAAAATTTAATTTACCTTAGTATTTAAATACTAGTACAAAAATATTTAGTTTATTAATAAATTCTATTTGATTGTACCAAGCAACGGGCTTAAGATGGGACGATATATTTTTGCAGTAATTAAACGTGATTTACTTAGGTTTCTCTAATACAAGAAACGTAGTTTTTAATTCATTTGATTTTGTTTTCACGTTAGCATATTTCAGTGTTAGAAAAATCATAAAAAATTTTATAGCGTTTATAATTCATGGGAATTTTTTACTTCCTTGCACGAAGTACAAGGTATATACGTTTTATATATTCATATATATATATATATATGAAAAAAATCAGAAGTTACAAATGAAAAAAAATTTTATATTCTTTTAAAAAATATTGATATGCAATTTAATAGGCGTACAAGGAAGTCATGTGGTGTCCACATCAGATTTTTTATCAAGATATATTTTATTTTTAAAAATAATTTTATGGAAAATATGGAATTTTGAAATGGCTTATAACAATAAAAACATTTTTTCTTTCAATTTATAAAATTTGCGACTATTATTTTAATATAAAATGATAATAATATGTAAATGATAATATATATAAATGATAGCTATTAATGCACGAGCGCGAAGTAAGTCACAACACTCGCCAATTGTCGTAAACTTCGCAAGAGCGCATTAATGGCCATTACAGAAAGTTGCAATCCGTAATTTTTTTGCGGCTGAGAAAATATTGAGAATATTTATTTAAATCTATGATAGAATACATTTTTAACGGAATAATAATTTTTTTATAATTCAAAAAATATATTAAACAATATATTTCTGTGGTAATAAGTTATTAATCATAAGTTCTGCCTTTTCTTTAATATAGATTGGTGTTAAAGACATTTCTTCCTCAGAATCCGATACAATTAACAAAAGAATAAACAATGTAATATAGAAACTTAGTTACCTATTGGTGTACTTTCAAATTGATCACTGGTTGCTAATTATAAACTGTATTAAAATTCAAGTAAAAAAACAGCTGATACGAGAACATTAAATAATACCTGTTTCTGATTGTTCAATGGAAGAATAGAGTCGGCTTTTGATTGGTTGAACACCTGTATCATAATGAAAATTTGTTCATAAAGATCCTATATTATAACACATTCCAACCGCGTAATACATACGTTATAAAATAGACATAGAAAAAACCATATTTTAGCTTGGCACAGCCTATATTTATAACCTTTTTCTTATTTTAACAACTCATATGTAAGTATTTTACAAGCTTACAGTTATGATTTTTATTGGTTCAAAGTTTTTGTTTAAAACAGAATGTTGGATTGAATGGGAATGTTAATAATTTTAAATACATTTTACCACAAAAGAGTTAGTTATACATAAAATAAAAAAAAACAAAAACAGTTAATATCGCAAGATATAAGAAATATTTAAAAATGACAAAGATTTTTTGTAAAATTAAAAAAAAAATAATATCTATGACGAAAATATATTTAGTTATGGATTACTTGTAAAATTTTAACTAAATGAAAAACTGTATTATATAAATATAAATAAGCAGATTTATTCTGGCCTGGAATTTCTCCAGTAGTAGTTTTAACAAAACCGATTTGTTTAGAAGTACTAGGAAATTTAATATGAAAAAATAATGATTGGATTTCGTTTATGATGTACGAGTTTTAGAGTACTTAACATTAATTTATATCGGATTACAAAGCTACACTTCTAAACAATTTGAAAATGGACCTAAGAGAATGGTAAAATCTGTTAGAACTGTAGGTAACAGTTTAATTGTGTAACAGACATTTGATATGAGTTTAGATATACGTTCAGAGTTAGATATACGATAAGAGTTCAGATAATTCATTGTAACACCTATGCAGGTCATAATTAAATTTTTCTTCTTAAACTAAAAATACTCGTAGTTATAATTCTTTAACGTAAAATTCATAATTTTAAACTTTATTGAAAACAAAACTGCAATGAAAAAATTAAAAAGTAACCGAATAATAATTTTTATATAATTAATTTAATGCCAAAGTTAACAATTACAACATTTTACTCAAAACAGCATAATCAAAATAAAAAAATTCGGGGAACAAATTTTTTTGACTGATAACAATACTTTTTTTCTGTTGCACATTGTAGTAGTCTGTAAAGTAATTATGAGATAAATAATTTAGTATCTACATACGAAAAAATGTAAGATAACTTGTGTAAAACTGCAATAAATATATTAAATCTCCAAAAAGATTTGGCTAATATAATAAGAAAATTAAACGAAATATTTTTAAAATTTTTGGACCGAATAAAAAATGCTCAAATCAGTAGGTTTTTACATATGAAAGGGAAATGAATCAAAGGCACAAACTTGTGTCATCGCAAATAATTACATTTTTATTTTAATAATAAGGTGTTGTGTATTTTTACTTCCTTGTACGAAGTAAAGAAAGTATTGTGATCGCGAAAAATTTCGGTTTTCAGATTTCAACCGAAATATCTATTTTCACCATCTCTGAATACATTTTGACTAGTTTCGGCGTGATATTTTTACGTACGTTTGTATCTCGCATAACTCAAAAACGATTAGACGTAGGATGTTGAAATTTTGGACATTTTGGACAATAAACATATAATAAAATATTCAAATATTTAAACGTGTATAGCTATGAATTTAGAGCTTTTTTCTTTTACCATAGTAACAGAAATATAACGAAGTAATAGGATTATATTTTTACTTTCTTGTAAGACGTAAGGGAAGTATTGTGGTTGCGAAAGATTTCGGTTTTCAGATTTCAACGGAAATATCCATTTTGTCAATCCCTGAATCCAATTTGAGTAATTTCGGCGTGACGTCTGTACGTATGTATCTCGCATAACTAAAAAACGATTAGCCGTAAGATGTTAAAATTTTGGATTTAGGATTGTTGTAACATCTTGTTGTGCACCTCCCCTTTTTATTGCAATCGACTGAACCAAAAGTGTCCAAAAGAGCACAAATCCAAAACAATTGGATTTTGGACTTTTTCTCAACTGCAGTAATAAGCCCTCATTGAGAGCATTTCCACGATATATCATACGTTGTACTTATTTTCATTCCAGAGTTATAGCCAAATAACATTTTAACTAAGGAAATATGTGTCTTACAAGAGGAAAGCACATCGGTTCGAATCAGACTTCAACTCCTTTTTTTTTTTAATTTAAATATTTTCATTTATTAATAATTATTAACCTTGGATTGTAAAAATCTTTTACGATAAATAATAATTCAACAATAACAATAAAAGAAATAAAAATATGAAATAATATCAGAAATTACTGAAATAAGTTATGAAATAAAATTTTATGTACTTTTCATTTAAAAAAAATGTGTACATGTAATTTAACAGGCGTAAAAGAAGTCAGTCATATGTCCACATCAGCTTTTTACGTAAAGGAAAGAAATAAAACATATTCTAGGTTTAATTATTATTAATTAAATCAGAAAAATTAATAAAAACACGCAAAAAACTTCAACCCTTTGTACTTATTCTAAAAGTAAAAAAAACACATAAAAGGCAAAATAACAACTCCTAAAATGTCAGTAATTTGGATTATTTAAAAATAAAAATTACTTTAAATAGTAATCATAAATATACCCTTTACACTTAACGATAATGCAAATACATTTGCGATAATGTCGTAAATTAGGTCGTAATTTTTTATCTTTGTAATAAAAGGCGGTATTAAAGTGGCTTTAATGCGAGATAAATGCGGCCTAGTTACAAATGTGCCTAGTAAAAGGCACATTTTCAATAAAAGGTGATTATTTTAATAAATACCGTTCGAGTATATAGAGTAATCCACACGACGAAGATAGTTTTGATTGGTGAAATGAGTTTCGCAGAGTAGCAAATATCTAACGATTCTGTGAAAATAAACGTCTCTAATTCTTGACTGCAAGCAGCAAGATATTAATGTTCTAGGTAGCTATTTCAAGAAACCTGGCCATTAATAAAGATTTTTGCTATTACCTTGCTGAGTAAGCCTATGATGCTTCCAATTTTTTATACTAAAAATTCTATGTTTGTGGTCGATTTCTGTAATCTGTCCTCGGAATCCTCATAGGCATTCCGTTTCAGAACTGCGGCATAAGATCCAAGATTACTATACTATCTGATTGGGTTCTTGGATCTGTAGATCTCTCTCGTTCTATATAAGGGAAATTGACGTTGATCAGATTAAATTAAATCGAGTACAGGCAAGGCCCGTACGCACTAGCTTTCCCTTTACAGCGTAGCCACTTTCTGTCTTTACGTTATCTCCTTAAAGACCCTACGACCTCTACAATTTGCTGGATAATCTGAATGTCAAAGCTCGCAAACAGCAAAAGTATTTCGGTCTTTTCTAGGACAGTCAGCAATCTTGTGTTCTTCTGCACACTTCACACACCAGAAGGATTGCATACAATTATTCTTCATATTTCCATATTTTTGGCATCGAGTACATTGAACCTTAACCGGAGCTCTTCTGGGTGTCTCAAATATAATGCTTAAGTTCGTCATATCTCGAACATTGATTATCTCCTTGCTGTTCTCATTAGGCTCAAGATTCCCGAAGATTGTAGACAATGGTTCTTTTGTTACGCGATGATGTGCGTTTATTAGACTTCGAACATTATGTCTTTGTTCTTTAAATCCACTTTTGATCATGCCAGTCGGAAATGAATAGTGTAGGTTTCTCAGTACTACTCAAAAGACACGCTCGTCCCTTCGCGTAAATGTGTGTCCAATTAAATTAAGCTCACCGACCACTCTATTATTTTTTGCTGACGTCTATGCTTTTTGACATCACATGTAACTGTTTAGTATTGACAATTTTTGTGCAGTAGACCGCTTTTGGACACAACCGAATCTAGCGGTTCAGAGAAACATAACACATCTGTCATCCAATACAGGAAAATCAGAGGTGGTCTGAAGTCTCCTACAGATATATTTCATCATTAGTTTCTTTATCAATAAGTTCTCATGTCTCTTCGACAAAGATAAGTTGCTTGCGACTTCACTGGTAGCCCGCGTTGACCTCGGCTTAATCAATACCGGAACTGTTTACCATGATGAAAATCATCAATGGTGACTTCGATATCCGATTCATTGGGTGGCTAACAATATTGTATCGAATGAGTTCACGCCGGGATAAGATCCTAAGGTCTTTATCCAGAGTTGTTAAAGATCCACGTTTCTACCAGGTAGCCAGTTATTTCCAGACTCCTTTATTTAGTAAAAAAAAGGTTGTGGTGTACCCCAGTAACTAAATAAAAACTAAAATTCTCTTAACTAATAAAAATTAATACTAAAAATATAATCCCAATAAAAACCAAACACAATCATCCCCAAATAAACAATATTGTTTATAAACACTTATAAAAAATTGAAAATAAATATTAATCAGAAGTAGTTTGTATACACCACTATCACAAATAACAGCTGACTTTTTAACAGCTCCAAATAAAATGAATATTTTAATTTTGCTGAAGGAAACAAACGTTCATAAGATTACTACTACATGGATTACACATTTTTAATTACTTAAACCAGTAGATGTTGATACATAATTAGAAGAATGAAGAGTGGTTGGATTGTTTCAATTTAATTTGTATGACACAAACTCGACTAATTTTTATTCTTCTTAATGTATGATATCTAGGACGTTCACTTGGAAATCTAATGCATCGGATTTTGATGTATTCTTACATTTTGGAGAGATAGTTTTTACTTAATAATTTTTTTTTTATCACAAGGATCAGTAAATAATCTTTCGATCAAAACATTCCATGACCCCGAAAATGTTGCTTCATAAAAATTTCTTTTAGAAATTTTAAAATATCTTAAGATCAGATGAGGCGATCGTTCCTCAGATTTACATCCCAGTTTTAATATATACATCCCAGTTGCGTTATATATTAAAACGTTATTTTATAAGTCAGATAATGGTTAATTGACAACTATTCAAAGTAACTTATATGGTTGCAATCCTGTTTCGAGGTTTACCTTTCCAGCGTTTCCTTGGAAATCCAGTTCTTATCTCTTCAAGTTGGATTGAAATCAGTCAATCTACGAAATAAGCTTGGGTCATCCATATCAATAACGTGCTTATATATCCATTAGTTATAAGCCAAAATAAGAAAATTTATGTAAAAATCTATAAAAATTTTATATTTTCTGCAGACATATTTCTGATCAGTATAACAGCAAAGAAATCTCTTTATTAAGTGTTAATTCATCAAACTACACTATTATTTCTTTCTGTATTCTTATAAATAAATTTAATATTCTTTATATGCTATAAAAATCTATCTCACGTAAATGGGACACAAGCTTTTAAGCTTATGTGGTAAATTAATAATCCTAAAAAAAACGTTTATTCTTTCATTAAATCTTCCCTAAAAATTACTTGAATTTAAGAATGCTCTATGAATACTTTTCTAAATGCAATTTTTATGTTAAAAAATATATTAAATCATCCGTTCTTATTGCTAAATCAAAGGTCCAATATTTGATTACTAAAATAAACGCTATTTGACTGAAAAAAATAGTAAGCTATTGTTTTCCTGGATTTTTGTCATGCTCTGATAAAAAAAAATTCTAGATTTTTATAATGCTTTAGTTTGAATGCAGTAGCCTAAACTAATTTCTTTAGGTAGCTAAAAATAAACTAACAAAATTCGATATGATATTGCATTCAAATGCCGGTAAAAGAATAGTTTTAAAATTTGTGGATTAAAATTATACTTTGCACTTTTATAGAAAAAAAAAATTCTTTAATATATGTCATATTCAAAATTACAATGACAAATTTCGGAGATAGTTTTAAATAACTAATTAAAAAACAACGTAGTTTCTGAAATTACAACAATTACATTAATAATTCTACTCTGCAAATTAACTGACATCAGTTCATCGTTAGAATAGGTTAGTCAAAATAATAATAATAATGACATAAATTATAATTAAATTAATTATAAGTTGTATTAATTAAAACAGATCAACATATGTATATTTTATATATATAAACAGGATCTAGTAGTATCATGTAATTCATTTCTCCACTATAATAGAACAGGATAAACACGCTATTTATACGATTAAGTAAATTTATCATCCATTTTAAAAGAGTTAATTTTCCCCCTTCCATATTTAATTTTCTACTCTAAATTTTAGTAACGTATAATTATATTTTTAAACTAGTAATCGTTAATTAAAATTAATTAGATCAATATCTAATATTTAGTAGCGATTGAGCTTGCATCGCAATGTAAAAGTTAATTTTACTGTAACAAAACTTTTAGTATTATTAGTTAAAACGTTTTCTAAATCAACTGGTACAGGATTAGATACCTGGTCGTCTAGTTTTTTATTAAAAAGTTCTTTTGTTTGTTTTTTATTCCATCCCCATTAAACATATTTATTTTAGTGGAAAGTATTGCAACTGATATATATATATATATATATATATATGCAGTATAAATAATTTTGCAGTAAAAGTGCATTTTAAAATATTTGTACTGAAGATTATTTAGTTCTTGTTGTTGTATTAAGATAAAAGGACATTAAACGTAATCATTTCACTCGATACGTATTAAAGCAGATTTTATAAGATTCAGAAATTAAAATTAATGTCTATACGTACAGTTAAGTAGTACAAATTTCTCTGTATGCAGAGTTAAATAATTCAAATTTTCCTACCTTTATACTTGTTAAAAAAAATTGAAATAGTATGAATTATCTAATTAATTTTTAATATATTTTTGAGTAGTTTGACATATTAAAAATTTGAGGATTAAATTTGTGAAAATAGCAATAGTGAAAATACTGAGAATTAGCAATACTGAACATTATTAATTTGTTGTTTAGTTACATGACTGCATGGTTAACTAATAATATTTTTGGCAACTTGGCTATACTTTTCTAGAATTGTAGGAAATTTTAGAGAACAGGACGGTTTCATAGATATTTAGTAGTGATGTAAAGATATGTTAGGGAGATTTAATATTTTTTACACGAATAATAGAGATATTAAAACAAAACAAAAATTGTCTTCAAAGATCCAAGGGAAAAAAATTATTTTTTATAAAACTAATGCATTTTTTATGTTTAATTCAAATAACGCCCACTGAGTTGATCAGTTGTTTAACAACTGATTTGCGACGAAGGTTCGAATTCGAACCTTCGAATTTGAAACTCAATGGTAAAGAGACTTTAACAAAAGGAAAACACTGCGAAGGTTGGCCATAGAAATGCAATGTTGTGGAAGGATGCAAAAAGTTGTATGATCTTATAAAAATCGAAATGAAGAGATGTGAAAAAGAACAGGAAACGAGAAACATTTGTGAGAGTATCTAGTAAAGCTGATATACGTTGGTAACTATTAATTAATTATATAAGTTACTTTAATTTGATAACAGAGGACACAAAATGAGATGGAAGACAAAAGTCGGATAAACTTGTATAAAACTGATAATTAAAGATGTAGTACCTGATAGATTACCGCAGCAAAAAAGAATAAAAATAGCATTTAGACAATTAAACAATTGATGATTAAGAAAACCTTTAAAACAGTTTACATTAAAAAAAAATCAGTACAGCAACGCCAGAATATTTAAAATGGCAGCAAGCTCACTAAGTGGGAAATGACGTTACGTTTGTAGACAATAACCGTAGCCCACTGGTTTGGTCTAGTGGTAAACTGGTCATCGCAAATCAGCTGATTACAAATTCGAGAGTTCTAACGTTCAAATCCTAGTAAAAGTTAGTTTTTTCTTCAGATTTGAATTGTAAACAGTGGATACCGGTGTACTTAGGTGGTTTTTTTTTTACAGGAGGAAGAATAGTCTGCGCCCAGTCGCCCAGCAGCCCGCACTACTGGGTGTGTGAGTTCCTATCAGAGACGGGCACTTACTGAAAAATCTCCCCCTATAAAACAACACGCCCCAGTACCTGCCTCGATAGCATTAACCAGGAAAGCGTTGTTCACCATACGGGTCACCTGAAAACCGGGTCAGAAGTCTCATATATCTCATCGATGGCAGCGACCCGAGGACCTCTGCTACCTCCGCATACAAGCTGTCCCTTCCCGGCCTTCCCCGTGTATACTTGATCCTCTTGTTGGACAGGATCTGCAATCTCTGCCCTTTACATACAGCACACTCTGCGAGATGTAGAAAACAGGCCGCTCTACCGCACCCTTATACCAGTAGGTGATGCCAAACAACGTGCTTATCGAAGATCCAGAGAGCAGGTGGATCGAGAAGTCCCAAACACTTCATCAGTGGTGGTGACCTGTAGGTCCCGAAAACCACCACGCACGTACTATCCTCTCACCACCATCAACTACCATTCACTCCTCCAAGGCCTTTTGCTTACGAACTTTCCCAAACCATTCCTGAAATTTTCTCCAACCGCACCTGTTCTACAGCATAATCCGAACAGCATAATTCCGGTAAGACAAGATCCTCGTTAATCGATCGAAACCTCTCCCACCTTACGCACTCGAAGAAATTATGGGTCATATCATATCCTTAGCACAGTACGAACATCCAGGGGTAGGTATTTTCCATAAAAAACACAGGTATTTTCTATGCCTGTTCTTTCTATAGGCCCTTTCACTGGGCCATCCATAAATCAATCTTCCCATGTCTCCTGAGCAACTTTGGTTGTTGGGATTTAAACACACTTCTCAGGAATAGTCGTCCTGAATCTGTACAGACTACACCTCATTTACATGTACGTACGTACACATACAAATCATCCTGATCTAATTGGGCCATGGAGGGATTGCTTATTGTTTACTCTCTTTTACATTATGTTTTAGCAGATACAAAAACGACTTAAGGATCTTTTAAGACATTAAAAGTAGAACTCTTAATACATTTAGGGCTCTATTTACTAAATCAAAAATTTAATGATACTTTTAAATGATCTTGAAATTTCTTATTTTCCATGAATTTTCATTCTTAAAGACTTTATGGAAATAAAATAATTCACTTTACTCTCATTTATTCTGTTAAATTTTTCAGCTAAATATGCAAATATAGTGCTATTTATCTGCGTTAACAAGGATTTAAGTCCTATATCAATATATATTGGTAAATAGGTAAATGTTTAATTTAAATCGGTGGAGATATCACAATATATATTTTCTCTCGTCTATAAATAAATAGCCAAAAGGTTTTTGTATTATTTAATTACATTTTGATTTCCGGTAATGGTGTGACAGTTTTAATCCATCATTTCATCCATTTCATTCTTCTTACTGAAATACAGATGAAATGAGAGTGTAATAATAAAATAAAAATAGTGATTTAATATTTTTAAAAATAATCTATTTCAGCTCAAGTAAATCATTATATTTAGTGATCAGTAATTATACTTATAGGTTAAATAAACATTTGTAGTCATTGTTTAAAGGTATAAACAATAAGCCACACTGTTCTTTAAAAAAAGTACGCAGAATTATATATCGTTAGCTGCATTCTGAGTTATCCTAATAATTTTTCTTTGTTTCAAAAATATTTTGAAACAACAAAATAATTATTATTAAATTTTGTGGTCCTTAGGAGTATATGTATTAAATAATATCAGTTGGGTACAATGTAAAGGAAGCGTTTACAACGTAATCAGTGTTTTAATATGGAAATTCTTATGCCTAGTATAACTGATTGTATTACAGCTTAAACATATTGGTTTTAGGTTAGGGTTTTAATGTTGACCAATTTTGAAATTCATAAAATTATTAAATATTTTTATCTCATCAAAAATTTAAATAAAAATGTAAGAAAAATTATTTCCATGTAAAAAAGTGTTGAACAGTTTGTTTTCTTGTACCTCAATTTACTTATAAACTAACAATGTCGGAGGTCTTTTCTACAAAAAAAAAATAAAAATAATTCTAATAACTTTTTCTACTTGGTGATAAAGGAATATTATGTACAAGTGAACCTCAAACCTTTATTTTTTACTTTAGATTTATAATTAAAAATAAACATGGATGCTTTAAACAAATTTTCAGTATCTCCTTTACTTTCTATCCACCTTTGAACTCCTATATACATTATATATATATATATATATATATATTCAAACACGGGCGCAACCGTGCACACACACGCGACCGCGTGTGTGAATGAATGCACGAGCTCGCTCGCTCGCTCGCTCTTGTGTATGTGGTTATGAGGGCATATGTATGTATCAAGACAAGAGAGAGGATATCTGTGAGAAGGAAGAATCAAAGCTAGAATAAGACTTCATGTAAAATAAATAAATAAAATAATATTTCAAAATGTCCATTTCATATCTCATTGCTGTTCTTATTAGGTTCAAAGCAACTCAACAAGAGTGTAGCCGAACTTACTGGTTTTAGCCATCTGTCTGTATTAAAAATTTTATTTGCATCACCTAAATTTATAAAATATTAGCTGACCCGGCAACGCTTAGCCATTTTTAGATTTGAGGATAGATTAAATGAACACAAATGAAAGTTTGGTAAAACATTTAAAAAATGAACAATACGGAACTTCACAAAATTTCCCTTCTTTCTATCTTCCCTTTTTTGATCTTCCCTTCTTATATTCTTTCCTTTTCCTCTTTTTCCCTTTTTCCCTATCTACCCTTTTACCTTTTTTGAAAAATATTTCTTTTCATCTAATATATATTCTGAATATGAGAAAAATTGGACCATAAATACATTTTTCGAAAATCTCGACCCCCAGCGCCAATTAATCCCCCCCGCTGGGGTCTGGACCCAAGCGGGTCCAAACTAATTTATAAACCTTCGCGGGCGTGCGCACAACTCACCAAAATTTCATCGCAATCGGATGAATAGTACAGCAGAAATTCATACTGGACTAACAAACAAACATGCACGAATAAATGTTTGTGGAATGAGACCACATTTACATTTTCATATGATCTAGTATTTATTTTCTTAAAAAGTACCCAGAAGGGTTTCAGAAAAGATTAAATCATTTTTCATTGAATGTACACGATGGATTACCATTGTTATTAACAAAAAGAAAGCGAAAAAACAGAATTTTTCTGCATATTCAGATCACTCACTTGCATGTGATTTGGGTAAATAATTCCATTATATTAATTATCAAATTGGAAAAATTGCGATCGCTCTCAAATTAGTTGCCTTTAGAATCTTTTAATTTTCTAATATTATCCATAGTAAGCTGTTAACTTAATAATTATTTTACCAGATATTTTAACAACGATCTTTTCAAAATTATAACAAGGTAAATTAAACTTTCACTGTGTTAATCTTATATTTTCTAACAGATTTTTATTAAATTTTATTTTATCTTTGATAAGTCTATTCTACGGTTAGGTGTTGTTCTTCTTTAATAGAATTTATCATTTCATTGCCTTATAAACCTTCACATCGGTAATCGGCAAATACCAAAATAAATTTAGTATAAATGAGAAAAGAATGTAAAATATTATCCCGAATCCATGCTTTCCTTTTAAATTGATTGATCGATTAATCACTATGACTAATGGGAAATACAAAATACAAAATATTTTGTATAAAAAATACAAAAAGCTATACTAAACGATTAAGTTGGAAAATGAATTACGCTTCAAAAAACGGTATTATTATTATTTTTATGAAGGTCTTGTGCACAAAAGCTTCTTGTGCAAAAAAATCTACTCAGATAGTCATTTCGACTATTATAATCATCAGTAGGCGAAAGAAAGTATATGAAAATAAATAATTAAAAAAAAAAATAGTATTAATAAATAATACTAACATTTTTAACAAAAAATATTAATAACAAAAAAAAAGTATCCATAGATGCCAAAATTAGGCATTAAAATACAGTAATTAAACCTGTATATTGTACGGAAACAGTTTACGTTAATAATTTTTAAAAAATATAAAAATAGAAAGGAGAGTCCTAAGAACAATATAAATTTAGGTTCGTATAGGAAAACATATATTTTAGGTCTGTGAAGACCAAAATACAATTTTAGAAAAATAGATAAGATTTCCTGGACATATGATTGAAATTTTCAATCCAAATTGAAAAAAAAAATCTTTGATAAAATTTGGAAATAAAAAAATTATCAAGGTTACATCTAGTAAATGAAAACAGAAATGCACTAATTCAATCTTACTTGGGAAAGTTTTTCAAACAGAAATGAGTCTAGAAGGTTCTTGTGGAATTTGAACGTACCTGCGGAAAAGAAAAAGCTCTGTTGTAAGAAATGGACTGAAGAAAATAAAATGATCAAATCAAAACATATGAAGAAATAATGGTGAGAAAGAACGAAAGAAGTGGACCAGAAATATTTTCGTGATCCTTTATTTGTCTATTTGCACAAAAAAAAAAAAAATACTGACTAACAAATAACAAAATGTGGCACGTTTTAATTAGGTATTAAACGAAACAGTATTTTCAATATTATAATTATATATGTAAAAACAAAATTGTATATCTTAATTTGAATGGAAATAAATAATACATATAGTATATAATTATTTCAGAATATTTTCTACAACTAAAAATTAAAAAGAATTTCGTATATTTTTAAGAAATGACTATAACAACGTATAATTACAGAATAAGTCCAGAAAAGCTTTGTTTTTGTGTTCAAACATTAAGGCGAAAAATTTATCTTTTTGCGTTTTGCTCTAATCGTATAATAATACTACACTGATATTTTTAGGGTACAAATTTTAGGGTAAAATTAAGTGTGTTATACGTTAACACACGTCTAGCCCGTCTAGCCAGAACGTGAACTCTCGGGACTCAAGTCAGCCCAGGCGAATCCCAGAGCCTACTTAGGGGCTCCTCGGGTCATCCCTGGGACAAGGGACCTACCCCATAACAGCTGAGCTCGTTTCGCTCCCACTCCCAATTTTCCAGGGACACCGGTGCCCTAGACAACTGCAGAGCTTACTTCGGTCGCCATTTTTATCTACCCAGAGGTTCCGTCCGTTAGACCTCCTCACTGAACGTTATTCTCATGGTTGTGATAATAATGCTGATAAATAATAATTACAGTAATATGTAATTATAGTAATTTAATTTTAGTAATTTGTAATTTGCAAATTACAAAAGATAGAAGAACGGTAACTATGGTAACTAAGTGCACACACCTTTGACGACGAAAAATTTATAACTTATTTCTGTGCCATGATGGTAGGAATATTATAATAATAAAGTAAATGGATTAATCTATTTTTTCTATAATGAAGATCTTAATTCCCAGCTTCACCCTCCTTGGGGACGAAGAAATAATGAATATTTTTAATATTTTAACCTTCAATGGAGCTAGGGCCTCGGTCGATGGCCTACAACCTTTCCTGGGATAACACAAATGTATTCTGCAAATTTTAAAGTAATCGGTCGGTCGATTACTTTAAAAAATCATATATATATATGAGAAAAATCATATATATATATATATATATATATATATATATATATACACACACACACACACACACACACACACATACACACACACACACACACACACACATTTCCGAATAACCGTGATCGGTTAAATCGAGTGTGTACTACCTGATCATGATACAGTTAGCCTTCAACCTACTAACAAATACCCCTTTTGAATTTTGAAAATCAGACGATGTTTGTAGAGATATTATAAGAGCACCCACTGTACCTCCCAAAACAGCGCCCCAGGAGCATTCCGTTTATTACAAGTTGATAGTGATGATTGGTCTAGTCTCCCACAAGATGCCTGCATACCTCACATGCAGTCTCCACGCGAAGCCCATTATTGTTAAACAGAAATTTTTTTAATTTATTTAATATTATTTTATTTAAAGTAAATTTAATTCAATTATTTTTATAATATTATTTATTCGATTGATTCATTCAGTTCAAACCCAGCTTACACAGTGAGAGAGACTCACAGTTTCACAGTTCATAAATCCAATACATTAAAGTTTCTGCTTTTTTTTAACCTCCGAGATCACTGTTAGATATTACTTCAAAGGATGAGATTAATGATGATCTTTGTAGCGTGTTAAAATGCCATGACTGACCGGGATTCAAACCCGGGACCTCCGGATGAAAGGCCGTGACGCTACCACTCGCGCCACGGAGTACGGTTAAGTTTCTGCTTCAACCAGCAAATCTCCAATACTACATATATATTTTTTTTTTGAGATTTTTCAAGATGAGATATATCTAAAAATATTCTCAGTTAAACCAAGAAATATGGGTAAAAATTTGGATACAATTGATCGAGTAGTATTTTTGTTTATCTTAACAAACAAAAACCCTCTTCCTCTTTGTATAATAGTATAGATAATCTGGACATTAAACAAAAAACATGATTTCAGAATTATAAATCTAACTTTTTACGAAAAAACTTTGTAAATCTGAAAAGTTTAGACTTTTTTTAAGGCATAAATTTACTTTTTAAACGACCATTAAAATTGAAAAATTATAATTAAATATAATAACTTTGTAGAACGCTTCTGTGAATAAGTAAATTCTGAGAAAGTTCACGTAGGTCAAATTAAAATAAATAAAACAAAAATATTACCTTTAAAAAAAAAGTAGTGGACAAATGTTATAATTGTAAAACCAAACCCAAAATATTTTTGATATTGTAAGAAAAAAAAATTAATGACGAAAAAGAAATGAAAAAAATAAATGTATTAACTTACAGTTCCATAAATTGCTCAAAATGTTTTCTCTCACTGTTTACACAAAGCTCCGCTCGATCTAAATTTCCTTGGGTGACTCTCTTTATTTCATTAGGGTTGGCTGATTCGTATAACTTGTAAATTCAAATAACAATATTTTGCATCGCATAACCTTTTTTATATACTAAAATTTTCATATGATCTCATAATCAGTAACCCATGGACATTAGTTTAAGCGATCTTAGTGGCCAATTAATAGTTCTAGATTGCCAAATCAAATTGTTTTGAATAAGTTATATTCTTGAAACTGTACTTTTGAACCTAAATTTATTTCAGAATAGCTTATAACAGGTTTTAATATTTCTCTTATTATAAGACGGTAAGTGATTTTTTTTAGCAAAATGGAATATCTATATCTTTGTATAAAGACGCTAAAAATTATTTCAATATATTCAAGAGAAGTTATAGCCTGAACTTTAAAGTAGAGGTTTAATTTTTTAACTCATGTGTTATGTAATTTTTTTTTTAGTTCCATCAGTAGAATGTATCCTGAAATTACTTTAATGGATATATTTTGTAAATAAAATTGAAAAAAACGACAAAAATTATTTACTTCTTGAAAATTTTTAAACAAGTGACGCAGTGAAATATATATATATATTTACCAGTTATCAAAAATCCAAAATAACGTAGTAGAAGAAAAATTGAAGCTAAAAAGTGGGAAAAAATAAATACTTTTGAATTTTTAAGGCAATTAGCTTGTATTTCATTCATATCCACATGAGAAAGAGATATTGCACTCATAATCATCAAAGAGGTGTGATTTCTACCACTTTAATATTAGAGAATGGGAAGGTTTCAAAGATAAAGCTTATACGTTTATATAGATGTATTAGTTATACTGAGTGCACAGTATTTGTGCAATGTTAAAGGAGAGAATTCAGCAACTGTACATAATCTGCACTAAGTGTAGTCCACCCTGAGTATATACGTACATATGTTTATGCATGTGTATGTGTAATTTGTACGAGGATATGAGTCGCCTTTGATCACTTTAGCTAATTGAAGGACTATTCCAATTCACGTTTGCTCAGTATCTCTATCGGTGCTTATTTCACTGTGTTCGTCCTCCGAAGTTAATAGAACTGTGTACGAACGTCTTTCATATATATATATATATATACACAAAGACCTAATCTTGTATATACACACATAATAATTAGATATTCTGTAAGAATTCTAAAATAAGTTACTAAAGCCTTTTTTTCATCTTTTGATCTCGTTTAATATTTATAAATGAATTATAACACAAACCTAAGAAAGAAAAGAATATAACAGAATGAATAATATATTAATCCATGAAAATTATTTTTCAATTTGATGTTTATTTTCTTTTACACTTAATAATCTTCCATTTTTTTCACCTCATTCCTGGTATACCCATAATTCTTTTCTCATTTCAATAAACTATTATTATGTTCGTCTACTTTCTAATTCTATCTTTTTAAGAAAATATTAATACTAGTTTACAATAGTCATACCATTACGATTGCATCTTCCTTTTAAAGTACACTTCACACGTAATAAAAATTATAGGCTTAAAATTAGTATTATAGGATAAAACATTATATATATATTTATATAGATAAAAATGATGTATCATACACCTATATTGATGGTATATCGAGTAATTTTCATTTCAATTTTTTTACTTCTTTCTATTTCAGTATTAATATATTAATTTCAGTAAACTTATGATATTAAGCAGATACTACCTACTGTAATGAGTACCATGATTCGACTTCCGGAAAATTTCAACATACCTTCTCATTTCACAACCCCCAGATCCCAAAACCACCGTCAGTTCAAAAGTTTATATATATATTTCACTTTCTTTTGGACACGATAACTGCCGTAATTTTGCACCAATCATTTTCAAATTGATACATAAAATATAACAACCCAAAGTCTCAGTCGAGTTTGTTAACGAGCAAAATCGGACCATGCGGTTGGAAATGGGGGAGCTTTTTCGAAAAAAACAAAATATCGCTATAACTTTCTTATTAAGCAAAATATCGAATTCGTTTAAAGTTTCTAATAAATTCTGGATAAGGGCCTAAAAAGTAAAGTTTTTTGATATTACCAACCACTGGTCCAGGGCGTGGAGAAAATGGGGTTTCGAAGACAAAAAAAAGCATACACAGGCATTAATAGCCACAGTATAGAATCGGATAAAAGTGATCATTAGTTCTCTAAACATTACCTAAAACTTTTGTCTGAAACAATTTTTGATATGACTAACCCTTAGGGCGAGGGATGACCAAAATGTTGATAGAATTGTATGAAGATGAGGCTTGTTGTATGCAAAACATGTGAAACTTTTTTTCACATTCAACCATTATCGTATTGAGTAAATTTGAAGTTTTTCTTAACTTGAAAGTAGAAATCTTTTTTCCCCTACTTAGCACCGCTGAAATCTACCTCCGCCTTCCGGCGTCCCGAAAGAGATTTGTTTAATTTCCAATTATTTTTTTAGTATATTTCTAACAATGAATATTGAATATATTAGTAACATTTCCAGTCTTTACTTTACAAAATTTCTCCCACATTTAAATTCACTCTCCCTGGATTTCTTATTGGGCGATCTAATGTCCTACATCTACTTGTAATAACAGATCTCTTCTTATTATCTTGAAACTTCATTAATCCAATTTAATCTAATTAATTCATTTTTCTTTTTTTTTAAATTTATTTTGAAGGGTAATTTGAAGCACGTGTTTTATTTATCCTCCTGGTTTTTCTATTATTATATGTTAAGTTAGAATATAAAGGCTACAAACAGATAAAATTCATTTTTAATTCATAAATTTAGGTTTTTATTTTAATTAAAAGATTATTATTAACCATGAAAGGTCCCACTTGTGTTAATTTATTTTAAATATCTTCTTTATACGGTCTGCCCTTTGTAACTTTATTGTCTATCTTATTTTATTAACAAAATCCATTGACTTGCGATAAAATACATATTTTTTCCTATTTTAATTTTTAACTCATTATTATAATTTTCTTAACATAGTTTATTACTCTTATTTACTTTAACAAATTAAATAACTTGACTATTAATGAACTCATATCACCGAATAAAAAGTAGCTACATAAATAAACGTTAAATTAAATATTAAGCATCAAAAAATATTTTCAATTAAGTTTTATTTATACTGGTACCTGTATATTATACGTTACAGTTTAATATTATCACATAATAAAATAAACAAAATATTTTTGTGTTACCGTAATTTCAAACGCGACCGAATCATTTAATGCGCAATATAAATAATGCAGTAAAATAATACAGTAATAATTTGTATTCAAAAGTACCTTTCATTATTTTTTCTTAACGACCCAAAAATAAAGAAAGAAAAATAACACAAGCATCTGCATCGAAAGAAGAAAAATTAATTTTTGGCACGTAACGTCGGTGTGAAGCGAAATGATAGGAAGAGAAAGAAAATAAAGGAACGAGAAAAAGGAGAGAAAAAGAGCCGGGAGAAGGGTATGACAGAGAAAGACTGAATAGGAGCGAACGGGTATGAGGGGCTAAGCTACCGTAGCCCGGCAGCGATGTGAGGTGTTACGTAAGGGACCGATTCACAGTAGAGGGGGTAGATAAGGGGGAAAGGATAGGAACGGGGCGAACGGAGGGGAACTCGCTCTCTTTGTGGAGCTAACATATCAAGCGAGCAAAGCAGGGGGTTTATTTTTAATACATCATTATATTTCAAAGGTCTGCATACGGCGTTTGTGAATGTAAGATATAGTAGAGTTAGTTTATCGTCTGCTACCTTCAAAAAGTAGAATAATTACGTACAGTAAACGCGCTTAGCCGGTCTTGGACATATTTTTTTCATGAAGATCATACGGCAAGAGTAAAATCAACGGCAACGAACGACGCCCCGCTCGTTCGGCACTCGTTGCTAAGGAAACGTGGTGCCCTACTGTGGTTGGCCGGCGCACTGCCCCTCCAACACCGTGTCAAAGAAAACTACGGAATAAATGGAACCTCTCTCATTAGATTTATGCCGGGTTACGTAATGCCCAAAGTGCGCCAATTAATTTTTCCCATAAGAATTCAGAGTCAAGAACAGTACGCTTTAAATCTCCCTTTGCACAATACGATGATGAAAAAAATTGCGTCAAAGACCACCAAGATCAAATAAAACGTTTTACACTCTTCACGGATGACCGCTTTGAAAATTCCATTTAAAATAAAATTTCATTCTACATACATCACAAGAGACGTATTAAACTTCTTTTTATATATATCATGTAAAAATAAGAATACGTAATTAAAAAAATAAAAACTAATTAATTTTGTAATTTTACATTACGCATACAAAATAAGTTGCAGGAACGGTTATGACATCGTACGTTTTATTTTACAACAAAAGAAAGATGAAAAAGAAGAAATAATAAATTTAAATTAATTATACTTAACATAAAAAGTTTTTATTTAACATGAAACTGTACAACGTACATTAAAATTATCTTATATTATGCTTCAGATTAAAATTATCTAGAATAGGTTTTAAGATCTATTTAAATAAACATCATACATTTCAAACAAAAAACAGAATTTATAATATACGAGTTTATGAAGTTATCAACAGCAGAAAGTTAAAGTAGTAATGTTCTGTTCCTAAATAAAATTCGAATTTTTTTTGACTTTTGTTTGTTTTATTCAAATCATCATACATTTTTTTTCAGAATTAAATTTTCTACAAGTTTTGTTAAGTTTAATGTGTTTATTGCCCATTTAACAAAACTATTGTACGTCAAATATAAAAGACAGGGATTTTTTTTACCTCAATTTAACCCCTAAATAGGGCTTTCTTCTTAGATTTCTTAAAACCTACTGCACATACGGTCCTAGGGCCTATTTTATTCGATTTTCTAGGTCAAAAACTATAAGAAATCACTAAATATGTCTTTAATTAACTAAAAATTTCAATAAGACCTCATTTCACCGAAGTAGCTGAAATCCGAGTGAAATCTTTCGATAGCAATAACTCGCAAACGAAGCACTTTAGGACATATGTTTATATGTACTTTTTCCATTACTTTTACAAGTAGAATAGAATATGGCAGCCCCGAGAGAACTTCGTGATTCCCTCTGTATACTTGTACTGACCCTAAATATATACTATAACCACTCCTACACTTCAAATTAGAAACTAAAATAGGACTAAAATTATTGTTAGTTAAAATCATAACAATAAACATAAATAAATAAAATATATTAATTTAAAAAAAAAATATATATATATATATATATATCCAAAACTAAAAAATAATTGCAAATTATGCGTAATAAATAATTAAGTAATTTAAAATAATTTTATATTTTGAAAAAAAGTTTAAAATTTAAATAAAACATTAAGATACACAGATCTGTTAAAAAATAAATTAGTTTAAAAAAACTAGAGAAGCACTTTGTTGCTTCTCAGTAATTTTAACAAAAGTAATCCTTACCAATCAGATGCTTTAGAATTACTTGTAACATCATTAAATAAGGTGTTCTACAGTTAGTAACTCTAGTGCATAAATAAAAATATCTCATGTGGACACCATAACTTTCTTGTACGCCTATTAGATTACATCTACACATTTTAAAAAACGTACGTAACATTTTATTTCATTAATGACCTGATATTTTTTCATGTTTTATTTTATTGTTATTACGAAATTATTATTCATCGTAAAAGTTTTCTACAATTTTAGATGTTAATAAATCAATATATTTAAATTAAACAAAAAAAAAGTTATAGATGAAGTCTGATTCGAATTGATGCGATTTCTTATAAGACCCAAATATTTCATTAATTAAAATTTTATTTGTTTATAATTCTGGAACCAATGAAAATTAGTACTAATAACGATGTGTAGTTGAAAAGCTATCAATGAGAGCTTATTACTGCAGTTAAGAAAAGTCAAAAATCCGATTTTTTTTTTATTTTGGGCTTTTTTGGATACTTTTGGTTCAGTCGATAGCAATCAAAAGGGGAGGTGCACAGTTAGATGTTACAACAGTCCTATATCCAAAATTTCAACATCCTATGTTTAATCGTTTTTGAGTTATGCGAGATACATACATACGAACGTACAGATGTCACGCCGAAACTAATAAAAATAGATTCAAGGATTGCCAAAATTTCCGTTGAAATCTGAAAACCGAAATTTTTCGCTATTACAATAATAGTAATAAGCTGCAAGTATTATAACTCTGTAGTCTATGGCATAATATCATAGGAATAAAAATATTACATGAACACAATGTACAAAAATTGTAATATGGCGAAGGAAATTTGTAGATAAGTATTTGCATACTTCGATTTTGAATGAGTTAGAAAAAGTGTAGAAAAGGATTACATCTGGAAAAGCATTTTATAAAAACGTATGATTTACTAAAATAGAATGATAAATCAGCAAAAAGTTTAGAAATTTATGCACGTATAAACTTAAAAAAAGAATACTGGATTAAATGATTTTTAATTATTACTAAGATCACCTAGTCTAGAATCAATGCTATTAATTGAAAATAAATTAATGTTGTTTATTATATTTAAAAATACTACTTAATGTGTTTGCAATTGTTTAATACGTCTTTTCATATTTAAACTGGATAAAAATAAAACAAAACCGAAATACATATCAATGGAATGACATCTTAAAGGATCAATTAGAAATACTTATTGAAAGGAAAATTCTACATCAAGGAAAGAAAGAAAAGGTTTCTTGTTGTTTGTTTCATTTTTAAGTTATGCATGAGGTCATTTACTTAACGAACTAACATACTGATAAAAAAGTTAAATATTAATTTATTCGTAGATATATTTAGATCTAATTTAAATCAAATTTAGATAAAACAATGAATTTTATTCATATACGTAGACGCTTACACAGTAATTAATATAAATTAAATATTTAAATAATAAATTCACAACTAAACATTAAAAAGGACCAATGGGATTTAAAAAAGCTGACAACACAGTTGTTTTTTATCACGGCTTACACATATACACACAACTTAATTAAAAATATTTGTCATTTTATTTAAATATATTTTTTCGTTTATTTATTCAATGATTCTAACTAAAGCGCGCACGCATACTATATTTAATTCGCAAGGGTGTGGCGGTACTAACGGCGACGGTCGGCACAAACTAAAGTAATATAATTTCACAACTTACATACAACAAATTTCACTTGTACGGTCAGGCGGCTGGTGTAGCCGCGAGGCTTAACGCATCAGGTACCGAGTCGTCCGGGCGATCGAGTTCGAGATCCAGCCAACCGAGTTACGTTTTTGCTGTTTAAATATTATTCATTTATTTAATTCTACCGCTCACCTGTGTTGTAACAACATAGCAGACGACTGCAACAGCTGTACGTTAGTACTACCGACATTTGCAATATAAACTAAATTAAATAAAATACATAATTAATATTTCAAGTGTAAAAAAATTACGTTGGCAACATTGTGGAATTTCAAATTTCCCGGTCCAAGAGGACGAAGGAAAAGGGAATTTCCCGCGGGGAAAAAAGGAAATTCCAAGATGGCAGACTGTGAAATTAGCGCTTCTTGTCGTGACAGGGGTAGTATTGACGCAACGTATACCCACTTAGCCACTAGTTTAGAGAATTTTTTTTGGGTGTGGGGGTGTGATTTTGTAAAAAATCTTTTTTAGAGATGTTATTTTTTAATTTTTAACAAATGTGCCTAAGAAAATATGACCTTAATTAGGCGAAATCTCGAGATATTGAGGGTGACTTTGCTATATAGCCTCAACTCCTTTTACCTTTAATTTGAAAAGTTAATGGCATCAATGCCCCATATATATAAGTAATCTGACCAAGTTTGATAAAAATCGGGCCAGTAGTTCTGAAGATATATACTGATTTAGAAGCCAACACCGAACACATACACGTACATACGAACATTAAAATCCGGAAAATCTTCATCTGGTTTTTTGGGTTCCTAAGGTGTGAAAACGTTAAGATCCGGTGAAAACCGCATATGCCAAATTAGATCACCGATTAGAATACTTTCCTTTTTAGAGCTATAGCTCTGCTGTAGTGCTACCAAGACGGGAAAGTAATAGCTTACTTCCTGTAGATTAAAATATTTTGTTAATCGTTTTATAAATTCATCGTACTAATTTAATTAGAGAAAACCTAATTATTTTACGTGATAATTTAATTTTTTTTTATTCTAGTGCTAAAATCGTATTCTTTATTCACATATTTACTGTTTGGTTTACTTACTTATACGTTTTTATGACTGGTTAAATAATTATGAATTGAATTCAACTGGTTTAAGTAATACTTTTATATTTGGAGTATGAAAATGCCGATCACAATGCATAAATTATAATGCCCTTCATATTAATGTTTACTATATAAATTTATGTATGTATGTGTGTGTGTGTGTGTGTGTGTGTGTGTGTGTGTGTGTGTGTGTGTGTGTGTGTGTGTGTGTGTGTGTGTGTGTGTGTGTGTGTGTGTGCGTTTGTGTAAGTGTCCTTGATCTGTACATTGTAATTTTGTGTTTGTACGTATAACAGTTCCGCGTCTTATTAATGCCGCGATGCTGTCAGTAAAATTCTGTTAAAAGTTAATTCTATTTTATGTATATTTACGTATATATAGTTTCGGTGCTCAAAACGACTTGAATATCAATATTTTAGCTTACACTATTCTATGTGTTTTTAATTACTGACAATTAAGTTTTCTTTAAAACAAAATGTTTATTTTTTTGTCTTTCATATTAAAAAATACAATTGCACAGTACGTCATGCTGTTACAATTCTTTTTTAAGCTCGTTTGACTTTTATTTAAACTGTTATTAATAAATTATACATAAATTTAATGAAATTATTACAAAATAACGAAGTAATAACTGATAAAACTTTTTGAAATATACCAGAATATATTACGGAAATAACTACTTAGTTACCGTAAATAATACGATGTCAATTTAAATAGAACTAAATTGTTTTTTCTAATCAGCTTTACAAGCGGTTTCCTAAAATACATTTCGAAAGCATTAGTAAATCGAAAGAGAAATTATGACAGGAATGAAGACCGTTCCAATGAATGATGGTTGAATGATGAATGATGCTTGTTTATTCAATGATAGCCCTCATTAGATAAACACATTATAATACATAAAAATCTAAAAAACAGTACTTAATGAAATTATAACAACATAACAGTCAATACCACTAACAATAAAACGGCAAACAAAAATAACAGACAGTTAAGGTTAAGAAAGTATTAAGAGAACAAACCAATAATAATAAAAGAGTCAATAAAAATACAATAATGACAATAGTAATACAATAATGGTGCAAAAAAGCCTTAAAAACCAGTATAGAATGTCAAAAAAGTACGAGTAGCAACTTTAATATAATGTTCTTAGAATCTAGAATAGTAACAATGAGGATAGGTAACAGAGCAGTAACAACGCTAATACGTATATTAAACACAATACTGTACATTGTACCGAATCACTAAAACAGCAATTTAGAATATAACACTGAAGTATATGACATATTATGTGTGATATCAACGACATTTCATATCTTGTGATTTGTCACGAATCATTGAGTCCAGAGTCCAACATATGAGGTCTTTTCACGTCTAAAGTCTAAAGTCACCACTGTTATCCAAGAGGTTTACAAGTAAATGGTTATCTTGTGTATTAAGTCGTGATATGTGAATCCTGCTCAATCTCTGAATTTCTTCCTGTAAGAAGGAGTTATGTAAATAGTCATGAATCCTGTCGTTGCAAACCACGGGGCCTTCCTTGTAACCCTCAGGATTTTATTTTCGTTGGATTTTGAAATCGTTGATCACCTTAAAATTACTGACATAACTCGTTTCCCACAGTTATATACCATAAGTCAAAACTGGTTTTATGAATATTTTGTTTATCAATAGCTTATTTGAGGGAGACAAGTTAGAGTTCTTACCCAATAGCCAGTATAACTTCATAAACCTTATGTTTAATTGTTTCTTCTTTTTTTTTATGTGATCCCTCTAAGTAAATCGATGATCAAGGTGCATACCTAGGTACCGGACTGTCCTTACATCAGAGATAAGAGCATTGTATAGATGTACCCGAGAGAAATCGCCTCTCCTCATGGTGAATGTAACGTGATTCGACTTAGTTCACCTTTATCTTCTAACTACATAACCATTCATCGATGAGGTCCAATCCAGACTGTAGCTTACAGAACTGTATTATAGATATGGTTCTCAGTTTAACTTTTCCTTAGCAAGCTGTTAAAAATTAAATTGGATATAAGGAGCTAAACATAAATGTTTGTTTTGTTTTGATGTCAACCAATATGGAATTTAGTACAGCATTAATAATAAATAACTTATTAATAAATATTTTTCATTTTCGTTTGTACATGAATTTCTGCGGCTTCCACCTTACCATGCTGATTTAAATCCAATCGAGATGTTACGGTTAGAGGTAAAACGACATGTTGGGAGCAACAACGTACCGTTTAACATCTCAGAAGTGCAGAAACTGTGCGAAGAAAATATCAATTTGATGACCGACGAACACTAGAAAACTTACAGTGAAAATGATTAAAAAAAAATTGAAGGTGAATATTGGAGCCAAGAATCGTTTATAAATTCTCTTGCAGAATCTTTCATTTTTTCTTTATGTAGTGACAGTGATAATAGTGACAATTACAATGAAGATAGTGATGACAACAAGAAAAGAGTTCTATCTGAAGAATTAAAGGATAATTCATCGTCTAGTAAGTAATCAAAGTTACAATAATAACCATCTACTGCAATATTTACCGTGTAATTAATAACATTTAATATTTTGTCATCCGTTATTACATTTTACAATGTACAGTACAAAATTAGCCAACTGTATTTCATTTCAAAATTGTGCATTCATTTTTTTAAAATAGGACAATTGTTTGGTAAGGGGAGCAAGGAACATGTTTTTATGTTGGGTAGTAATCGTCGCCACTCCAAGCTCGCCGTTACGGCGGCGACTGTAAGTCATGTACTTTTGATTAAAAGGCATGTTAATGAAACATGAATCACAAGACCGATAAAAAAGTATGTAAAAAATTTCTATTTCTAAAACTGACTTCGGTAACAAAAATATTTTTAAGCTGGAAATAGAATGTTGGCTTTGAAAAACTAGGTATACCGAAAACGTATGAGCTGTTCCTCTTTCTTTATGTTCTAGTTAAGCCTGATTAATGTGGTTGGAAATTGTATTATAAGGTTTTTTGCATGTTATTTTCACTCAACTAAGTGCACGCAATTTTTATTCTGCGCTATTTCTCGATGAAAAGAGATATTATTTTTATTATTTTACATTATCTACTCAGTTTTTCTTATAGCTACGATGCTTATAATTTTTCGGTATAAGAGGCACTTTCTTATTCTTTATTCTTTCAGGTATAAAGTTACTTTCTTCAAGTATAATAATGTTCACCATACGACCAGACCCAGTAATGAAAATTATGAAGGTTTCACTTGTAGAAGTATCAACGTCTCTTGTATTTCATCGGACTTGAAATTCCCAATCAACTTGATTTGAATCATATCAACATAATATGTAATTCAGTGAAGATGGAAACACGAAACCAGTTCACTCCTTACTTTTCTTCATCAAAAAAAGATATGTTTCATTTTTTGAGAACAGCTTCGTTAGTTTTAGGCTTAATTTGTATCTTCGATCACTTTCAGAAGTTTTGGTTAAGGCATCTAACGTACATACCGTCATTTATATTATTATAACAAAAACGTTAAATCCTTTAAAACAGCTAAAGGGAAAAGCAATCTAAGCTTAAAAGAGGATTTTTATTGATAAATTCAGTCTATGTGGATTTATATGACCCGCCATTGTGATATTCTCTTGACAAACTTTTGTTCTAGTTTTTTAAGCCTGATTATGGTTAGATTAATCAACAACGTTGTTCACTGACCTACAGTATTATCTATTCCCGAAAAAGGTAAATTAGCATTAGGATTTCATAAAAATTCTATAGTTTATATCAAGGAAAATGTTTTCTTAATATGGAAAGCTATTTTCCGTGAAATGAAAGGAGAAAATACTATCAGAAAATATGAGAAAACAGTTCTACATGTAGCATTTACATTACCGTGGTAACAAGAACTTGATACATATTTAATGAATAATTCGTAGGATTTATTCATTGCCAGGTAACCATAATTTCTTTGTAGTATAAATTGAAGAGAAAATTAATGTATGTTTATTCAATTTTAGAATGATGATCCAGTAGTTATCCGTTCGTGTGAGTGTATGAAATCACTCATTTAAGAGCTAAGCAGCTCCTAAATACAATCATATGATCATTTTTTTTTTCTTTATTATCGAGAAGTTTAATCGAGTCAAATAATACAGATAAATACGTAAAAGATATTACATGTTTACAATGACTAACATAATTCATTGTGTCTAAATATATCATGCTATCTTTTAGCTGATGTACGAGATGCATGAGCAGTAATTTTTAAGCATGCCAGCCAAAAATTCAGTAAACGGATGGTCATCCATCAATACGATAACTTTAGGCTGTAGTATACACTAGGATATATATATATATATGCATATATATATATATATGTACTGGACAACTGACTGACTGAGTGACTGCAAAGCTGTTTTATCCATCCCTCTTCGTCACTTCTCTCTGTCATTCTGTTACAACACACACTATGAATACAGAGGCTTACCTATCATACTGTTGTTACTTTTACTGATATAATAACAGATGGCAGTGCATTCAATTCATTCACAAACAAGAAAGACAAACAGAATACAACTCAGTTATTTGTTTATTTTTATTTTATTTATATATATATATTTTTTTTTTACTTTTTTTTATTTATATAAATAATGGATTTTGCTGAAAATTCGGTAAATTTTTGTGTTTTTTTTTCTTATTTTAGATTGGTTAAAAGTATAGATGTATGAATATTTTTTGTTTACGTACGTGCGATTTATATGCATATGTGTGCGTGGATGCAAGTGTGTATATTTTTAATAAAAATATTGTCTATTTTTTTCCTCTATAAAAAAATAAGTTCTTGTATTTTTCTCTATATAAATTGATATTAAAAATAAAATATTCGAATTAAGGCTATATCTAATCAGAAAAACAAAACAAAAATCACATTAATAATATTATTGAGAAGTAACCACAACAATAAAATATTGTAATTAAATTATTAACTACAGAGTTTATCGTTTACTGCACGAAACCGACCAAAAGTAGCTGAATTAAATAAATTTGAACAATATATTGACATTAGTCTTAACCATTTGGGTATTATATTGAACTTAGAATGGTTACTCTTATTAAAATAAAGAAATATAATAATAATAATATTATACAAGAAAAAGTAATGAAATATTAGTTTTCATAAAGATGGTATACCATTGAATATCAATTTGTTGGTATACACGCATCAATTATAACATATTCTATGAATAGATAATTTGTTCAAATTAATTAAAAAATAGTTTCACTTATTGTTTGATTTTTTTTTAATATTCTTTCCAGATTTCTTTTTAGAGGTCTGTACTTCAGAATAGATTTTTCTTTATAAAAGATCAATTAAAAATACAATGAAACTTTTAAAATTGTACAGACTGGTGTTATCTTTATTTCGGTATTTGAAATAACATTTACTTTAATTTATTACAAACACTGAGATAAAATACTGACTATAATTTTAAAGTGGTAATTACTTTGTTTGGAGAATCTGAGATGTCTTCAAAATATTTAATGGAAATTATTTTAAAAAACTGACAACACAGCTCTAGGACTTTCACGCAGCTAAAGCCGCGTTCTGGGAAAGTCCTACAACTGTGGATTGTTTCTGGTTCACAGCTTACACATACATACACACACAATTTAATTAAAAATTTATCGTTTTATTTAAATATAATTTTTTTTTCATTTATTTAATTCAATGATTCTAAATAAAGCATGCGCGCATATCCTATTTAATTCGCGCGATTGTGGCGGTACTAGTCGAAGGTCGACACTAATTAAACTAATGTAATTTTTCAACTTACATATAACAAATTTGCCTTGTACAAACGACAGACGGGTGTAGCCATGAGGCTTAACGCACCATGTACTACTAGTCAATCGGGTGATTCGAGAGCCAGACACCCGAGTATCTTTTTCACACTTTAAATATTAATTATTTAATTCTACCGCTCACCTGTATCTATTTGGTCTGATTTCGTTGTTTTATACAGTACAATATGAATATGGCAAATCAAATAGAACAGAACGAATTTCAAGAAAACTTAACAGCTTTCGATAGTGAAGAAGTGTCAAGAGTCTGAAACTCAAGTACCGAGAATGATGACTCTGATGAGGAAAATGAAGCAAGGCAAAGAAATTTTGCAGCAAGCATAAGTATACTTTCTAAGAATGGAGAGGTAAAGTGGAAGGTGGAGTCTACACAACACGGACGACAAGGTACCCAAAACATTATTAATAATGCACAAAGTGTCACGAAATATGCATCTTCCAGGATAACCAGGATGATCTTCCAGGATGGTGTGTTCGTTTCATCTTATTTTCAATTCTATCGGAAATGAAGTAATAAAAATGACTAAAATTAAAGTCTCCAGTTAACAAAAAAAAATATGAAAGAATTTAGATATCTCATTTCAGAAATACTGTGGATTATTCTCACCCGTGGGGATTTATAAATCTCACGAGGAATCAACAATAAGCTTATGGGATCCACATTTTTATCGTCCCATATTCCGAAAAAATTATGTCCTTTGAAATGTTTTGTTCAGTATCTCGAGTTCTACGTTTTTATAATAGTTCATCAACACGTCAAGAACGAAAGCGTACAAATACGCCTTGTACAAAAATTCTGGGAAAAGTGGGTAGAAGTTCTACCAAAATTATATTATCCTGATGAAAATGTAACAATTGATGAACAATTTGTTAGTTTTTGTGTCCGCTGCCCTTTCAAACAATATATTCCCAGCAAACCTGCAAAGTATGATAAAAAGATACGAAAATTATGCGGTAGTAATACTTCTAACGCACTGAAATTGCAGGTTTACACCGTAAAAGAACCAGGTGGCCAGCCAGAGAGTTTAAACCGGAAAAAACCGGGTGGCCAGCCAGAGAAGAATCAGGAAACAAAAATTATTTGGGATTTGTCTGTGACATCAGAGATCAAAATGTTACAATAGATAACTTTTTACACCTTACAATTTAAGAGCAGCTCTTCTACGATGTAGAATAACTAGCTTGGTATAGTAAAAAAAAAAAAAAAAATTAGGAAAGAATTGCCAACGCAAATGAAAAATAAGGACGTTCACAACTCATCTTTTTTTTTGCTCATACAATAGTAATCAACAGTAATGAACTGTGTTAAAAAAAAGTGTTCTTTACATACTGGACTAGAGATAAACACGAAAACTGACAAAAAACCACAAATCATTTTAGATTTTAACGCTACTAAAGGTGCTGTAGATACGCTTGACCAACTCGTTGTCACATACACTTGCAAACGCAAAGCTAACTGGTGGCCAGTGATAATTTTTTACAACATGCTTGATATGTCAGCATACAATTCATATGTTTTTTTGGATATCAGTCAGTCCAAACTGAAATAAAAAATCAGTAATTAAAAGTAGACTTTATTTACAAGAATTAGGAAAATCACTTATTACATAAAATCTAAAAAATACATTTCTAGAACATTGAATTCGCTAAACATTGTGAAAGTAACGGAAAGACAAGATAAAATTTTGCCTCTCTCAGGAACTTCATGAAGTTACAGGGACAAAATCCGCACAGTGCAACTTTTGTCCTTAAAAAAATAACTAAAATGAACAATATTTGTTCTAAACGTAACAAACATTTACGCAAGCAAAATGGTGACTTACTATTGTCTTAACTATAAATAGAAATATTTTTTTTCGTTTGCATTATATTAATGTACTGGAGTAATTTTAAGTGAAATAAATCGTATTATAGCCTATGTTTCATTTTATAATGTGTTCATCCATTAAAGTTAGTATTTTATAGTATTTAAATTTTATTTAACAATTATTTAATGTCTGTAACTAAAAAATATTATGGTTCAAAATTGATAAAATGTAGAACAGTAGGCTGGCTACTTGTGTACATGAATTTGTTGTCATTGATTTCATTATACAATTTATTGATATTATGTTTCATAATTACATAAGTATTATTATTTACAGTACCTAATTGCATAATGTTAATAATAAATATTTTTAACAGAAAGTTGTTATTTTTATACAAAATACAATTAATTTCATAAAGAAAAATTATTACACCGATCATATTGACCTAAACAGTATGTTAATACAGTAAATTCGAACAGAACAGCAAAGTTTAAAGGAAAAACAATAAAAATAAAACTTTATTTATTATAATTTTCAATAAGAAGGTAAGATTATTATTGTAACCAATGAGTGTAAAATTATATTAAAATTGATTGCTGTAAAGGAAAACGTAATGATACAAGACATGGATGGTAACGTGTTAAAAGTATTTTATAAATTCAAGTTGTACCGGTTTATGTAATATGTATAAATTTAATAATTTACTAGTAAAATCTATAAACACATGTATAAAACAATCTTGAAAATACATGCAGTTGAAATTACAATAGCTTGTTTATGAATTTTATAATATCGAGTGACTGACTTTCTTTTATTTAAATATGAATTCGAGATAATACTTTGTGAAACATTAATGATTCAAAATTACGGTTATAAAAGGTTTCTAGGGTTAAAAAAATATATATTAAAAAATTCTGTAAAGTAAAGAAGTGTAACAACTTTTATATCAGAGAACCTGAAGAATTGTTATATCAAAATATTACTAAGTCCTTGAAATGATTAATAGGTAATACTTTTAAATAAAAAATATTGAAAGTTATACTTTTTATGAAAGTAATTAATAATAAGTTTTATTAAATTTTTAAGATGTTCTGAATTAAAAAAAAAAAACTATTTCTGTATGTATAGACCATATTAAGATAAAACCATGTTCCTTAACTATTCCAATTCTAAAGTTAAACGTTTCTAAAAGAGTTTTATTTACAGTGAAATGATAAAAACTTTCTTCCGCTTTTATAATCAAATTATTGTAATTTTTGTTTTTTAAATAACTTAGGTATACAAATCCCTTATTTAAAGGCTAATTTTTTATGCTAATTGTCAAAGTTTCTCCACGCGTAGCTAAGAGATATTGAGAAGGATTTTTATAGCCGAATAACCTTTGAACTAGTCATAGAATGCCACCAGCACATGGCAATATAAATTAACGGACATCATTCATTTATTATTAATATCCCATCTTACTTAATTTCAACATTCACAGAGAAAAAACATTGTATAACATAGCTAAGATTGCTGACTTATGTCTTTTAAGGTAAACAAAAACTTAATTTTGAGAAATGTTCACATAAAAGAATCTTTAAAAATACAATTGAAATATTATTGTATACGTCATACGAAATTTTTAATATTTTTTATGTTCTATATGTTATATGTTCACGTTCATGTACATATGTTATATGTTTTCTGAAAAGAGAAGTCGTTTATTGACCAGTTGCAACGAATTAAGGGTGACTTCCTATTTATTTAAGAATAATTCTTAATGAATTCTTCTTTAAGAAGAAAATTGATCCTTAATAAATTCCTTCAAATCGTAGGTATTCCGGTATACTGAACTGATTATTCAAACGAAAAATTGTATTTAAACAGAAAAATTCAATAATATTCTATTATTAATTAACATTAAGAAAAACCAAAAAAAGGAATTTTACTACTCTTTACTTCGTAATGTTCTTTCTTCATTTATAATACATTCTCATATAATTTTTGTGACCTAAATAATTGTCAAAAAAGGATTAGATTCTTAACACTAAATATTAAAATACAGACGGGTATTATAATGCTTACATGATTTTCCAATTTAAATTTCTGGAACTTCTTTAATTTTACAAAATTTACTCTAGTTTGTTATGAGGAATACAAAAAGGTAACAATCATCTACGTCCTCTAAAATTAGCTACGAGTAATAGTAATAGATAAGATGTAAAAAACGATCATTTACTCTTAGATAGTTGATAAAAATTTCTAATAAAACAAAAACTTAGAACAGATTTAAGAAATACAGCTGTAAAATGTAAAAAATAATGCATTTCAGTTTTTATTCAAATATTGACGTAGAAGATGATACAGATTTAAAATCAATTACAATACTATTAGTAATCTTTATTTTAACTTTGATCTCAAGAATGTAAAATTAAAACATATTTTTTTTACTTTTAAGTATATACTTTTTAAGTTTATCTATTTTAAATTCCTTTATTTTATTTTTATTTTGGCTAGGTATACAAAAAATGTTGTCTATAAGAGAAAAACTGTTCACAAAGAGAAACATAAAGATAAGAAATTTGTCTTTTAATAAGAAGAAAAAAGGAAGACAGGGAAACGACAAAAACAGACCGCTTGCCACCCCTCGATTCTATAGAATCTTGAAATATACATTACATTGAACACGAAAACTTAGAGCTAATTTTGTAATAAAAATACTGATAATAAGTAGAATAACATAACAATGATGACGAAAAAAGAAAGAAAAATACGTTCTAACTGTCCAAGGAGAAATGTAAAATATTCATTTGATAAAAATTCGCCACTAGATTATCTGAAGAAAACAACAACGGTACCACGAAAGAACTTAAGCAAATCTGATGTGGACACCACATAACTTCCTTGTACTCCTATTAAATTATATATAGACACTTTTTGATGCACTTCATTTTAACTTATTTCATTTGAAAGTGAGATACGATCCTCCAATTCTTTAATAAAGTGAACAGTTACACTGTTGCATTGTGGTGGACACCACATTCCATCACATTTTTTGGTGGCGTCCGTATCAGCATTTTATATTAGTTTATATATTAATCTTATTTCACGTCGCTCAAGTAGTTACGTTGTATAAGTGAGAACGTGTCGGATCAATAACTATGCACTCATCGGTTCGAATCCGACTTCATATACATTTTTTTTTTCTTAATTTAGATATATTGAGCTATTAATTATTATTAACCTCTGTAAACATGTTTGAATTAAAATGAAAAGTACATAAAATTTTGTTTCACTAAAAGCTTCTGGTTTATATATATATTTATTATTGAATTATTTTTTTTAATTTTTTTTTTAATTAAAAGAGGTTAATAATTATTAATAAATCAATAAATTTAAATTAAAAAAAAAATAAATAAATAAAAAAGGGGGAGATGAAGTCTGATTCGAACCGATATGCCTTCCTGTTGTTCCAAGTATTTCATTAATTCAAATTTTATTAGTCTATAACCCTGGAACCAATATAAATAAGTACCACTTATGATATATCGTTGAAAAGGTCTCAGTTAGGTTTCTAAGTTATTAAGTAAGCTCTCAGTTATTACTGCATTAAGAAAAAGTTCAAAATACAAATTTTTGGATTTTGAGGTTTATTTGGCACTTAGTTTAATCGATTACAATGAAAAGGGGGATGTGCACAACTAGACGTTTTACAACAGTTCTAAATCCAAAATTTCAACATTCTACACCTAATCGTTTTTGAGTATTTGCGAGATCCATACGTACACACAGACATCACGCCGAAACTAGTCAAAATGGATATTTCCGTTGAAATCTGAAAATCGAGATATTTCCTTTACTTCGTACAAGGAAGTAGAAATGTGTGTATGTAATTAAGTAGGTCTACAAGGTAGTTGTGTGGTGTACACATCAGTATTTTGTTTAAATTAAGTTTAAATTTTTAATTCAATTGTACATTGTTTTATCTTAAGTTATAATAATAATACATTTAAAAGTTTCATATATACATTTTTATTTTTAAATTTAAATTTTTTTTCAAATTCAAATTGTGCATGAATTTCAAGTTTGATTTTTAATAATATATAATAACGTAATAAAAATTTTAAAATAGAAAAACTTTAACTCTTAGAAAAAGTGTAATGCATTTTGTTAAAAAATATACGTAACGGGCCTACTACAAAATGTTTTAATTAAACAATAAATAAAATACACTGCTGATTCAGTTATTATTCTTCTTTCTTTAAAAAAAAAAAAAAAAAAAAAACAGTTATTTCCAGTAGAAAAAATTAAAATATTATGCATAAATATATTAGGATATCGTATCTTTGTGTCATTTAAATTAACTTTATATTCCAAAACGATGATATTCCTATAGTTAAATTGTGTATGTATATATATATATATATATATATATATATATATATATAATACGTCGTATCATTACGTCCAGTATTATTCTATACGGAATATCACTTTACACTTGGTTTAAACTCTCACCCAACCCACCCACTTACTCAGTCATATAAAATATAATATATCTACGCTTTGTCACAGGCCATTCAGTTAAGGCATTGTCATTACCTAACAGCAATTAATATTTCAAGCAAATTTAATAATTAATTTATAACTTTTTTAACAAAAATTTAAAAAAATAATAAATAAATACTACAGTACTATTACGATGACTGGCCCTTTCCGTCAACTCAATATGTATTTTCTAGGTAGAGGCGCTATATATATATATATATATATATATATATATATATATATATATATATATATATATATATAACGCTATATGTGTGTGTGTGTGTGTAGTAACAAAACAAACGATACTGTTACGGTACGTCAAAATAATACGCAAAAAAATGTATATAAGAGAACTTATTTTATTTTAGAAAAGTTTTTCTCGTGTCATATTTTAAACAGTACGTAGACTGAACATGTCATACAAAATACCAACAAAAATATTTTAATATTATTTATCATTTTTATATTATTAATGTACAGTTAAAAATTTTTCAATGCCATTTTAGAAAAGTTCTGTAAATAATTAATAATAATAATAAATGAAAGATGGGGTTTTATATTTTAATAGGTCATATGTGTAAGAATATATGAGGTAAATATTAATTTTATAATAATAAAAACTGCCTATTTAAATAAAGTTTAACAAAGTTTTATCATTTATAATAAAATAAATTTTGAATGTTAAATGCCATAACCAATCAGTTTTTCATTATCTGATATGAGAAATAATCGCTCCAAAAAAAAAATCACATATCCATTTCCAAACACAAAAGATTATCATTCCAGTATGCTCATTGGGGAAAAAAGGAGTGATGTGATTATTCTTTTCCTTACATAACAGAATATATAGTTGCATGTTATCACTGAAATATCACCGATTTTTCCTACAATTAACAACTTTACTCTTTTCAGCAAAGGAAATTTCTACACCTAAAAGATCATCATTGCTACTACAAGGAGTAAATGTAACTAATATCCGTTGTACCTCAATTAGTTTACATGCAACGTAGTTATTAGAAATATCGGGATAGTGTAAAATAACAACCTATAGATTCATTTCCTTAGTGAACCTTATTATTATTATTTTTCTTAGTAGTGAACTCGTAAAGTATTGATGAAATTACATAAAATAGAAGAGATATAAAACAGAGTCTATCGTTATTAAAAATATATAAAAATTGGGGAATAACCTAATTTATAAAAGTATTTTTTTTTCTATATTGTAGCCCAATGTTTCGACTATGTCGGTTTAATTATTCCAAATATGTTATTATTCGTTGGTTCATTCAAATCAATAAAGTCTTTATTTCATTTATAATATAAATTATTTTTATTATAATCTTTGAACTTGTAATTCATTTATATAAAACATTATTGTTTTAATTAATTATACATTCGTAATAAACATTTTCCGAGTCTTTGAAGGATGGAACAAGACTGACTAATAATAGGGCATTACACAAATTCATTTAATAAGAGTAATAGAAAAAGCTTGAATTTATAAAGAATAAAAGAAAGAGAAAAATTTATTTTTACAAATAAAAAAAGATAAAATGAAACTTAAGTCTTAATACAGTGTTCATCAAATTTTTTCTACTGAAGATCCATTTTAGAGCAAACTCCCTTAATCATATAGGTAATCACAAATGAGAAGTAGCACGGTACAAAGTTGTACAAATTTATTAGTACAGGAATATGTGCATTAATTAAAGAGTAATAAAAACAGTACATATTATATTATTAATTATAAAACCATCATATGCAGTATAAAAAAAGGTAACACAATTAACAAAAAGTTTCGAGAAGTTATCTCATCGTCGTTGTAAAATTATTACAGAATGCATGGTTATACTAAAACCACATTAAATTATGTATCTATTATTAAGTTATATCGGCATATTTAGGTAGTATGTTAAGTTGGAAACAGTATTTAATATACCAGTATTTTTTTAAATGTTTTTTTTTTTCAATTTTTATAAATCGTTGTCTAACATGGAAGGTTCACATTAAAGCAAAAAAGGAAATAGCTAGATATCAAATTTAAGGAGCTAAACTGGTTATTAAGCTGGAAATCAAAACTATCCCTATTTAACAAGCTGCTTTTGTAAAAAATGATTCTGAAACCGGTTAGGACATACGAAATCCAACTCTGAGATACAGCATGAAACAGAAATGTAGAGATTATTCAGCAATTCCAGAATAAATTTGAGAGATATGCATTATTTAGGCGCCATGATTCGTACGGAACAACGAAACTCACGAGTACTTACGGTTATTGTGTGTTTGAGAGAACAATACTAATACCCATTACAAGTTCGTATAAATATAAACAAATGAAATGTTTTGATAACTTTTATTCGTATAAAATGGTATTCATTTTCTGACTCACTTGATTGAAGAAATGTAATAACGATTTATCAAACAAGGATAAACTATTCGTATATGTGTTGTATATAATAAGAAATATTTATAAGTACAAAAAATATTTTTAAAGAAATTGTTGTCTGAAATTAAACAAAATGATAATAAATACGAATTGTGGAAAGAATTTATGCCATTTATGAAAATAGTTAAATACATTTTATTGCAGAATACTCGGTTTCTGAATGAGCCTAATGTTAAGAGACAAGAGTAATATAATGCCCTGATCAGCGACTGCTGCCTCGTGCACTTTGGTGGTTGGGGTTCAATTAATCACACATCTCATAATGGTCGGCCTAAGTCTGTACAAGACTATACCTCATTTACATGTCATACATTGATCCTCATCTCATTGGGACATGGGAGAGTTGCTTATTATTCAGCATTTGAACAGATTTGAACTCATTAGGAAAATAAAATAAAATCTTACGCTGTTTGGGGAATGGCTAGTTTCTTCTGACAAGTAAAATCTTTCTGGTTGTAGTAAAGATAAGGAAAATTGCGGTTGCTCTAAAATGTTTTATCATTTAAAATGGAATTTGTATCATTATTCTGAACAAAAAAAGAGTTTATTTTGAGTTAATATAAGATAAAAAATGTATTAATGGAAGAAGAATTGTTACCTCTCACACACAAATAAACAGCGACATAATAAAAGAGATAAATAAAGCTGGAAAATGAGGGAGGATTATCTGAAATAAAGTGAAATAAAAAATTTTTTGAATTAATTAATAAATAATTATAAATACCAGCGAGTAAATACTGAAATATTTGTAAATTCTTACGAAAATTTTTTGACGTAGTAATTTGTAGAATTCTTCCATTTTCATTTTTTTTTACTTCTTTGTAAGAAGTAAAGGAAGTAACGTGATCGTAAAAAATTCGGTTTTCAGATCTCAACGGAAATATACATTCTGATCATCTGTGAATCCATTCTGAGTAGTTTATGCGTGACGTCTGTACGTACGTACGTATGTATCTCGTATAACTCAAAAACGATTAGCTGAAGGATGTTGAAATTTTGGATTTAGAACTGCTGGAAAATGTCTAGTTGTGCACATTCCCTTTTGATTGCAATCGACTGAACCAAAAGTATCCATAAAAGCTCAAAAAAAAAAAAAAAATCATCTAAATATTGCACTTTTTCTTAACTGCAGCAATAAGTCCTCATTGAGAGCTTTTGAGGACTAGATTATGAAAAAATAATAAATTTAATTATTTTACCCAAGATTTAATGTTTTATATTATTATAGATTAACGTATGAGGTCTGTTTAAGATTTATTTGTGTAAATAGAATTATATAAAAAAAAGGAATACTGTATAAATTTTGGTGGAGTTATTAAATTATTTTATCCAAAAAATGATTTTTAATACATTTTTTAATCGAAATTATAGTAATTAAAAGTTGTTTTGTATTTTCTCTAGCATACTGTATATATTTTCTCCAGAAAACTCCCGTTTTTTTGTTTTTTTTTAGAGTTGGGTTATAGGAATGCTTTTATTGTATGAAATTTTTAATTACTTTTGACACAGTATTTTATGTATCCAAATAAATTTAAGTTGAATACTTTTCGGAAAAAGAATTTTGTCGAAAGCCGATTTAAATTTTTTCCGGAGCCTAAAGGTTTGCTGTAGTAAGTAAAATTCGTAATGCACTGTTAGATTTTTGGGAAGTTAATTTTTAGTTTAGATTTTTTCGAAACAGGTATTTTTTTTTTAATTTTTAAAATTTGCAAGATCTCAGTCCATTACTCAAATTCTCATTTATATCAGAGACATATCATATCCAAATGCATATACTGTTTAATTCTAACCGTTTTTAAAAAATATCGTTTTTGTTAATATTATATCAGTTATTATAAAATGAATATTTAAATAAAAACGTTAATTTTAATCTAGTTATATGTGATAATTAATTAACGAACTGGAGAAAATATTTTATGAAACAACAAAATATTTGACTAACAAAAAATAAACAAAATATATTATTTGCTATTTATTTAACGTAGGTAAAAGTTTTTCTTTATTTTTTTTCTACTCTGCAAGGCAGGTTATTTTATGAAGTGAAGTAAATAACGCGGAAGCCACTTTTTGGATGGATGTTCCGGCTATACTATTGCCCTCCATCGGGGTATAGGACCGCCCATTCATTTTTCTTCCGTAACTCTACCCTTCGATTTTAGTGGAAGGATCATTATTTACTGAAACTTTAATCTCAATCCATTGAAAAAAAGGAAAAAATATCATGCTTAGTTACAAAATAAGCCTACATATTAGCGTCAGTCAGATTTTTTTTAGCTGCGTTATTTGTATAAAATTGATAATAGGCAGTTAAATATGGTTATCCAACATATTTCCCGCTTATTACAATCTTTCTAAAATAATAAATATTTAATTTACTAAATTCGAAACAATTAATAAAACCATGAAATTTTACGAAAAAATATATAATTCATATAAAAAATAATTTAAACAGCGAATCTTATTTCTGCTTTAAATATTATATGCCCTACAATGTTTACTAGACAGAATAAAAGATAAAAAAGAAATAACTGAAGCAACTGAATATATGGATGGTGAAACAACTGGATTAAATGTCCCTATCAACATGATTTTTGACATTAAAAAATTAAAATCCATATGCCGATTTCCATGGCGGAGTGGTAGCGTTTCTGCCTTTGATCTAAAGGTTCCGGGTTCAAACCTCGTTCAGGCATGATTGTCTCATACGCTACAAAATTTCATTTTCATATCCCACACCATGCTCTAAGCTTACGTGGCGAAATCATCAACCCAAAAACTTTTCTTAACGAAACATTTTTTACTCATCTTGTGGTTTTAAGATTTAACTTTAGTTATCACAGTTCGTCAACGACTAATAAAGTTCTTGGTTATTAAAACATATACACACAAAAACATGCACGTATGAAGGTAGCAGGAGTTGTCAGTAGTAATGTATGCAAATAGACTCCTTGTACTATTTAGGAAAACCGGAACTGAATAAACTGAATTAGTACTTAGAATCTATGAAACTAGAAATAAAAATATAAAAAAACAAGTGTGTTGTTATGTAAAATAAAATAAACAAAAAAAGGGTTAGAAGATGCCGCACTGCCAGTCAAATGTTTCATCAATTGAAAATACTCATAATAATAAATTAGTGACATAGGAAGATGTAATTGATGAACATTACTGGACTTTTAGAAGATCAATACAATGTTTATTGTACATTATTTTGGTTCTCAGAATGTAGGCTTAAGAATTATAAAGCCACGTTTATGTCATTTGTCGAGCTAGAGAGGTCATCTTTAGATAATATAAAACGGAATAAAATGTTTTAAAATGATAAAGAGACTGAAATAAAGTTTTTAAAAATCTTTTCAAGAATCAGATAGCAGTTGTGATGGGTAGTAAACAAAAAAAAGGCAAGTTCTGATTAAAGAGGAATATTTATAAAGAAGAAGCAACGCAGCAACTGAAACATAAATGAGAAATAAAAATGTTAAGTTCGTTATGATAGTAGGTTCAGATGAAGAAAAAAAAATAAGTTGAAAAAAATAATTAATGGGGTGAATTTATTAGTAAAACAGAAAGCCAATATGAAAGCAAATGGAAGTAAAACAAAAATAGTTAAAAGTAACAGAAAAAAGGATAGGAAGTTATTAAATATTTACGTAAAGGAACGTAACACACTAACAGGTGAAATATTATTTGACAGTAAAAACACAATTAAACAAAATAAAGAAAACTTTAAAAGTTGACTGACATAAGAAACATATTTCATGACGAAAAGAAGTTTACTTCATTCAGATATAGATTTATACAAAAAAGATTAGAAAAAAACCAAAATATTTGAGTAGAACGGTAATGAACCATTTAACGGAAAGCAATAAAAAAGTCTTTAGAAATGTAGACACACATTTGGATGTTGCAAATAAGAAAAGATGATGAATTTCGAAATTAAGAAGTCTGAAGATGAATAGGAGAGAAAATATTTATGAGAAAATCATACAGTGTCGAAGTAATAATTTTTGAGTCATACAGGTTTACTAATTTTCCAAATGAAGCGTCATATAGGGAGAAACTGCAGATGAAGAAAGACATTGGAGTATAACTTAAGACGTAAACGCAGAAGTAGGATGTAGAACAAAATATAACGGAAGATTCATATAATAACAAAGGAAGGAAGAAATAATTATCAAGAAATTACTGAAGTGACGGGTGACCAAAAAAATAAATATAATTATAAAACTTCTTAGAAACTCCTACTTGACGGTGATTGCATCGTTTACCGACATTAGCGGTAAAATTAAAAAATTAATTACCGAAATTAGCGGTAAATATAAAATCGAACGTTTTATACTTTTTTTGTGTTTACGTAAAATAAAAAAAAAACAATATATGGGATGATTAAATGTATGCAAACACTTGACAAGTGGACATAAGCTACCCACAAGTGTTCATTCAATAAAAAATCGTAAGGAGTAAAAAAAAATTGAATCGTGATTAAATAAGGAAAAATTAAATATATATAGAAAATATATTTCCAGTTTATATTTTCATGAAAGATAGTAGTAGTAAGTCGTTCAATCTCTGCATCTGTGGACGACTTTTATCTTTAAAATTTACAATTAAATATATAATTGATAATTTCTTAATTTTTACGCAAAAGCAAACGGTTCGAATGACTAACCTTTACGTCTATTAATTTTCCTTCTGACTACATTCGTGAATAGTACCGGATTAAGTCTTTACCGTTTTATACAAGTTGCGGACAACTTCATAGATAAACTGAAGAATAGTCGGGAAATCAGAGAAACCAAAAAGACCACCTTCTCATATTTTTACTTGATTGTAAAAAGAAAAAAAATTTTATTGTTCTTGCATTTTTTTAAATTTTAAAGGTATTACTTATTTTTTTATCTTTTTAATAAATATACTATAACTTCCAAGGAAAGTTAACTTGAGGATTAGTGCCACAGGCGGATCCAAGGGGGCCCTTGGATCCGCCAGTGGCACTAATCCAATTTTATTACTTTATTAATTATTATCATGATATTTATTTATATTATATTAAAATAATAGCATAATATTCTATATTATTAAAGAAAAAGAAAATTTTTTTATAAAAAAAAATATTATTATTATTATCCATTTTTATTCTTTCCTTTACTGAAGCTGAGCCCCTCCGAATTACAAGTTCTAGACGTTTATCTTATTTGTCTGTTAGTTAATTTGGTCCTGTTTGTGAATTGATGTTAAATAAAAATTCGTAAACCAATAATGCTCAAATAGAAAAAGTAAACAATCTGATTATTTACATTTTCGAAATAAAATATAATAATACATGTTCATCTAAAAGAGTAATAAAATCAATCTGAAAACAGATAAAAAAGTTTTTATAAATTCAGGAGGTGCTAATTAGAATAAAAACATTCGAAGAATAAACATATTGTAACTAGGGAAAAAATAATATTTTTATATTATTTCGGACTTCGATGAGGGGAACAAAATAAGACCGTTGTCCAGGTGGGGGATTCCTTTGGGGTTCCTCATTTGAGGGGTAGCGTCAAGACCGGAGTCCCGGTGGGGGATCTCTACGAGATCCTCTCATTAAAGGCATGGCGACTAATTAAAGACCGAGTCCCGGCTGTCTGGAGGGAACGTCAGTTCACGATTAGGCGGCTTGAGGCGATGGCACTCCCTGGAGCTGTGTTTATACTTGGTTGCGGGTCCGGCTCCAGGGGGGGATAAACACTGATAAACTCAACAAAAAAAAATTATATATATTTTTATATTAGTATGTTTGTACTCTGAAAGCCAGAATACTTTCAACAAAAAATTTTAGTTTCAGATACTGTATTATCTTTCGAAAATGGGGAATAAACTACAATTCTTGATGCTGTACATAAAAAATACTTCGCACATTTTACTATCTCGACAACTTGAATTGACCTTTTCTATCAAATATATTTAATTGATTATTCAAATTAATAGAAGTTAAATTATTTTTCTTTTAGATTTTTTTTCTCCGAACAGAATAGATACTAAACGACCTCTTATTGCATTATATTATTCTCGTGTCTCATTACCGGAAGAGTCTAGTCGAGATGGATCATTTCATCCATCCTTATTAAATATATATGTCTGGCTGACCTGAAGCTTAATATTAAAATAAAGAAATAAATTGGTGAAAATGATATAATCAATATCTTTGTTTTTAAGTATTTTATTCAATTTATTAAACTTACTATGTGTTTTAAAAATATCTGTTAGATTGGTACTTTCTACATGAAAACATTACCCATCTATTCTAGTTAATTGGAGTTGTACATTTACAAAAAAAAGAGTATTATGACACTTGTCTCCCAATCATAAAAACTACTTATTTAAATCTTTATAGCCAGGTTTATTGTATATTATATGACAAAAATAAAAATCTATCTGTCTTTTGGAAATCATTCCCGAGTGGCTTTTACATTTTTAACGAAAATCGCAGGTTAGATTTATTTTTAGCCCTATTCAAATTTAAGCTGCAAAGCATTTCAAAATAAACATCATAGAAATTCGTTTATTCAGACACGTTTTCCTATTTTCTTGCCTGAATGTAAATTAATTTTTTAACTAAATTTCTTTTAAATGATTTTTTTAGAATTAATTATATGTTTTATTGTGTCTTTTTCTCCATATTGGAACTTTTCTTGATTATTCTGTTTAAATATATATATGTTAATTTTTTTTTTTTTTTTTTAATTACGGACCGTTAAAATAAAGCTATATTTATTAAATCCTTGCATTTTATATCGAAAGCATATTCAATTTTTTTTTTAATTTTCTGAAAGAATTTATTATTGCTTAGGAAACCTTGTTAATGTTTCAGTTTCATTACAAAACTTACCAACACATAATTCTTTTAATGGAAGCCAAACAAAGTCGAGCCTAATTTTACATCATTAACTCTCATAGAATCAATTTGACGTCATACTTGAATTAAAAAAATCACTTTCAACACGCCGGAAGGCGGAGGTAGATTCCACCGGTGCTAAGTAGGGGGTAAAAAAGATTTCCACCTTAAAGTTAAAATAAACAAATTTACTCAATACGACAATGGTTGCATGTGAAAAAAATTTCACGTGTTTAGCATACGGCAAACCCCATCTTCTTATAATTCCAGCAATATTTTGGTCATCCCTTGCCGTAAGGGTTGGCCATATAAAAAATTATTTCGGACAAAGGTTTCAGGTAATGTTAGACGGTTATCGACCACTTCAAACCGATTCGATACTGTGCCTATTAAGGGAGGTATGATTTTTTTGTCTTCGAAACCCCATATTTTCCACCCCCTGGGCCAATGGTTGGTGATATCCGATTCGATACTGTGCCTATTAAGGGAGGTATGATTTTTTTGTCTTCGAAACCCCATATTTTCCACCCCCTGGGCCAATGGTTGGTGATATCAACAAATTTTACCCAGATAAATTTTAGATCCTTATCCAAAGAATAGGACTTTTAAATGAATTCGATATTTTACTTATTAAGAAAGTAATAGCAATGTTTTGTTTTTTCGAAAAAGCCACCCCCATGGTCCGATTTTGCCCATTAACGAACTCGACCGATATTTTGGGTGGTTATATTCTATGAATCAATTTGAAAATGATTGGCGCAAAATTACGGCAGTTATCGTGTCCACAAGGAAGTGAAATATATATATATATATATACTTTTGAAGTGACGGTGGTTTTGGGGTCTGGGAGATGTGAAACGCGAAGATATGTCGACATTTCTGGAAGTCGAATTATGGTACCCATAACAATAAGTATTTTCTTATGAAATCTACCTCAAAGAAAAAACCCGTTACTGATATTTATCAATATAGGTTGTGTTTGGTATCTTAGATACTTTAAATATTGACACTTATCCCGGCCAAAATCCAATGCCTTTTAAAGGTAATAATTTACTTGCTTAATCATTTGTAGATTCTTGGAAAATAACGAATCCTTAATCACATTCGAGAGAATAAAATCCGGCAAGTATAAAGGATCTCAGTAACTACCTTTTATGAGTTATTCATCCGTCCTTTGATTAATTCTTTCACTTAATAGAGCTCCATGGTATAAAAATAGAATCAATGAATTATTTTATTTTGCATTATTACCCCTGAAATTGCATTACTTTAATTTTATCCTCAAATTTAGTGAAGCCTAAAAAAATGATTTTGCTCCTCCAAACAACCACACAAATATTGGTTAATATCTTGCTCCAAAATAAGATTTTGATTTTACATTGGTCTCAATCCAATAGTCTGTATTAATTAATACAGAAAATAATAGTCGAATCAATTTCAAATTACCTCAATCAGAATACATCTTTTTTAAAGAATACATTTGGATTAATTAAAAAAATTGTAATCTTTGACCTATATCTTTTACAGTAGCTTAATAGCTACTGTACGTTCACAAATACGTTTATAATACAAATACGTTTGTACATTTACAATAAGTATTTACGTAATCGTAAATACATATTGTAAACTAAAATAATTTATTTCTAAAAAAAAAACTCGTGGAATTAATCTTTTTAAAATAACATTTAGTTCAGAATTTAATTCTCTATCTCTCCTTTGAGAGCTGGGAGTCAGGCTTCACGTAATTCGCTATCTACCAAACGGGATGGTGAATTTGAATTGAATTTGTCACTTAATAGAACTAGTAGTGAGATGATTTAATAAAATGTTTCAAGTAAGCATTCGTTTTTCTTTAAATGATACTATCCAAGATAAATTGATTAAAAAATTATGCTCGCAAACAATTATTGGGTTTATAATAATTTTATTAAACATGACCCGTTGGTATGATTATACAACAAATAATTAAAATACAAAACCCAGTTACCAACAATCTTTTAATGTGTCCTAGCGCTTTCGGAAACAAACTACATCTTTTGGAACGTACTTTATATTAACTAAAACTTTTTTCGTCATGAGTAGAATTGTTATGTAGTGTATAAAATATATAAAGGTGGTCGTCATGTGTTAAAATTGGGTCGATTAAACGTCCTGTCATAATGAATGACTCCACCGTTATGTAACACAACATAACGGTAGAGACATTCATTGCCTCCACAAAGTTTCATTGTCTCGGCAAAGAAATAATTTATATGTTACGTAACGTAACATAAAGTTTTACATAACGGCAAAGTTTTAGTTAATAAAAAAATTTAAGTTCCTGAAGATGAAATTCGTTTCCGAAAGCGGTAGGACGCATTAAAAGTTTGTTGGTAGGTGGGTTTTATATTTTGATCATTTATTTAATTATTGGGTTTTTAGTGATATAAATTTTTTAGTTAATTTTAAATTTAATTAACTCTCTTGCGTACAACAATGTACTATAATTACCTATTTTAAGTTAAAATTTTATCTTAGCTTAATCGTTCTTTTATAGAAACAATGTATTAAAGTTGATTTTAATGTTTTTTATTTGTTATTTTAATAAATCTCGCTGCTTTATTTCCTTTATATCAAGTGACTTTTACGGCAGAAAAATATGAGCTGATACGCCAATTTTCTCATCAATTGTACTACACATAAACGTAAATTAATTATTCAACTCAAAAAATAAATTATAATGCATCTCAGTACTTTATGCTATTAAATAAAAATAACTTTCTCTTTATATAGACATTTTAGAGGAGAGAAGAGACGTTTAGATAAAAAGAAAGAGAGCATAGTACATCTCTTTTTTATACGAACTTCTGCGGCTTAAATAATAATATATCTCATATCTACATGAGGGAACTCATAAGAGCGGAAGACTTTTTATATGTCAGTTAGAATTTCTGTCTAAACCTGGTAAGCCTTGTTTATATGTACGTCTACTTGCTGTGGTATACTCGATGACACTTGACGTCAGAGAACATCGTCTGGACTTGACTGCAACCATCCCACGCCTCTTTCCTCACTAAAAAAAAACCCACATCTCAAATATTCAACAGAACAACCAGCAGTACTTCCTTCTGTTATTCGAGACCGGCTTATCGATTCATATTCTAGTATTTATTTATTTTTTAATTTTTATTCAGTTATATAAGAGTCTTTCCCGAGAAATATTGCTTATCGATTATGATGTCATGGCTTATCTGTTATTTATATGTTTCTCAGAAAGAGAAATGTGTTTAATTTACTTGATATCAAGAGGGATTACCTCAACCCAGATTTAACTGATTATCTCTAAGAAGATAAAAGATTTAATCATTTCTGTTATAAGCTATCTTTATTGAGTCGAATACAAATCCACTCGTAATAAGTATTATACGTGAGTGAATAGAATATTTACACGATCTTTATGGACTATGGACGTGTAAAAACAATTTTTTTTTTTTTGTAAATTATCATTTGTATTTTACAACATACATACACATGTATGACATAAACATTGTATATGGTACAAACATTTATTTTGGCTAAATTTAAATTCGTATGACGAGTATGAAAGACTACAGAAAGAAAAACATATTTAAGTAGCTGCAGTGACAAGGATAACGTCAACTTTATTGATAGTTACACAGCTACTGAAAGGACCTTTACAGAAAAGTTTTTGAAAGGAAATCTAAAATGAAACTGAATCGTATTACTATTGTAGTACTATACCGATATAGTAGCAGAGAGAGAGAGATAATATTTTTTGCCTTATATCCAGTATTTCCAGGTTTGAATCCCACATCAAGCTTGACTACAAAATTCATTATTATCCTTTTAGTAATATTGGGCATCCGAGTGTTGTTAATATTGTATGAATAAAAAAATAATATTAAAATATTACCTAAGCATATTTTAAAATGTTAGAGTGTAAAACATTTACGAAAATTAATTATTAAAATTTGCGTTTAACTTATTGTTTCTTCATCTCATTTCAACAAGAGATTATTCCACATTTCTCTTACTGGAGAAAATTTGTTTTTTTTTCTTTTGTAATGTTGGTAAACGTGATGAAAATCATTTATTTTTAAATTTAGGTAATTATATCTATATATGATACCCTTCAGTTTTTGTTGGTAATTTACAAGTGTTGGTGCCAGCTATTCAGTCGTTTCTTCTTAACCACCTATCCCAGAAAAGGATCATTCATGATGTCTTCTTATTAAGTATAAATTTGGAAAATGAGTGTTTCATTATTCTAAAAATAGGTTTAGCCATAAAATATTGTTTACTTTAAAAGGTTAGATACTGATATTTACGCGCGCGCACGTGTGTGTGTACGAACGCGCGCGCGTAATTCTAAATAATAATAAAGTTATGTAAAAGAGTTGAAAGAAGTATTAGGTCCTTTGGCAAACTGCCGAATTATCTTGGTAGAAAAATAATTAAGATAAAAATCTTAAATATAATTTACACAAATATAAAATGTTACTACCAAAACTCCGTTAATAAATTTCAGTTTCATTTATATTCATTATTTATTTGTTTATTTTAAAAAGAAATTTTAAAAATCAGAATAACATTTTTATATACAGGTTGACTCAGGTGGAAAGGAAAATTATTTGAGAATTGATTCTAGAGCTTGAAATAAGGAAAAAGGTTCATAGAAACATATTTCATACTAAAAAAGTTATTTTATTCCAAACCTAAAAAAACTGTATTTTTCGACAAAACGTTTTCTTGTTTTACCCCGTTTTTCTAAAAACCTAAGTAAGATATCTGGGACCATTTTTATTGAATTTCTTATATCAAAAGCCATAAGGAAGCACCAAGTTTACCCTCGATTTATACCTCAAGAATAGTAAGGTTTAATTTCACAGAGGGAACAGAAATCAGGGCGAAATGTTACGCGAGCCGAAAGTCGCTAACGAACCGTTTTCTGACCTATATTTATATGAATATTTTTTTCTTTTTTTTGGCTATAAAATCATTTCCCAAGAGACTGCCGTGCAAATTGGAATCACTATACATATATATAAATATATTATTATTATTATTATGCTTTTACGGCCAACATGGGACCACTTAAGTCAATTTTAGTTGGATCTTTTCTGAGAAAAGCGTGTTATTTTACTCTTTCGAGCTGCCCAGTATTTCTTCATTCGTTCAGATCTTGCTTTCTTTTCTTCATCCGTAAACACCCTCTTCGTTGTATTTTGTCGTTTGTCTGTCTTTTGTTTAAATCTAATGCTTTTATCTTTTAGCTTTGTAATTTTTCCAGTTTTATTCTGTAGGTCAGTCAGGGAAATTCCCAATTCTTTCATATATTCTCTAATTTCTTTGATCCATCCTACTTCTAGCTTTTGGAACCAGAGCTTTTCAATGATATTTCTTGACAGTCTTGTTTGCGGTGTCCTTATGAGATGACCGAAGAAAGAGATTCTTTTTTTCCGCATAGTATCAGTAACAGGCTCTATTTCTCGATACACCACCTCATTTGGCACAATCCACCATCGGCCTTCTTTTTGGTGTTTTTTATTGATACACGTTCTGACAATTCTCCTCTCTATTTTCAGAATTTTTTCAATTCGGTTTTTCTGAGTGATTTTGAAAAGGGTCTCGCTTCCGTAGGTGACTTCTGGCTGTACTACAGTTTTATAATGTTTAAGTTTTGTTTTAGCAGAAAGGCATTTTTTGTTATATGTTGACCAAGTTAATTTTTGGGATTTAATCATTTTATTTGCCATGTCACTTTTTCATTTAAATTATAAGTTATTATTTCCCCTAGATATTTAAATTGTTTTACTATTTTAATTTTCTGATTGTTTACCGTAATGTGCTCTATTACCAGAGGATCTATGGCCATTAGTTCAGTTTTTTCGAAAGAGATATGAAGCCCTATCTTTTGTGCTAGGTTTTGAAGGCTCATGATTTGTGTTTTGGCTTCTTGAATATTATTTGCTAAAAGAGCGAGGTCATCTGCAAATCCTAGGCAATTTAGTGTGATGGAGTTTTTCTTAGTACCCATTTTTATATTTTTGGGATTTATTTCATACCATTTTCTCATGACTAAATATATAATATAATATAATATAGACTGTTAAGTGTACACTTTTAAATAGGGACTTGATTTGTGCTTACGATTTCATATATGTACATATGTATATAACTGAAGTTATGTTTATTTGTCTGAAAGGATAGAAGATAAAAAGGTAAATAAGCGGTTATTACCGAATATATTGGAATGCTTCGTGTATTTACGCAAACATTATTCTACCTCTGTCTCTCTCTTAACTCTTTTCTGCAATTATAGAAACGCACATGTACGTATACTCACATTAAAATTAATTGAATAGAAGTGTTTATATTAATTACCGCATTGTTATATTCTTTAACTAAACACATAATCCTATGAATATCTAACGACAAAGCTACACGTTAAATTTGAATATGCATTTTTTTTTTTGCCTTCTATTCATACTCTTGCAGATGTAAAACTCGAATTTTTCCCCAGCTATAGGGTTTTGCTTACAGGGAAGTTAAAAAAAGCGATAATTTGGAATCTGTGCGGGCTGGGGGTCCGGTTGGAGCCGCGGGCCGCGGAAGGCCGTTTGCAATTTGCAGGTGAAGTCCGCGGCTGGCCGAACTGTTTGCTGCCGTTAATGAACACTGTTCACTAATCAGCGGGCAGCAACGCCTGCACAAATAAAAAAACCCTCATCTCGGTTCGCGTTATTGTCCACTGAAATTTATTTTTTATTCCTATCTCCTCTTTTCTACTATTTCTCCCATTTCTATTCCGTTACGTTCATTTTAATCTTTTACATTCATTTATCAGACGTACTGAGGTTCTTTGAAAGATTTCTGTTATCTTTCCCGCACTCCAGTAATTTTTTTTGTACCTTTATATAACAGTATTCTCTTTCATATTTACATTTATTATACTCTATTTACATAGCATTTCGCTGTACTCATTTTTATTCTAATGAACACGGTTTAAGGAATCATCTTTTATACAGAAAAACAAACCTCTATGAATACATATATAGCTTTCTGTATTATATTTTCAGATATTAAAATGTATATGTATATAACGAACATGTAGAAAAAAATTATAATATAGATACATTCTTTTCACGACGAATTATAGAAAATATAAAACACCATATAAGATTATCTGAAATGTAAATTAATTATTTGTAGCTGATTTATAAAGAAGATATATAAAGTATAGTATTTAGTTATGTTGGTTGTAACGGTAAAGAATTTTATTTTAATTAAAATATCCGTTTAAACCAGTACATAAACTATATTATCGGATAAATAATAGCGAATATTCGGTTTTTTTGTATATTTAAAAAATTTTTTTTTTACTAGGAGAAAGCCTTTTGATATAATGTATTTGAGATTTTCATAATTACAATTTTTCTAAATCGTTACAATTAGTTGTAAATCTTCAAAGATAATTCTGAACGACCGATCAAACACTGAAGAACAACAATGGAATTTTCATTATTACATAAACAATAGAGGAGTTTTTGGATAAGAAATTAACTGAAAATTATTTTAAAATATTAAGAAAATTATCGACTTACTTTACGTAGGTACACAATAAAAGCAATGATTACAGTGACTAGAGGATTCATCATTATGCGTGTCATTCGTGCAGTTAGACCAGAAAATGCTCATAAAAATATTTTAGTACGTATATTACCTGTAATAAATTTATAAAAAAATAATAACACTTATAATCATACAAGAACATATTTAAAATTTATAATAAGCTATTTTGGAAAATAAATACAATCTTCTTAGAGAAGAAAAAAAGGTCATGTTATTATTGCTAACTACTTCTGTAGTGATTAGGATCAATCCGGAACAGGAACTAAGAGTTGACACAGTATGATCAGTTGTGACTGTTCATTTGTGTTTGGAGATGTCATCTTGCTCCACTTTTATGCTTGTATTATGCGAATTATTTTTTATTTAGCGTGTAATTTTTTTTTTAAACTTAATTAAGGAATCATCTTTTATACAGAAAACAAACCTCTATGAATACATATATAGTTTTCTGTATTATATTTTCAGATATTAAAATGTAATTCCTGTAAATTAATTTGCATAGATGATTGCTAATTTTGTGATCGATTTAAAATGTGTATTTCCTAGTATAAAACATTGTTTCTTCATATAAATAGCATCATAAAGAGATTTAAAATATGAATTAACCTTCTGTAAAACAATAAAACAGTAAAACAATAATAAAAAATTAAAACACATCTAATTTTATAAACATAAAATGGTAATGTTTTTATTACAAATAAAAATTTTAATATTTTAAAAGTTAAAGAAATTCTACATTTTAAAATAAACGATGATTTAAAAGAGACTTCGCTATGTTTTAATAAATTATACAGTTAAATAATTTACAGAATAAATGAAATCCAACTTAAAAAATACCTTAAATTTGGTTTTGAAAGATACGCTAATACATTTTTAAGAACATAAAAGATTTTTATCTATTGATATTCAAGCTACGTTAATTGTTTAATACTTCTATTAACTGTTTTCTTGTCTAGTATTATTAAAAGCCTTACTGAATAAATATTAATAAAATTTTATATTTCTAAATATTATTAGACGAGTTTAAAAAATTTCGTCTTTTCGATTTCTGGAAATAGCTCTTTTCCGTTATTTTCTTCTATAAAATTTGTTAAAATGTGTTGCTAGTGTTATTGAAAAATTGTTTCATGTTCTTCATTCTTGAAGTTCCAAGAATAAAAGCAAACACAAAAACTAACCTACCACCCAAGCACGTAATTCTCCTGCTATTTTAGCACAATAATAAAATATATATATATAATATTGTAAACATATTATACAACTATGTAATACTGTAGAATATATCTGTAAATACACAGATTAAATAATTATATACTCCAGATTAGAAAACTATGCAGATTACGTACACGGTTCTTAAACTTATAGACCTATATAAAAAATATCTATTTATACAAAAAAATTTATTAAAAAAATAAACATTAAAATGTGTAAAACATATTTACATGAGTATTCATGTAAAAAAAGGGAAATATACATACTACCTTGTTATCATACTTAGGTATATAGAAGTATTAAAAGTTAGAAAAAAAACATTCTGAGGGTAGATATTGTTAAATATATGTTTAATATAACATTGAGTAATGGAAAATGAAGTTTTATAGGGAAGCAAAAAAGAATGAAGCCTGGTATTGAAAATCGAGTTTGATCGATCTAAGAATAATATTTGTATAAATTGTGACACGACTGTTCATCCAGTGCTTATATAGGCTTGAGGTTGTTTTTTTGAGTTTTCAAGTAAAATACACTGCGAGTGTGTATGTGTGTAAGCGTTTGTTGTGTTTGTGGATACGTACGAGTGTAAGTATAAATAGAGGCATGAATGTAAAAGTAGTGTGCGCGTGTTGGTGTGTTTATGTGTCGGACAATAGCTAGTTGATCGCACTTAAACGTACAAAATGGCCGTGCCCATCGTATGTTATTGTCTGCCGCCGATGAATGGCACTTTTTGAAGGCCGGGGTCACCCAACGTTCAGCGCGCCGCCCCCTTTCACAAATGATAATCATAAAATTTACCCCCTCCACCGATATACTAGCTCACACATATAAAAAACTACATATACATAATAAACAGAGGGCACACAAACACACATAAGCACCCCCTGCTTCAGTCAGGCTTTCATATCATCTCAGCTCTATCAACAATAGACATGTACGTGCTAACTGCAGATGCACTTAGTCTTCTACATAAAACAACGATGTGCCAACATTAGTAGTAACGTTTTATACGTACGAATACTATTTAAAGTAAAACAATTCATTATTTCATTATTTATAACACAGGTAGAAGATAATAATATCTTTTTTACTTTTATTAATAAATTAATAATAGTGAAAGATAAATTTAAAATAAACAATATATACTAAATATAGGTCTTAATTGAAAAAAAAATTATAATAAATTATATTTAAACTTACATTGTTGTTAAAGTACAGCATGATTTGCTAATTATAGAGTCATGAATTAATATTTATATTTTAATAAGTAAAAAACATTAATTTCAATGTTAATTATTATGTATTATTTATTAGACCATAAATAAATGCATGGAATTAGAATATTTGCGCGTGTGGGCATCTTATATTTTTATTTAAATTTCGGATGAATAGATTTTTATTTAGTTTTTATGAATAAAAGTATCATAAAATTAAAAAAATATATAAATCATTATTTATTATATTATATAATGCTAATAAATATTATAATTCATTATTAATAAACAATAATGTAATTACCTATTTAATTAATCCAATAGGATCCTTGAACATCAACCATAAAGATACTTCTAGTATTATATCTTTGGAAAATAAGTCACCAATCTCCTTTAAAAAATAAACAGATAATATATAATGCAAAATAAAATAAATTTAAATAATCTAAAAATACTAAATCTATTACAATTTCCAGATTTCTGCCCTGAAAGCAGTAAATTATTATAATTAATTTAGATTTCTCGTAATAAAAAAACATAAAAATGTACTTTCATTTAGATGCTGCTAAGAAAATATTAGCATATATTACCTTTGTTTTTAAACTAACATTTACTATATAAAATATTAAATATTACAATTTCTAACTGTAATAAGACAATGGTTCTAAAACCTATAAAAAATAACAAGAGAACAAAAACTTATATTCTAGAAAAAAATGTGATCAAAGATCTACACAATTTTTTAACATTTAAAAAAATGTGCAAATAAATATCAATAAACAAAATAAAATTATAAAATCATGGCTATTATTACCAGCGATTAAATGAAGGATTTTTTTTTTTTTTATATTCTTTTTGTTCTTTTCCTTTTTATTTTTTTATTAAAAGAAAATTAAAATTATTAATAACGTACTTTTCCACATCTGAAAAAGATAATTGATAATACACATTATTGGCGTTAATTTTTGTTTTTTTTTTTATTTAAGTAACTATTGATAAAATAAGTATTACTTAAAAAAAAATCATAAAACCGATATTATATCCCTGTAAGTTACTTTATATGTATACTTGTAATTAACTCAATATCGATTGATTTTTTACTAGATTTCATAAAAATTAAATTTATGATTCTAGGATTTTCTCCCTCTCCAAAAAAAAAAAAAAAACAAAACAAAAATGATAAATAAAAAGTAGACTTGACAATAGAAAAAAAAATTATAAAAATTAATGATAAAAAAACAGTCAAATATTAATAAACAGAGAAAGGTTTTAGCAATTTTTAAATATACAGTATTTTCTACAATAATTTTTATTTATTAAAATAAATTTAAAAAATATGTTATTATTTTTAGCTGTTGACTTTTAGAAATAAGCAGTACAGCGAAAAGGTAAATGGACTATTTAAACCACTTTAAAGTAGCTGATTGTATATGGTGGATTAAGTTGCTCTATAATTTATTCAGTAACTTTGCTGAGTATAAGAATAAATTCTGCAAAGTTATTTGAAATAAATCCGTAATGAAATTAGATAACACTAAAAGTACAAGATTGAAAAACAAGATTAAAAATTGAGGACAAATAAAGTAAATTAGAGGTTTCTTCGATCATTTAGATGAAAAAGTTAAAAAAAAATAGAAATTTAAAACCGTTAATAAAATTTTAACTAACTACAACGTAACCTTTTGATCTATAATCAAACTTACGTGGTAAAAAATTGAAAATTAATTTCAAAATAAATCTTTTTAAACTACGAAAAATTAAGTATAACATGTACAAGTTAAAAATTTATGTTTAAAATTTATACTTTAGTAAATATACGGAGAGATGTTAAATTTTGTTTTGTGCAGTGCTTTTTGTATCCATAGTAGTTACTTGTTTTTTTATAGTTTCAGATTCATCTAATATCTTTCTTACACAACGTTAAATTACGATCGCATTACTTTGAATTAGAAAGACTGGACTGAGCACGAGATCTGAACGTATTAAAGTGGATGAAAAATTAAATTAAACTTTAACAAGCCAAGAGGTCAAGGAAAAAATTTAATTAAAAATAATAGTTATTACGAGAAAATAACACAAATCGATGAAAATGAATCGGATTATTGAAGGAAATGTAAGAGACAAAACGATTTTCCTCGTTGAGTTATAAATAATTATGACATTTTAAATTCTATTCTTTTCAAAACTTGTTAGTAATAAAAATTTATTTGACTTGTTATTGATGTTCTTATGAAAAAATACCTTTTATAACTATGTAAAATTTCGTTACCTGGCTGACTGCTTTCAAAATAATTATTCTTACATATGTATTAATAAACTTATGGAAAAATTATTTATTTTACCAGAAATAGTTTTTAATCAAAAAATATTTAATTATTTATTAATAATATGTTGAAACTAATCTAATATTATGGTTATAATCGTAGATTTTCGGCGTATCTATGCAATTTTATAAAAATAAAAACTTATATAAATACCGGATTACAAGTCGACCCGCAGTATAAGTCGAGCTTTATTTACTGTGAAGGTTTTTCCTTCCATTAGATAAATCAAATTCAAATACTATGGTGTAACTTGACACAAGTATGCATCTTTTCTTATTTCAACTTTTAAACCATAATAAATGAAATTAATACACTACAAAAGAAAAAACACGAAAAACATATGAATTCATGACATATGTAGTCATCTTTAACGTCCAATTACATGAACCGATTGTACTACTTTTAAATTGTACTTAGTGTATTTTAGTCTTTGTGGTAATGATAAAAACAAGGATGAAGAACCCACAATAATTGCATTGAAAATAAAGTTCTGAATTAAAAAAAAACTTCCAAAAAGACATATTTTAAATATTTTATTTAATACTTTGCTCTGCTTCTTGTCATGCGTTCTGATTTCAAAAAGAGAAGCTTCTAGAAAAATGGGTATATCAAAATCGACTAAATTCCTATTACAAATTTAACAACTCTTCAGTAAAACCTGAAAATACAGGCAAAAGATAAACCTCGACATCAGATTAATTACAATAAAGACATTCATAAACTGATTAAATTTTTTTGTATACACTTAAATAATCTATTACGTAAAAAAATATTTAAAATTTTAAAGTCTTTTAGTTTTCTTTTCAATAAAATTTTTATTTAAATTATATTCATTTTAATACACCAACCTAAAAAAATGTAATATTTTATCATTCATTTTTGAGAAAATTCTGGGAACTGATTTTTAAATTATATTTTTGTTTTCAAAACTTTTACTTTTAATCTGGAATTTTTACTGATTTAGCTTTCTCTTACACTTTTCATTCTATATAAAGCTGTTATTATACAGCGGAAAAATATAATCTCAAAAAAAACCATACCGTATTTGTTAATTTACTCGAATCAGAGCTAAAATTTATAACAGAATTTATTACTTCAACATTTTCTAAATTCTTCATAATTATACCTATACAAGAAACTTTACTTGGAAAGAAAAATAATAATAAATTGCTTCATATATTTTTATATTTGGATTTACTAAAGAAATAAATAAATCGACCGATAAGTGTATATTTCTTTAAATCAATTGCATCTAACATAATCCAGTTTTTAAATATAATTATTTCACCTAAATATAAAACATCATGTAAATTCAAGTGAAGAGATATTTTGAAATACAGATTACTGATTGCCAGTAGATTTGCTTTTTATCAGTTTTTTTAGCAAACATTTCTTGAGATCTTCACGTTGTTCATTTACCATTTAGATTATAGTACGTATATATTTAATTTTTTTGTATTATTTCTTTTATGAAGAAATAAATAAGAAATAATTTATCTATATCTTTCTTACAAAATTAAAATTTATCTTTACTAGATTTATTGTGCTAATCTTTCTAGCGTTTCATAAACCAAATTGAAAAGTTTTGATAAACTTCTTAAAATAGTGATCAAAACGTACATATTTTTTGCATTTCTAAATCCATCAAATACCTCAGATCTCTCGTTAAATGTATGACAAATTGAAGACTTCTTTAATGATGGATATCAAACTATTTGTTTATAAGCAACGAGTACATTTAACTATCCTTTTTTTATTGTAAATAAACGAAATAAATTTCTTCAAGTTCTGAAATAAATTAAGAACATTATTGTCCAGTATAACGTCATTAACTCTTTAATTACCTTCATAGAAGCATATAAGGATATTTCCAGAATCATGATAAACAAATAAATATTTTTATTGTAAAACCAATGACAATTATTACATTTTTAACCGGAAAGGAAAAAATGATTTAAAAATAAAATGGACGGCAAATTAATAAAAGTTAGGTAATTTTATTCAGTCTTTATCTTCTGAACCGCTCATAAGCCGCATTGGGAGAAATATTTATGATATAAACTGTTAAAAACAGAATGAAAACGTCATGTCATTTTTTAATTTACTAGATTATTAAGTTTTATTAATGGCCTAATTTATTTTGCAGGAATTATTTTTCTAGACGCTAATTCAAAGGATATATATAAATATTTATGTACACTCACATTATTAATCCAGGAGAAGCCAATCACAGTCGACGGGATACGTGAGAAATAACTACTAATGAATCTCTTCTGATTGTCGAATAGAATAAATGGTCTCTGTTAACAAGATGTAAAAAGAAATTAACTAACAAGTCGTGTATAACATAATTCAGAGAATTTTCTTACAATTCATAAGGATAAAACAGCACATTCATCACAGTGATTTCTCACAAACAACAATTTATTTACTCTTTTTTTTCTTAAAGAATAGTTAATTATAATTAATTTGTTATAGTTCAGTTACCCAATTTATTGTTGTTAAACTTAATAGACTAAAAAAAAATATTTAAATATTTATAAAACCATCTGTAATTATAACTATAACTCGTCGAAAATCAGTTGATTTTTCAAAGACGAAGATTCTGAAGTTCAAATTCTAGTAAACGTTAAATGCTTTTATACAAGGATATGAATACTCGACGGTAATACCGGTGTACTTTGGTGATTGTGGTTTAACTAACTACACGTTTAAGGAGTGGTCGGCCTGAATCATTACAAGACTACACCTCATTTATACATCATACATATCATCATCTCATTGATGAGATGAGGAAGGTAAAAAATTAGTTGTAAATAATAAGAAACTAGTTTAACAGATCAGAATTTTTTTTCCTTTTGTGGTAATATTCATTACTGACATCAAAGAATAGGAATATTTATTTTAATTTTAAGTATAGAACATTTTGTAGTAAATGAAAAAAAAATACTTTAAATAAGATAGTGTGTTTCCTATCTTATCTTCCCGACAAGGATGTTCCCTATCTCCGTTACTTTTTAATCTTTACATGGAACTAGCAGTTAATGATGTTAAAGAACAGTTTAGATTCGGAGTAACAGTACAAGGTGAAAAGATAAAGATGCTACGATTTGCTGATGATATAGTAATTCTAGCCGAGAGTAAAAAGGATTTAGAAGAAACAATGAACGGCATAGATGAAGTCCTACGCAAGAACTATCGCATGAAAATAAACAAGAACAAAACAAAAGTAATGAAATGTAGTAGAAATAACAAAGATGGACCACTGAAGGTGAAAATAGAAGGAGAAAAGATTATGGAGGTAGAAGAATTTTGTTATTTGGGAGGTAGAATTACTAAAGATGGACGAAGCAGGAGCGATATAAAATGCCGAATGGCACAAGCTAAACGAGCCTTCAGTAAGAAATATAATTTGTTTACATCTAAAATTAATTTAAATGTCAGGAAAAGATTTTTGAAAGTGTATGTTTGGAGTATCGCTTTATATGGAAGTGAAACTTGGACAATCGGAGTATCTGAGAAGAAAAGATTAGAAGCTTTTGAAATGTGGTGCTATAAGAGAATGTTAGAAATCAGATGGGTGGATAAAGTGACAAATGAAGAGGTGTTGCGGCAAATAGATGAAGAAAGAAACATTTGGCAAAATATAGTTGAAAGAAGAGACAGACTTATAGGCCACATACGAATCATCCTAGAATAGTCGCTTTAATATTGGAAGAACAGGTAGAAGGGAAAAATTGTGTAGGCAGGCCACGTTTGGAATATGTAAAACAAATTGTTAGGGATGTAGGATGTAGAGAGGGTATACTGAAATGAAACGACTAGCACTAGATAGGGAATCTTGGAGAGCTGCATCAAACCAGTCAAATGACTGAAGACAAAAAAAAAACAAAATAAGATAGAATAATGGTTGAACTAAAAAATTATAATTTGAACTAGATTTTTACGTAAGAATAAAATTACTTGTTAATAAAACAGTTAATCAGGAAACCCATACTGAGCAAAATAAATTAATATAAAATTAATAATTTATGAGTTGGTTAATTGATTACTAGTGTTAAAATTCTCGTAAAAAAAAGCAAATTGAAAAATAGAATCTTTAATACAAAACAAATTATTACAGTCTACAGTAAAATAAACTTGTATTATTCTTTAACGTAATGACTAAAAATTAATAAAGAAACATAAATGTATTAACTATATATTTGTAGTTTAATATTCTTCAGTAGAAATAAAATTTAATTCTAAAATCTCTGAAGAATTTAAGAAAAATTAATTTATAGCACGTTTATATGTGTATAAACGTCTACAATAAGGTACAAATTATTTATTTTTGTTATCATTTAAAGCACTACGATAAAAACATGGTGGAGATTATTTTACAATTCTGTAACAAGAAAATCTAGCTTCGGCAATATTACAAAGCAACACAAGATAAGCACAGTAAACAGTTTTAACTTACGTAGAATATCTTCTAAGCTTTTATGAGCAAACAAAAATAGAAATGCTTCCGTAATTTACAAATTATATCAAATTACAAATCTACTTTAAAGCTGTTTACATTTAATGGAGAAGAAAATAATTTAACATAATCAAAAAAATAAAAGCCAGAGATTTAAAAATCAAAAATTTATAAAAATGTACTGAATTATTTTGTTTAATTCTAATTACAAATTTAATAATATTTAATTGATGCTTTATATAAATACAGTAAAATAAAAATACTTTTTATTACTGTAAAAGGTTATCTTAGATTTACTAATATGTACATTTGACATATTATGAAATCTATTATTATATGATAAAAGAATCAATAATGATGTATTTTCATAATTATAATATTTAATACTTTTGTTTTGTTATGTTAAGTGGACTGTTAATAAAACAAATACTAATTGGAATTTTTAGTTGTATATTAACATGTTTATGATTTAATTTAATTTGTATTCCATTCTTGAAATATATATATAATTTAATGTATGTACATTTCTACTGTATGATGTCTAAAATTTGCTGAACCAATATGAGTCTTCATATGATAGATCGAAGCTGAACTGGACAAAATTAACTAGGCGAGACTGGACTGAGACGAGATTAGATTAGACGAGACTGAAAATGGCAGATTCCAGTGCTGAGCCAGCTTAAATAATGTAGATGGAGCAAGTGAACCGCCAGGAGCTGTGCGCGGTACGGAGCCGAGTAAATCGCCACGGCTGTGTGAATCGTACGGAGCCGAGTGAATCGCCAGCAGCTGTGCCTCTACATATTGCCCGCCATAATTTAACACATCTCGATAATATAATAAGATTGAATCCAACAAGCTTGGCGACTACGCCGTATCGTATGGTTGCGTGTTACGCAGTAACAATTAATGAATAAAAACACGTTTAAATAAATAAAATAAATAATGTTGAAATGATGGAAAAACTAATATTTAACATCACATGGTGCCAGACAGCAGTGTTGCCTGATCAACTTTCTTTTATGATTACTTTTTTTCCTTGGTCCTACCAATTACGTAATTACCTTACTACCTTTATATTTAGTAGAAGATACCTTTAGGAAGATTTAGTAGAACATTCTACTAAATCTTCCTTGTTTATTCCTTGAAATAAATGGAATTTTTCAATTCAATGCAATTTTCGTGTTGTAATGATATTATACCAAAACAGGAAAAATCAAATAAAATTTCAAAACAGTTTATAAGTTAAAATTTCTGAAATACGTTTTTAATGTGGTAATATGAAATATTTGTGAGTTTTTAATTATTTATTTTCCTTTCACACTGTATAAAAATCTTTTTTTAACGTTCTACTTACTCAGATATAATAAAGGATGAGTCAAAAGCTGAACTTAATCTAATCCTAAAATTTACATATTACTTAATATTTACATATTATTGTTTATTACGTACTATGTTACTTACACATTATTAAAACAGTTTTCAAGAAGAAAGTAATTCTTTAATAGAATAGAAACATTTTTAATTTAACATTTTTTATCTTATTTTAAAAATATTTTCTATATCATAGGTATTAATGTTATGCCGTTCTTTACTCACGTACTTCTGATTGGCAGTACATATAAGGCTTACTTACATTTAATTAAGTTATTCTATAGATTTCCACAAATCTACAGGTTTCATTACTTTGACAGTATTATAAGTGTATAAATTTCTTTTAAATTCTGTCTACCTGAAAATTATTACTACTTCGTAAATGAATAATAAAGGAGTCGTCGTTAATTGTAGATTTCAAAATTCACCTACCATTTCATACTTCGATTTTTCAACCGTACATATAACGACTTTCTTACTGTTCCTGAATTTTGTTTAGATGATAATCCCGAAAAGAAAATTGAGTATTGTATATGAGATTATCAGTTCGTGGTAACTGTTATATCCAATTACGTAATTCCTGTTTTCTACTGCCACTGAAAACGAAGTATCTAGTGTTGACGTATAGAAGAACAACTGAAAAATTAACCCAATGAGAAAAATATGTGAATTTTTAAAATCTTAATTTCAAAAAATAATAAAACATAAATATTAGTACTAATGAAAAGATAAATTATTCGTTTGAGATAAATATTTAACACGACAAATTATTTTGGATTATTCTTATCTTTACACAGGATTTTGAGCAACAAATGGTTACTCAGTGACATTTATCAAACTGCTCCTTAAATATTGAAAGAAGAAAGAGCATTGGAAAAAAAATGTTTTTCAGGAATTAATGAGTAGAATGAAAAATTGATGAATTTTTAAAAAGGAAGAATTTTTGATGGATGTAAAGTTTTTTTCCCATAAAGACATATTTTTATCCACCGATTTGTGCAAATAACCATAATATCGATTGTGATTTTATAATAAACCTTGAAAAATAAGACATTAAATTTTCATTATAACTAATGTAATGAAAACACAACTGCAATACGTAAATAAAAGAGTAAAATATATATATATATTAAACAAATCGTCAGTTTACAAATTTATATTCTTTAACTACAGGTAAACTAATATACAGTTTGTACTTTTGGGTACAGCATAATCCTACTTTTTAAAAAACCATAAAACTATACAAATTTAAATATTATTTAAAAATTAATTGTACTTATTAGAAAAATTAAATAAAGAAAAAAAAGAAAAACTATTATTTAAATGCCAAAAAATCAACTAAAAGCTACGTAATTACAAAATGTAAATAACATTTAACACTAAATTATTTGTATGGATATTAAGGTAGATGAAATTCAGCGTCTACATTAACTTTAACTTTAGTAATTTTACAACATTTAAATGAACTGATTACACAATTTTAATATGTCTGTCAGTATTAACAGTTTTATTTAATAAGGGTGAAATTAATATATATATATATATATATATATATATATATATATATATATATATATATATATATATACATATACGTATTTTACTAATAATATTATTTACTGTTCATTATTATTTTTATTTATTTTTTATTTTTTGCTTATACATCAAAATTCTTCATTTCGCTTCTTACTTTTGTCGGTTTTTTAAAAATTTGTTTTAGTTTCTTTGTTTGATTAGTTTTTTTTTTAATTGATAATACACTTTTTGGTGTTTTGTTTGCTTTTTGTGTCCTGAATATTCTTTGGATCCATCTTTGTATCTACTTATTTGTGTTTATTATATATTTATTTGCACTATATAAGATTCATACATATACACAAATACAGTGCTTTGCGGGATTTCATTGGAAACCTCTCTTTCCATGTCACTTTTTTCGGTACTAAAATTTATTTATAGTTCTGGTAAATTGGAACCAAATTGTAAATTAAACACCCCAAAAAAAAATCTATAATTAAGTTTCAGTACTATTATTACTAGAAATAAAATTTACTTGATGTGTTACACATCAAAGAACTCTTTTGAGAAAGAGCTTTATTTATCTTCTTCATAAATAATAAACTAATTTACAATAACTAAATATATTTCAACTTAAATAGTTTTCTTTTAAAAAACCCATAACTTTTTTTTTATGAGTTGTTAAATAATACTATCTGAACTTTCTGCAAGTTTAATTTATATTTCAACATAATACTGAAGTAATTTTTAGCTAATGCCTATAGTATTATTTAATTATTTACAACATATATTTATCTAATGGTTTATGAAACTTTTTTTATCAATTTATAACAACTTTTTTATTTTTATATTACCTATTTCATAACAAACAGCGTAAAATCCTTCTTACTTTTATTAATTAATTTTGTAAATTTACACAGATCTATCCAGAGAAATGTTACAATAACAAAAGGAACTTTATTGCTAGAGTAGAATATCTAGCTATTCCTAACTAGTGTAATAAAAAATTATGTAATGATCATAAGATCATTACATATATATATATATATATATATATGTGTGTGTGTGTGTGTGTACATTTATTTACTTAATAAACATCGAGTTTCGGTTGTTTTGCAAATTAAATTTATTTCATGAATCTTTAAGAAATATACATAATTCCTACCAGTAAAAAATTAACAAAAAACTTTAATAAAATTTTATTACCTATATAATATATTTTTATAAACCGCTAGAAGCTATCTATGTAAAATACCTGGTAAAATAAACCGAATTTTATTTAGTAAACATGTAAAGTCTATGTTTCTAAAAGTTAATAACATTTTTATTTTCAATATTTCAGCTAATGAAACAACAAATATTGCTATAAGTGAAAATATAAAATCAAAACCGTTTCGAATGAAATACCAAGAGTTTAAGTGCAGATTCCGATCACTGGTTACAAGTCTATCAGCCGGATGTATTCTGTCACAGGAATGACACTATTGAAATGCAATAAACAAAAATCCCAATATACAGATATACTACACTTACATATATATATCCCTACGAAACGATGCCCAATGTGTAACGTTACCAATAAAAAAAAAAACGTACTTGACGATATTTTTTTGTTATAAATTTGTCCATTAATATATGACATTATTTATTTAAAATTGCCACAAGAATAAACAAGACTAAATATAAACTCACTGCTTGTTATATTTTGAAATACATATTATGTGTGTTTTAATAAAAAAAGTCATCTGAGACAGGTTATCTACTAAAAATAGAAATTGTCAATACATCCGGTAAATTTTTATTTGAAATCTGAACTAATTAAAAAAAACTAATTGGGAAATTTAATAATTCAATAAGCACAGCTATGAATGATATATAAATTTTTTATCTATATTAACCACTAAAAATATAATTTTAAAAACCATCAATGTAAACGGATGTAGGATCCTACGTTAGTTTTCATTTCATAATAGGTGGAATCGCAAAAAAAAAAAATGTCAACTATATAGACCATTTTTACCGGATTTCAGATTCCATCAAGTATTTGAATTTTATATGCTGACTGATATTAAAAATGATTTTTTTTTCTATTCTTTCAACTAAACGACAAAATACGATTTAATTTAATAGGTTTTTACGTTCCCTACAATAAAATTAGCAATTCTAGATTGAAAAAAAAAATGAAAACTAAAGAGAGACATTGAAGTTTACTGAATTGGGAATAGAAAAATATCCTGAGATTTTTTAATTAATAATTTAACATTTGAATTTATCCAAAATCATAAATTGAAAGAATGAGTTAAGTTTGAGTTCTAAATAATTAAAATTCTACAAATGATATAAATTGATATTCTAAACCGTAATTTTAAATGTTAAATAATAATATTTTGGAAGAAAAAAACGGGTGAATTTACTAAAGAAAAACTAGTAAATAAAAAATGTTTTTTTTTTTTACTTCCTTGTGTGAAATAAAGGAAGTATTGTGATCGCGAAAAATGTCGGTTTTCAGATTTCAATGGAAATATCCATTTTTAACCATCCCTGAATCCATTTTGACTAGTTTCGGCGTGACGTCTGTACGTACGTATTTATATATGTACGTATGTATCTCGCATAACTCAAAAATGATTAGCCGTTGGATGTTGAAATTTTAGATTTAGGACTGTCGTAACATCTAGTTGTGCACCTCCCATTTTTATTACAATCGATTAAGCCAAAAGCGTCCAGAAAAGCCCAAAATCCCAGAAAATTTCGATTTTTTTATTAACTGCAGTAATAAGCCCTTATTAAGAGCTTTTCGACGTATTATAAGTGGTACTTATTTTCATCGGTTTCAGAGTTATATCAAAATGAAATTTTAATTAATGAAATATGTTGATCTTACAAGGGGAATGCAAATCGGTTTGAATCAGACTTCAACTCCTTTGTAACTTTTTTTTTTAATTTAAATATATTGTTTATTAATAATTATTAACCTCTGATTGTAAAAAAGTTTTACAATTAACAATAATTCAATTAAAAATAAATATGAAAAATATCAGAAGTTATTAATGAAATAAAATTTTATGAACTACTCATTTTAAAAAGATGTATTTATGAATTTAATAGGGGTACAAGGAAGTTATGTGGTGTCCACATCAGATTTTTATTATTTCATATAAGGTGAAAAATAATTAAAAACATTAAATAAATTTAAAAAAATTATAATAGAATTTTATTTAGAATTTTAATTTTAGTTTCATTTTCAATCTTTTAAAAAATGTTATAAATTTAATAGGTTATATCGCTGTTGATTGTAAGTTATCCAAGCTAATATTTTAATACATTTAAGCTGAATTCAAAATTAACACTTTTGCAAGACTGATATGTAATCTACAGATGTAATTTTTAAAGTTTTATGGTTCAGTTTAGATAAAACTATAATACGTTTTTGTTATTTATAATAATATTTTTTTCATATTCTTTAAATTCTACAAGCTTAAAAAAAAAAGTTTTATTCTGCCACGTTTCCATTTACCTTACCGGCTACCATTTTATAAAAACAGATCAAATGGAATTTGTACTAATACAATTCTGAGTTCTTATTACTACAATCCATAATCTAAAACAAAAAAAGTTCTAAAAGTTGAGGTGCAAGAAATTCTATGGTTAGTGAAATGTGGACAATTGTGTGAATGCATATACATGACTAGCAAGCAGTATTTCCAAGAAAATCTTTCAATCAACCAAAATTAATTTTTTTTTTTTTTTTATAGCAACTTTCCAAAAAATTCAACTTTTGGCGACTCATAAATTATATTTTGGCAGTTCTCAAAAATAAGAGGTAGTTTTAGTAATCTTGACCTAAACAGGAAAATAAGCTATAAATTAAGATTTTTTTTTTTTTTTACGCACCTAAGTTAAATTTAAAAACATCATAGCTGAACTTTTCAAAACGCTTCGTAAAATTTTGATAAAATTTAAATATATTTTTAATTTGATATGTACTGATATGTATGTTTTAATCACAAGTGCGTAGTTTTAACAAAAATAATTGATTTAAAAAAAAAAAATATTATTAGTTGTACGTTATTGCTACTTAAAATAAAAATAAATACAATTAGACATTTATACATATTTCAACATATTTTTTTTACTATCTACTAAATATTTAAATATAATTCGATTTTTTTTTATTTATTCTGTAATAGAAAATTTATGAATACAAAACAGTTAGCTTATTTCATATCCGTACCTACTCAAGAAACTGAAAGAAGTAATTTCTTCTTGAACCATACAAATTGTTCAAAACATAATCAATTAAACGTTTTTTTGGAATTTATTTTTTACTTTATTTTTATAAATAAATGAAAAGGATTTTGGAAGAATAAAATTTATATTTATATATAAAAATAATAACGTATGCTACAATTATAGAAATAAATTCCCAAAAACAATGATAAAGAAAATCACTAAAAGTCTGTTAAAAATGAAATTATATTAATATAATTATAATAATAAAATATAATTCCTCATTAAAATAAATTTTGATATTTTACTTTTGAATTTCTTAAACAATAATGAATCTAGTAAATTTATATAATAAAATTAAAAAAAAATTGACATTTTACATTATTTTTAATCAGCTTTTCATTAAAAGTTCACGTATTAAAATTTAATAGTATTTAATGCTACCTAGAAACTTGTTCGGAAAAATTTGTCACTAACAGAGTATCCAGTGTTAATTAAATCGTATTTTCAAAATATCCTAATTTTTAAATTATATTTTTCTAACTGAGCAAGAGCAAAAAATTCTATTCTTTCAAATTATTGTAATAATTATTATTTATTATTAAAAATTCTTATTTCAAGATCTTTTTTCATTATTTTTCGCATTTTCCCAGTTAAGATTATTTTGTATCGTATTAGAAATGTTACATCACAAAAAAGAAATTGTTCTAATAAATAAATTCTAATATTTATTAAAATAATCATATCCGGAAAATTTTCTGTAAGTTAGTTAAATTTTGTAGCTGATGATTAAAATCCCTTTAATTACACGAATTTATTACTTAAGAAAATTAATATTTATTAATCATGGATGAAGTTTATAATACACATTTCCTTTTTAAATAAAAACAAGAGAAATATAAAATAATTACCTCCAAATAAAAAAATAAATCATTAGAATAAATAAATGTCAGAATAAAAAAATGTAATAGATAAATAGAATACCTAGTGAAGTGTTTCTTTTTACTGTCAAATAACAAATGTATTATAGAGTAGCTACGTAAGAGAAATAGTAATCACTGGACGTTTATTTATTAAGGTAATACGTTTTCTGAAATTTCCACATGAATAATAAATAAATAAAATGATGAGAATTTAACATGAAAAATATAAATAAAGAGATATTCTTTCTGTAATCTGCTTACGGAAAGTCTAAGGCAACACTAATTGAATACCTGGGCATTGTTGCATACTTTTTTCCTCTACAGTAAAAAGGTATTAGCATGGTTAATTAATTTCAAGCTTTAAACATTTTTAATAATGAAATGGCTAGATATCTCTCTTTTTAAAAAGTTTATAGCAACATCAGTTAGAAAAAAATTTAAATTCCTGCGTAAACGTGAGAAACAGTTGAACCTCTGAAAAACGTTTTGTTTGTTTTTTGAAGGCATTTTACGAATGAGTGATCAGAATTTTACCCAAAGCAATTCTTAATGCTAATGGTACATCTGCTTATACAAAATTACTGAAAGCAGTTAAAAAAAAATAAAAAATACTTTTGAACATTTAAAATAGACATTTCATCATCTCGTTTCTGTAAAATTCTGTAAATTTATTTCTTTTAATCTTTTGTAAAAGTATTTTACAATGTTATTAGTAAAATTTCTCTATTCTTTATTAAATTTTTCATTTAAAACAAAATCTTTTTCTCATTTCTGACTGCTTCTTTTATTAATTTTTATTTTAGGTGCTTTGATATAATTACGAAATGTATGAAATAATTTTTTTTTAGATTTTTCCAAGAAACGCTTGCCATAATCTGTAAATATTTATCACATAAAATTTAAGGGACGCCCATATTCTATAAATAAAAAATCTGATGTAAACACTACATGACTTCCATGTACGCCTATTAAATTACATATTTACATTTTTAAACGTATCTAAAATTTTATTTCAATAACTTCTGATTTTTTTATATATTTTTTTTATTGTTATTGTTTTATTATTATTTATTGTAAAACTTTTTTTACAATCAGAGGTTAATAATTATAAGTAAATCAATATATTTAAATTAAAAAAAAAAAACTAAAAATAAGGTCATGAAGTCGGATTTTCCCGATGTGACGTCCCCTTGTACGATCAAATATTTTATTAAATAAAATTTATTTGGCTATAACTCTGGAACCAATGAAAATAAGTACTACTTATGATATACGAGTATATCGTTGAAAAGCTCTCAATGAGGGCTTATTACTGCAGTTAAGAAAAGGTCCAAAATCCATTTTTTTTTTTTTTTGTTGGGAATTTGGGCTTTTTTGGTCCAGTCGATTGCAATCAAAATGGAAGGTACACAACTAGATGTTACAAAAGTCATAAATCCAAAATTTCAACATTCTTCAGCCAATCGTTTTTGAGTTATGCGAGATACATACGTACGTACAGACGTCATGCCGAAACTAGTCAAATTCGATTCAGGTATGGCCAAAATGTATATTTGAGAAATAGAAGTATCTATTTCTTCGTAGAAAGAAGTAAAAAGCATTAAGGATGGCCTTGTCGCAAATATCCTGTTCATTCTATATTTACTAAACCAAACGAGATAACGATGTATATCATATGGACTCCAGGGCATGCTGGTATTTCTGGAAATGAAGCCGACAGTATGATTGTATTCGGGAGAATACGGATATAATTCCTATTTAAGAGGCAGACGTAAAAAAATCGTCTAACCAACATTATTAGAAACACTGTTACCAAGAACCGAGAAGATTAAACACCAAATTAAACGCAATCAAAACTCACATTCCTCCACATTAATGAAAGAGCGACGTAATACTGACTCACCGGGAGCAAGTGGTATTGACAAGACTGAAAAACGGTCACACAGGATTGAAAAATTCTTATGCGCCGAATGTTGAAGAAAAATCTATATCTATTTTATCTGACAAACCGCTCACAATTAAGCATCTAGGAAGAGTACATAATATATGGAAACCTCAAGAGGTATGAATTAAGAAATGATATTGCTGATTTGTAAAACGGTAAAGAAGAAACAACAGTTGCTTACCTTCATACCAGTAAACCGTTTGTAGTAAGCCATCATCGAAAAAAAAAATCTGTGTTATATTTGACTGTTCATCCCCTGTGTGAAGGACCTTTACAGTTGACCACAGGGTTTCTATTATTTTTTGGTATCGTCTAACAATTAGTGTAGTTTTTTTAAATGTTTTTAATATTGTTTATTTTTTACCGACTATTCGAAGAAAAGTACGGTACTACTTTTGGTCGCATGTTGGAGACTGGGGTGTGGGATTAAATCTCTTAACGTTTTCAAGTATGACGAGTATAAAAATACCATTCACTTAAATTGGGGTTTCCTTATATATTTATTTACAGATCTATGTACAAAATTTGTGGCTCGAAAATCTCCAAAACTACTGGGTTAATTTCATTGAAATTTAGAAATGCTGTACTAGTGTGTCTGAAGTTGTGCATGTGAAAATTTGATGAAGATTGGTTGAGTGGTTCTTCAGTTACGCTCAATTTAAGGTCGACAACATACCACATAACCTTAATATGAGTTTATGTTGATTTTATATTGGTCTACTTTTTTATACACGCTTATGCACCCAGTCTCTTTGCGAATGAGTTTAAATTTGATGCTTATGTGTAGGATTTACTTTCTATTTTTAATTATTTCATCAAATTACGGGTATAATAATTTTTGTAATAACTTTTTCATAAACAGAAAATATATTTTAATATTTAATTTAAAAAATTATATCTTTTTTAGTTTTCTAATTTAATTTATGTTTTAAATATATGCGTAAAAAATTATACAAAAAATATTATACGAAATAAAATAATGAAAAGTCGTCTTCTTAGAACCGCTCAAGAATTTTTTCTTTTATTCTATTTTTAAGGTACTGGCTAAATATGCTAGATTTATAATATTTCGTAAGTACTTTTTATTATTACGAAACAAAAAAAATATATATAAAAAAAAAATTACTATTGATTATTTGTCATTTTACACGCGCGCGCACACACACATGTATATATAGAGTATAGTATACAGTACACTATTACTATATATACATATAATATGTAGCATATATATATATATATATATATATATATATATATTTTTTTTTGTATATCAATAATTAATGATGATTGTTCACCAGATGAAATAGCAATATAAATTTAGATTTGAAATAATTTTTCCTGTAAACGGTTTTTGGAGCAATCCAGTTTTGAAATTTATTTCAATAACAGTTTAACATAGCTTTTAACTTGTATTTATATTTTACAGATTATCAGATTATTTTGCAGATTACCTAATTCCAAACTATTTTTTCACAAAAAAAAAATGTTTATATGTTATAATAAAGAGAATTTTACCCTGGAACAAACAAAGGACTTAAACTATTCATCATATCGTAGATTAAAAATTTTTTTTTAATATTTTGGTTTAATAAAAAAATACACGTGATCTAGTAACATATTGTTAATTAAATTCAATATTGTCAGTTATATATTTTTAAAAAAATACAAATTAAAAAAAAAACTGATGTGGACACCACATGACTTCCTTGTACGCCTATTAAATTACATACACACATGTTTATAAAAGTTTTTTAAAGTTTTGAAAAGTACATAAAATTTTCTTTCATTAATAACTTCTGATATTTTCTTATTTATTTTTATTGTTATTATTGAATTATTATTTATTGTACTTTTTTTTTACAATCATAAGATAATAATTATTAATAAATCAATATATTTAATTTAAAAAAAAAAAAATTAAAAAAAGAGATGAAGTCGGATTTCAACCGATGTGCTTCCCGTTTTAAGATTTTAATATTTCATTAATTAAACTTTTATTTGGCTATAATTGTGGAACCAATGAAAATAAGTATGACTTATGATATATCGTTGCAAAGCTCGTTGAAAAGCTCTCAATGAAGGCTTATTACTGCAGTTAAGAAAAAGTAAAAAATCCCAATGATTTGTATTTTGGACTTTTTAGACACGTTTGGGCCAGTCGATTGCAATAAAAAAGGGAGGTGCACAACTAGATGTTACAGCAGTCCTAAATCCTAAATTTCAACATTCTTCTGCTAATCGTTTTTGAGTTATGAGAGATACATACGTATGTACAGACGTCACGCCGAAACTAGTCAAATTGGATTCAGGTACGGCCAAAATGTATATTTCCGTTCAAATCTGAAAACTGAAATTTTTCGCATTCACAATACTTCCTTTACTTCGTACTAGGAAGTAAAAAAAAATCCTTTTCCGCACGCCGGAAAGCGGAGGTAGATTTCACCGGTGCTAAGTAGGGGATAAAAGTCGGCCTCCGTGGCGCGGGTGGTAGTGTCTCGGCCATTCATCCGGAGGTCCCGGGTTCGAATCCCGATCTGGCATGGCATTTTCACACACGCTAAAAATCATTCATCTCATCCTCTGAAGCGAATGGTAAAGGTGGACCGGGAGGTTAAAGAAAAAAAAGAAGAAGAAGAAAAGTAGGGATAAAAGAGATTTTCATCTTAAAGTTAAGATAAAAATTCAAATTTACTCAATACGACAATGGTTGCGTGTGAAAAAAGTTTCATGTGTTTAGCGTACAACCCATCTTCTTACAATTCTAGCAATATTTTGGCCATAAGGGTTTATCATATCAACAATCGTTTCAGACAAAAATTTTAGGAATTGTTTAGAGGACTAACGACCATTTTAAACCGATTTGATGGCGTGCCTATTACGTGAGGTATGATTTTTTTTTTGTCTTTGAAACCCCATTTTTTCCAATCTCCTGGGCCAACGATTGGTGATATCAAAACTTTAATTAGATAAACTTTTGCTTAAACAATAATTATTTTGCTTTATAAGAAAGTTATAGTGATATTTTGTTTTTTTTAAGGCTCCCTATTTCCAACCCCATGGTCCGATTTTGCCCATTAACGAACTCGATTGAGATGTTGTGTCGTTATTTTTATGTATCAATTTGAAAGTGATTGGCGCAGAATTACGGCAGTTATCGTGTCCACAAGAAAGTAAAAAAGAAGAATATATATATAATTTTAAATCGACGGTGGTTTTACTGTCTGGGGGATGTGAAACGCGAAGATTAATCAAAATTTTCCGGAAGTCGAGTCATGGAACCCATTACAGTAGGTCGCTTTCTTATTAAATCTACCTAAAAGATTACAGTCTGAAGATCCATTTTTATGTTTGGTTAAGTTAATTTTCTAAAACTTTGAAGTAAGTTCTGAATTTAAAAAAAATAAATGATATAAAATACACAACTTTAAAGGCACGATCATTATTGTTAAAAGTTTCATAGGTGATATTTTTTTTTCAAGACACATTTCTTAAAATTACATAAGTTTTATTATAGATATAACTGCTAAATCTAATACTATTGCTTTGCAAATATCTTAGCATTTCTCACCAATTTTCATTCAATTTTTATTTTTTTATGTTTTTAAAGATGCTGAATTCAAGCAATTTGTTTCTAAACAAGGATTTTTTATTGAAATATATTTTTAGGTTATCAGTACTTTACTTCACTTTATCAGTGGCCATTTTAGAAATAACGGTTGAAAGGACTTGCTGAAAAAAAACTATTGCTGAAAATGGAAATTTTATTACATTTTTTAAATTCATTACATTACTGAAAATCAATTGTTTTTAAAGACCGCCTAATTTTGTTGCAAGACAAGATTTTCTCTCCTGCAGACGATATTTGTCGTACCTAAATGTGGTATTAGAGTAATTCATGTTCCATTTCGATATGACACTGTAACTGATAAGCAATGTAAAAACATTTAACTCGAGTAATTTGGACAAGAAATATTAATGGTTTAAAATATGTCTTAAATTTTTCAAGGATTCTGGAAAAGATTTTACGAATTACAAAATTGTAATTGAATACAATTCGAATTACTCCAGAAGAAACACGGAAACAAGATTATGACTCTAAAGTATTATTTTTTATTTTGTTTAATTGATGAATTTAGTACAAAACTTTTACAACAACGTTTATATATGTAACTTATAGTTACGTTTTAAAAATGAGCATGGACCACTAATATTATGTCATTTAGCGCACTTAGTAGCCAAACAATGCACTAAAAGACAATTAAAAAATTAAATACTGCCTAGTAGAACTTTTTTTTTTATTTACTCATAAATAAATGATCTGGAAAGATTTTCAGATATTTTTGTTGCTTATGATTTAATTAAAATGGATTTTTAAAAAAATATTGTTTTTATTGACTTTAATTTTTCTTAGAATTACATTTTTTTAAATCTTGTCTTAAAAATTTATTTGGTTGTTGGCTGTTTTAGAAGTAAATTTAGCCAAATGTAAAAAATCGTGATTTTTGTGTGCAAATTTATTATTTTTTGAAAGCAAATTTTTGGGTTTTATAATAATTTTCTCTGAACTATTAGAGATAAAGTTGTGGGATCCATTTTCAATTTTTCACGTAAGTTTGCATATAAAAAACCAATAATGTTGTCAGTAGAGTTTTAGTACTTCATTATTTGATGTTTAGAGCAGAAATCTGAAATTTTTTGCAAGTCTTAACTCGAAAACAAACCGTTTGTAGATCTAAATTTATAAGAACTTTTTTTCATTATTTTAATGAAATTATTTTAATGTGGGATTACAAAATAACGCCAAAATCTCCTGAAACACTCTTTATATAATAACATTATTAATATTTTACGTATGGAAGGAATTTAAATAATATTCAGCTGTACAGAAATATTAATCATTATCAGAAAAGAGAGATGAAGTAAATAAGCCGAAAGATATAAGTTAATCAAAAATTACTTACTAATCTAGTACTTGTGCCCTAATCAGAACAGACAGTACAGAAGAATTACATTAATTTAGACTTTCTTAGTCTTAATTTATATTAATTTTCTTAGTCTTTCTGTTGGCTGTGTTACATAAGAAATTAATAAATGAAAAATTCTCAAAAAATAAGAAACTAATAAAAACAGTAAATATGAAATTACGGATGTAGACACACACACATGTGTATATATATATATATATATATATATATATATATATATATATATATAAAATATATATATAAAATGCACGAAGTAAGTACATATCTAATGTTTTTATCAAGAGTAGTAATTTCAATTTGATTAATTTTTTTTAAATTGTATCTTGTTCTAAACTAAATTGTAAAAATTGAATTAAATTAAAGAAAAACTGCGATAAAATATGAGCTTGATACAGCCTAAAACCAAACAGAACTGATTATCTAAGTGGAAAAAAATCATATATTAATTTAAAAACTCATACAATAAATAAAATTGTATACATTTAAAAAAAAAAATACAGCAATTAAAGATACAAACTTTTTTCACCTCGAAGCGTTAAATGGAAACTGCAGCCTGGACGATTTACGTTGTTTCAAAAGCCTGAATTTGAAATAAATCCCCTACAGCAGGACCATATTGCATTTTATATATTGTATATCTGAGCCAAATGATTATTCAAATCCCATCTGATGGTTAGAAAAATATTTCTATTTTGTGGCAGTATTTTCACTGAAATATAAAATGCACTTTTTTTATTAAAACATTTAAATAAACATACATGAATGGCATATCCAATGCAGTTCTGGTTCTGAACAGAAGTAATTGTTGTCGTTTACTCAAAAAAAAAAAGTAGTAAAATGAACATGAACATTTATTTTTTCCGAAATTTCAATAAATGATTTTTTTTTTAATATTCAATACGGTGAAATGTAGAATACAGTACATAACAGTATTATAAAATTATACAAGGTATATTCCTGAAAGTAGTTAGAATATGATTAAAAATATAACAAAACTTTCTCATTTGGAAACGGAATCGCTAAACTTATCTAATAAAACTGAACTTATTGTCTGAAACTAGTAGTAGTTCATGGAGACAATGTCTTACTCCATGTCATTGAGAAAATGGGTTACTCGTGCTCGCATGTCTTCATTTTTACTGTATATCTCTTTATTTGATTTCTATGGCCTGCTCTGACCAAAGAATCTTCTTAAAATTTTGAATGAGGTTTCATAACAGCCAAATTTATTTCTTGATAATTAGCCTGTTAAAAAAATCTCTGTGTAAGACTAACGCTATTTTATTTCAATAATCTTTTAGAAAATTAAATTCAGTGAAAATTAATTACATATTTGTGTTTTTTTCGTTTTAATTTAAAAATTAAATAAAAATTAAAAAATTATTAAGGTAAATTTAGAAAAAAATTAACGTTTAACCTACGATAAAAGTAAATAGAAAAGAGGGTTCCTCACGTAGCAAATATAGACAAAAATCATATTTATTTTAAAAACTTGTTCTCTTATATTAAAATAATTGTGAAGATCATTGAAACAAATTTGTATCCGTGACAAAAAAAAATTCAAGCTACGTTTACGTTTGTACTCAGAATTTGGTGAGACTACTCGAATAAAGTAAACCATCTTTACCTTATGAAGAAACATCTTAATGATCAGCCTTCCTTCTATGGTTTTCCCCATAAACTATTGTCTAGGATATCAAGGTCGTCTTCATTTAATATTTGAACCCTAAGAGTAAAAACATATTATTTGGTAAACTATTATTGAAATCGCACTTGACCAATCTAACAAATTTTTTTTTGTTTTTTGTCTGAATATGATCTCTACTAAATAAAATCGTTATTTCCCTTTTTTTATGTGCTTTAAGAGATTTTCTTCAAAAGTTCTATTTTAAATTTACAGTACTAAATATATGTATTCAATTATTCATCATACAGTAAAAATCATTGCTTACAATCAAATTATTTAAAAGAACTTTTCATTCAAGAATGAGTTATAGATCATAAATCATTTTAAGTTAATTAAATATATTCATAATGACGTTTAGAATATTTTTCAAGTAAAATCTTCTCCACTAGTCTGTTTCCTAAGTGTTCTGTGATGTAATGAGACCTTGTCTGTAGTTTGTTAAAGGTACATTCAACGTCCTTTGTTTGGATTGATTGTCTATGTTTACGACATTCAAATCTGTGTTTTGATCCCAGGAGATCAATTATAGTACAGTTCAGGTATAATGGACCAGAGCCTCTGTACAGAACTAAATTCCTTGCTTTATTTTGTCAATTATAATGCGGTAGAGAGGATAAATTAGTTAAAAAAAGTTTTACTATTGATGAACCTACAAATTTCAAGCTTATATGTTAATATCAAACGAAATGTCCAAACGATAGTCATAATATGTGTAAGAAGTCTATGTTTCTCTTATTTTTCCGTCTGCTACGTTATAAAAGATTTCCCTTTATTTTTCCAAAAATTTTCGGTCTTTTCTTAATCCAAGAGTTTTTTTTAACTAGTTTTATAAAATATTATTTCACTATTTTTGTGAGAAACAAGAGGAAAAATAACGTAAATATTTAGATAACATTTTAATAATATAGGTATATTTATTGTTAGTATTGTATTCACTAGATGAATCACTTATGTGATAAAATGAAATAGAAAAAAAATTCAGCTTTTGCAAATAAGTTTTCTTTTTAAGAAGTAAAAAGAAAAATGAAAAAAAAAGTTAATTTTAGCCAAAAAAGTTTTTATTTTAAGAGATGAAAAAAAAACCATATCATACGACTGTATCTAGATAACATATCTTATTTATAAAAATAAGATAAGAAATGCAGAGAAGAAACGTTAAGTTTCTTAAGTCGTACTGAGCAGGAACTACGGTTTCCTAAAAATTTATAAATATGAAATTTCTTTTATCTCAAAACTTTGAATATCAGAATTATTTAGGTATTCTATCAATATGGTATCCAGTACTATAAATATCGCTGTTAACTAACATCTGAAAAATACTTCTAAATTTTCAGTAGGAAAACATGATTTTTTTTCTAATTTACACTCGTGTTAACTGTATGAAAACTATTCAGGAACAACTTCTATATAATAAAAAAAAAATCATCGAGATGATGCATGTGGTAAAGAGTAACGCTTAAATAAAAATTTTATCTTGTCGGTTGATAGAAGTTTACTAATAAATAAAAGAATTTGTTTGTACGAAAAACTTTGCTCTTTTTTATTCACGTTATATTTACTTTATTATTAAATTTTAAAAACGTAGGAGAGTAATGTAGTACTCCAGAAAGTCTTTTTGGTTATGCTGTAAAACGTAACTTTAATTTTCATCGTGAACTATATAAAATAGAAATAATTTCCCAGAGTATCTTTAAAACGGGTTAGAAAAAAAAATAAATCGGGGAATAACATTGTTATCATAATGTCTCTTCATGTAATATTTGTATTTAATTTAAAATAAGCACCCATTTATGAAGACATGTTGTTAAACATGCGGGCGCCACCTATTCAAAAGAGTAATAGAATTTTTTTTGTATTCTTTTATTTGTGTTTACCTCAAAAGCCATATAAATTTGAAGAAAGTAATAATTCTAACGCTCAGAAACGGCAAAAAGTAAAATTACACATTTTTTTTTTTATAAAAATGTAAAACAAAAATAATTTGTTACGAAGTTAATGATGATGAATTGTTATTATTATTTTTTTTATTATAAAATAAACTAAAAAAAAGTTTAAGGTTAATGAATTATGAGAAACACTAACCGATTAAATATACGAATGTATCTAGATATCCTTTAATAATATTTAAAATTTTCAGAAAAAATCTTACTGTAACTAATACAAAGATAGAACTAAAAATGATAATATTTTGAGTATTCTGTTTTTAATAATTAGCCCTAATTTATACTTCTGCTAGCATAGATTACAATATTAATCATTTTATGATTAATAAAGAAAGGAAAAAAATTTGAAAAAATGATTGCAAAATTTTCCCATTTCCGACTGTACTATACGAGATATTCAGTAGATTGGGCTTGCAAATAGTTTTAAGATAAATATTTAAAATCATTTTTGGGGTTTTTTTAATTAAAATTTTTAAAGGGGGTGAACGGCGCAGCGGTTCAACCAATACAGCCACTGCCACTGTTATTGTGTGTGAAATATACGCGACCGGCTGCACCTATATCCGGTAAATTGACCAGAAAACATTAAAAAAAACTGACCGCGACGAGAAACGCAAGTAAACATATAAAGCGGGCGAAGCCGCGACGGGGATTCTAATGTTAAGATAAAAAACGAAACATCAATATAAACGGCGTTTCAGGTAGTACTACGTGCTAGGTAGTAGTGTTACGTGCAAGGTTTACTACTATGACAACATAATTAATATTAATGATATGATAATAAAGTAACTGTGAAGGGATGGTTATGATTTCATTTTTCATCTGGAAAGTTTTGAGTTGAAATACAATTTAGGTTGATATTTTTTATACACAATAACATATTGCATTTCATAATCCCAAGCGTAATCCTTAGATTTATGTGACGAATTACTTCTAAAAAAATTTTAAGATCTGTTTTGCGTTTGACATTATTTATTAATTTCTTATCAAGGTAATAATTTAATCATCCAAAAAAACTAGAGTATATGGGTTTATTGATTGAAGATCAGTAAAAAGATAAAAATCATAACAAATGTAAAAAGGTAAATATTAAGTTAAAAAGAAATATTACAGCAAAAATAATATTGTTATCAGATATTAAATATATTTACAAAAGATGAAAGAAATTACACAGATGGGAAAAAATTAAGTAAAATTTAGACTAGAAAAAAAGTAACATTTTCTATAAACACAAATTTACGAAATTTTTTTTATAATTCACAAGAGAAACTTTGAAACTTGTAGTGGAAATGTGGGAATCGAATTTTTCAGAATATGAAAAATATTATGCCTGACCGGAATTTAAACCCGGAACCACCGGATGAAAGGCCAAAATGCTACCACTCCGCCACGGAGATGGGGAATTGGAAAAGATAAATTATTTATTTATTTTTTATTTTGGAATTGCAAATCTTATTGATGCAAGTTATGGGTATAAAGAAGCCAAAATCACTACAAGTAGCAGATAATATTAAAAACAAAAAGATCATATGAAAAAACAATGGAAAAGAAATCAACATTTTTCTATTTTTCTAAAAATATAAATAAGGTTGTTAAAGTATATATTAAGAAAACTAGGGTAAAAAAAATGAAATAATCAAATATATTAATAATACGTAAATAAGAAATAAAATATGTAGGATATGAAAGATTACTATAGAAAAGACAAATTAAGAAATGTAGTGAAGAAGTCAAGAAATGTAAACAAGTCAATTAATGGACGACGGAAGAAAAATGTTTTGATATTTCTATTTGATATAGTACGTTCAAATAGAGTTGCTATGGTAACAAATGAGTTACTAGACTGTAAATCTTAACATAATCATCTATTCTATTTAATTCACATCTCTCATTTTATACGGTTTTGATAATATTTGTTGCTAAATTAAATGAATTATTTTCAAAACAATTATACCATTCGTCTTGTCTTTATTTATACTTTATTTTTTTATAGATGAGTCTGAGAAATGCCATTTACGCACCCCTCATAAATGGGGGAGTGTCGGACTCGCACGGGTTTGGCGAGATGTTATTAAGAGCCTATGTATACCCGTATCCTACCGACTAAAACCCCTGTCTCACCGTTTCTCCTCCAGGGCCGGTCCTGTAGTTAAGCAATGCGCAGCCGCAGGAAGTGCCTTTAGGGTCCAGAGTTCCCGTGCCTCACCTCCGTCGCCCATCCGCACAAGTGCAGATGCACGACAGCTCCGCAGGGCCTTCTCTCTTTCACCATCAGGTCACTTTCTTCGCCACTTTCTTCAGTCTCAGATTTTTTATTTGCAACTCTGATTCTTTGCTGGGTGATCTTCAGTCCTCTTACTGATGTGTGTTCTAAATCAGGCTCTATCCCATTCTCTAGCTTCTCTCGCTTTAGTTTTCAGGATACTTGTTGCTAGGTGTACTACCTTGTCCCATTCCGCTCTTCCTATCAACATGGATAAACCTTTTTCTTCCGGAGAAGGCAGCTTAACCCGACATCTTGTCTGACCACGTCTAACCGCTGGCACTGGTAGATGGCTCAATGGTATCTTCAAGATTGCAGTACCTGCATAGAGGAAACTCCTGCTAAATCTCTCCTGCTAAATCGATAGAGGTAGGCTTCCAATTCGCCATGTCCAGAAAGGAGCTGCGTGATATAGAAACCTACCTCATTTATAATTTACACTTACACTTTACACATTACACATTATATTTACACTTATAATTAAATTTTACACTGATTTTATAATTTTATTTATTTATTATAAAAGTTATTTTATTAAAATAAAATAAATTTTCTTTATTTATTTTTATCCAGAAAATTACAAATTTTCCTTTTATTGCCGCAATGTTTAATTTACATTCGGTTCCTACGAGTATTTATCGGAACCATAATTAAATTTAAAAACAAAAAAAAAATACGTGCAGAGAAAGATTTCATTGAAATTTCATAAGAACTGTATATGTATAAACATCTTATACAGCATATATAAATATATAATAAGCATAATGAAGTACATACAATGATAAGCCCAAAGTACATTGACTCAGAACATAAAAAGCAAAGAAAACACCAAAAAGTGTTCTTATCAGCCACACAAAGAATCACAAATAATTAATGAAACAAAGAAACAGTGAAATAAATCAAAGAACCCACAAAAGTAAGTTGTGAAACGAGATGAATAATTTTAACGATGCACAACATCTTAGAGTAACTGATTCACCTCAAATCTCGGAGAACATACGGATAGGCGCCTAACGTCCTCGTTGTTATCTAGGACATTTATCGCGAACCAGTTCACATGTTCAGTCTGTATCTTGTACCGAATCACCGTATCTCCTCTCGAACGGTTGACAATCTCATAATCGTGTATTTCAATGTTTTTCGCAAACCACGGCGCTTCAGCAATATTTCTCAATAGTTTTTCTATTATCGCTATAAAACTTCGATGTTACTCTCACTTGTTGTACCCCACAGTTGGATTTCTTAGATCCAAATCTAAGAACTCAGCTGAAACTGCTGTACTGCTGTACAGCAATTGTTTTTTAGACACTGATAGTTGTGACCCCTTCCTAACAATCAGTACATCTCCCTAATTTTAACGTTAAGCTGCGTTGTTTTCTTCCTGATATGACTCCTCCACGTTAAACAGCGATTCAGAGGCAGTCCTAAGTATCGCACGCTGCTAGCATGCGGGATGAAAACACCATAAATTGAACTCGCAAATAGACAACTCTCCTCATCGCAAATGTAACATGCGTAGACTTACCCGGATTAAGCTTCATATTCCGTTTATCTAGTCACTCGTTAATTATATCCAACAGAGTTTACAGTTAGAAGAAACTACGATGCGGTCAGCATCCTTAGCCAGGACGTCATGCAATCCGCAAACGTTGTAACTGTGATATCCTTTGGTGTTCGGAAGATCTGTAGTGAAGACCAAGTATAGAACCGGCTCCAGAACTGAGGCTGAGGAACACCTGATCCAACATCAAAGAACACAGATAAGTTTTGATTTTTTCTTTTGGGCATTAAGTCCAAAAACGTCCGTTGAAATGGCTGTGTAGGATCAAGTAATACGATAGAGAAAAACCCCTTTTCAATTTATACAGTACAAAGCCAGACCTTACGAAAGGTCTGCTGGACTCCAGGAAAAACAGGCGAGCAATACATCGTCTTTTCTAGGGACTTGATAACGTTGACAATTCTGTGTATTTGTTCGATTGTTGAATGACCACGTCTGAAGCCGAAATGATGGTCAGGAATAACATGCCTTTTTTCCAAAATCGGGAATAGCTTCAGACGTAGTCGTCTTTCAAATAACTTAGATAGAATAGCTAACAAGCTTATCGGTTGCATGAAGCTACATGATGGGTTAGCTTATCCGGTTTTGGGACAACTGCGACAAATTTTATATCATCGGGAAGTTCATAATTCGAAGAATGTCATTAAAGGGATGTGTTATAAACTCAATGGCTTTGAATAGAGGCATAAAAAACATTTTTTTAGTTACAAAGTCATATCCGAGAGCTGTCTTTGTATTTCCTTGTTTGATTACTCGCAGAACCTCTGCTGACGAAAAGGTTTTCACAGGAAGACTCATAGAAATTGGGCTACTCTGCAATTCAATTATTTCTTCTTTACCAGTTTTCGTATGTCAAAATGTTGAATGCCCTTCTAAAGATGCCTTGCGAATTTGTCATATTTCTTACTGTCGTTTCGATCCCACGACCAAACCATCGTTTTGAAAGTCCGAATCGATGGTGGTGGTCTACTGAAGTTCTATGTAGCCTTCAATAGTGAGTAATCATCTCTTACAAAGAGGAAAATTTTCAAGGAAGTTTGTAAACGTCTCGTTTTTAATTGACCTCAGCAGCTGTTTGAATTTACGAGCCTCAGGTCTTCTGTAATTCTGCCACTTCCTTCTAAGTTTCCTCTTGGTAGAAATAAAATCCATAACCTTCCTCAGATAGGTCGTTCCTCTCTGTCCTCCATGTCTACCTTCTGGAGTTGACCTCTAAGCTGCCTCTTGCATGATTGCGGTCAAGCAATGCGTCGTATTATCTATATTAGCACTACTTTTTAACGGAAAGTCACCCTTAGCTTGTACTTAATCCAGCTCAGTCGGTCCTGTTGTGTAGGACAGGTGGTTTGTCCTTTTTTTATCACAACCGTGCTAATGATAAGAAGTACGGCTGAATGATTAGCCGACAAATTAAAGCTATTCCTAAATTTGTTGTACATCGCTAAAATACCTGAGGTGACGAAAAAAGTCTAACAAGCCTGGACTTTCGTCGGATCCAATGGCCAGTGCGGAGGTTGCATCTCAGATATGATATTCAGGAGATTGAAGGTAATACAATTCCTTAGGGCTATCTCCCAAATAGTGAAGAGCTGGGAGCTCCAGAGAGGATGTTTCGCATTCCTATCAACTCCTGCTACAAAAAGGGTACACAGCGTCAAATATAATTAAGAGAACAAGTCATCCCTGATCATATGGCGGAGAGGCAGCAGACAGCAGATAATCTTAAAGGTCCAATCTAGTCAAAGATCTGAATTGAGGTTGCCTGTGTGTGGTCAGTACTGTTCTCCGGTAGTAGATGATCCTTTATAATATTTTTGTCTAGTATTACAGTACCCCCCGGTACTGCAATTTTTGGATATTAAAATAGCATCCAGTGATTCGGTAAACATCAAAGCTTCTAGTACCTGACGTCTACAAGTGAGGCCGTTCATGTTCCAGGTAGCGAAACTTAGGAATCTAGCCATCTACGGATTTTGGCGGTATCCTATCAGGTTACCTATTTTCTGTACATGGAATGGGATATTAGATGTTAGCTTCCCTACATTATCCTCAGCAACGTCGCAGATATTGCGCTCAACAACCGCAGCATATGTTCTCGGACGATTGTCAGAGTGGTTCAGATTCCTAGTTGTTTCTTGACCTAACGAAGGGAATTCGGCGTGGCTCAAATCTAACGTGACCTGTTTCTCCCGATTTTGCAGTGGATTAACAGTCTTTATATCATGCTGTTTTCTTTGCCTCTGTTTCCTCTCCAAGATTTCTTTATACAACCTGCACACTTTTTAGTTAGCAGAGTGGTCCGACTGGCAGAAACACAAATCGCTGGAATATTTCTGTCTTATGTAGAAGAAGCTTAAGTGCCCAATTAATCTTTGTGCATGCATGCACCAAATCAATAATCTTCATAGAAGTGTCAACAACTTTCGAAACAACGCGTGGTATTTTGGCATTAATTACCCTTACACAGTAGTCCTTCTTGGTCACGACCGTTTCAAGCAGCTCGTAAATTCTCTCTATATCTGTTATGCCATACAGCACAATCGGCAGGACTTAACAGAGTTCTCCTGGCTATTCATTTTCCAGCAGATCATTTCCAGCGTCTTTTGGAGATTGTGATTTTGGAATACGCAGTACTGGTACTCTTTTCCACATCAAACGGGCAGTCTGAGGATCAGTTATGTAAGAATCATTTTCGCTTTCAGTTATATCACCCAGATCGAAGTTAAACTGTCCCTGATAAGTTTTTGGCAAGATAGCTTCCAACGATCATTGTTTGAAGACACCAATGAACCGCTTTCTGTTAGACAAGAAATTAGCACCACTAGAAGTCTAGGTTTCATCGCCTTTAACAGCTGTTTGCTGGTCCATGATTGCACCTGCTAACGAAGGCCCATATAACCCATATTATTTTTTTAAAAATTAACTAAAAGAAAGCCTTAAGTAGTCATAAAATAATTCTAGAATACAATACCCTTTTAAGTTCGCAAATTATCGATCCACACAGATGATACATTATTTATCTTCTCACAAAAAATACAATAATCAGGGAACGTTATATAAACATAACTTCTAACCAACAGCTATTCATAATTATTGTTCAAAATTATAAATAAAAAACTTATGTAGTTTAATTTAATTTATATATTCATTTAGACCATTTTTATTTTTTTGGTTACGTTTACGTTTTTTTTTCATTTTAAATATATTAATACAATAAAATAAAGTTCAAATGCAGAGCATTTGTCAGTGCAGTTTTATTAAACTATAAATCTATTCCTATTTTAATAGAGGTCTGGTTTATACATTACCTAAAATTATTTTAGGTAATTTATAAACCGTATCAAACCATATCTTTTTTGCCTATTAATGTCCGTAAGAATAACGAAAACCTAAATGAATAACAAGGCACTCTCAAGCACATGAACATCATTACTTTCAGATACAGATCTGATATAGATCTGATTGGTACCTTTTATCACCGAGATTCTTTATATTCGTCACATCTATAAGAAAAATTGGAATATATATTGTAAAGCATCAAACCAATGACTCCCTTCTTGTTGTAAAACGTGTTGGTATACTCTCTTAACGCAGAGTACCTTTCTATTTTTTTAGAAGAATATATATCAATAGGAAATCTTTGTTCATTTATCAATAAATTCATTATTTTTTAAATCATTAAAATTCCTAAGAAAATTTACTAGTCTACAGCTCTATAAAAAAATAGATAAAAATATTTAGCGGATATTTACAGTCAGCAAATATAAATTGAACTTGATAATAAAATTAAACTAATAATTCTGAGATTTTAAAACTCACGTTTCAACCTTGTATCGTTAGATCAGTTATTAATCATAAATTTAAAAGGAATATCTTTTAGAAATATCTAGTATGCATTTTTTTGTACGTTTTAACTTGATATGGAGGAACAAGGAACATTTTTGCTACTTTTTTCTTTCTTTCGAGTTTTTGGTTGTTATTTAAAATTAGTTATGATTAATTAATTACTTAACTAATTTCGGAATATTACTTATAATCGCCAACGACAAATTAATTTTTGTCTTTATTACATTAAGTAGCATTTTGTTGAAATTGATTAATAAACCAGTTATTACTTAGTAAATATTAGATTTTAGAAAACTAGTAAACTTAATAATATCTAATAAAAAATAATACTTTAAATGAAGATAAATCTGTTATGTAGATTAAAATTTTATATTCTACCAATTACAAGCAGGATGATAAGATTTAAGGAGACAGTATCATACTACTTTATTTACAAGAAAAAAAAAACATAATTTATATATTCAAAATTACTTCACGTAAAATTCATCTCTACTTAATATCATGCTATTAGGAAGTAAATTATTACATGAATACATTCCCTGATAATTTTAAAAAAAAATTATTTTCAAGTGGCCAGAAAGATTGTAGTTTCTTCGGGATTGTATTATTTTACAAAAAAACCAGTTTATGAAAAAGTACTTATATATTTTTTTTTTTAATCATATATTACAAATGATTATTTTATTTCAGTAGGTATTTATTTCATAATATTAATTTATTGGGTGATCTAAATGTATTTATTTTTTATATATGACCTTTTTATGGTTTTAAATTCCTATTAAATCATTTAAATATAATAAATTAATAATCCTAAATATTTTTGTCCAAACGGTTAACCTCTTCAAAATATAGATGAAAAATCTGTTCAATATAAGTACAATATATAAAACATCAAAATGAGAAAAAAATAAGATCCAGTATTTTTTTTATTTTTTCCTAGTGTCCCTTCCAAGCAGATTATTCAATGAAGTTTAAATAACTTTGTTTAAATTCATTAAACAATTAATATATCATTTACTTTTAAAACCGCAATAATCTTATAAATTCGTCTGTATTAAGAAAACTTGGAACTTTAAAGATATCAGTAAATACTTTTTAAGATTAATTTAGTACATAATCTTCTAAAAGTATTTTTTACGAAAATAAAATTTAGTTTTTGACGAAGTGAGGAAAAAAATTGGTAACCTTTTAAGTCAGTATTTTTCTGCATAATAAAATATGATGGTATGTATGAATGGTTAAAATCTCAACAGATTAGCTATTATTACAAATTTTCATTAATGTCGGACGATCGTCGATCTCCTTGGCGCGAGTGGAAGCGTTTCGGGCCTTTCATCCGGAGGTCCCAGGTTCGAATCCCGTCAGGAATTGCATTTTTCACAGGCTACAAAATGCCATTTCATCTCATCCTTTGAAGCAATACCTAAGAAGTGATCCCAGAGCTAAAAAAAATAAAAATAACAATCTTGGACCAAATTGAATTAAAGGTACTATTAAAATATGATCTACATTGCCGGTTTTCTTTAGTAATTAATAGTCAGTTAACGAACTGTCTCAATAATTAGCGATATAATTTTAAAAAAGACCAACTAAGTAGAACACAATCAACAAAAGAAAATTAAAACTAACATTTCTTTAAGAATATATAAGATTGTACATTAAATAAGTACTTTTATATAAATTTATATGCAATAAATATGATATTCTATAAAACGATATGGATAATCTATATAATACTATAATAATTTAGATAATAGAATTGTTATGTTTCCTTGTAAAGCATTGTATAAACACACCGTTGGTCAAAGGTTAAATCTTTAGAAGAGGGTAATACCCAGTTTCTATACAGGGATAATAGATTACGTTGAGGTGTTCTAGTCCTGACAAAGGGATAGGGTGAGTGATACAACCCTCTGGCACACCTGAGGCTGAGGGCCGTCTATCCTGTCAGTACAGGCATTGGCACGTGGATACTTACATGTTTTGGTAACGATATACATCCTAATCGAACCAGTCCTTTACTAGTAGGATACCAAGTAATCAAGTATTCTATTTATTGACGTATTTGTCAATTAACCTTGTCAATAAACTTGTTATCTATTTTAATTTTTTTTTTAAATATATATTTATTGCAATCGTACGTAACTGTAAATTCATATAAAAATTAATAAATTAGAGATTAATTACTTTACGGTGCGTTTTCATTATAATAAATTAATATTAATACAATGCTAATTGAAAAAAAAAACCAAAAGAAAAGCACAAGTACAACAAGAAAGCAAACAATAAAAAGCCTATATACAAGAACTACAATGAAATTTATAGTTCCAAAATTCCAAAAAACTCAATAACCACACTAATCGTACAATTAAGTAGAAAGAAAGTAGCCAAATATTTTAGTTTATAGAGCTAAATGTAATTATTCTTCAGTTTTTTTTTATATACTAGAAGTTATTAAGGTATAAAATTTATTAAGAAGAATTTTTTTAGGAAGAAATTAGTTTTTTTGTTTTCTCGATATATTATTATTATTATTTTTAATATTATTATACTTCAAAAAGGAAAGAAATAAACATTCTTTTATACCACTTCTCTTTAAACTATCACTTATTTTACTTTCCTGACGTCATAGTTCTATGATCATAGCTATGTTGCTATCAGTAAAAAAATGGTACAAGTTTTTTTTTTCATTCTCGATGTTTCACGAGAGACCCCAAAAAACAGAAAAAGTGGGGGTAATGATTTTACGTATGTATTATTTTGAAGTTTAATAATTTCTGGTTGGATAAACCGATATTTATGAAATTTGGCAGAGAGATTCGTGTATATGGGGCAATTTGTTGGTAAAAGTTTGGGGGTCAATATAACCACGAGGTGGGTCGGGTAGTTTCTTCGGGATCAATCCTCTCAAAATTTTGCAAATATAACTCCACTTTACATTAAGCTCAGTACATACGTACATGCTTGTCTTACCATTTTTTTAATAAAATTTGACCCCAAACCTTCCCCTTCCCAAAAATCTAAAAAATTACTTCTTTAATAATTGCATATATTTTTACACGCTACAAAGCATTCATCAAATCGTCTGAAGCAATACCTAATGATGGTCCCGGAGATTAAAAAAAAAGTCTCCTACAAGCACGACGTTATAGCAATAATAATGTTACGGTATATGTACGGTACATGAAAAGGGATACTATATTACACATTTTGCCAATTAGTGTTTAATAATTAATTATTATGTCCTTATACTATTTTTTTTACAATTATTAAAATCATATTTTATCTACTAGTATCTCCTTCCTTTTAAATTAAAAAAAATTTATCAATTTATAAATTTTAGTTCAATGTAGCTGTATAGCGTTGTGACGGTAAGCCGACCATTTAACATGAATAATAAATTATTGATGTGTAATGTAATTTCTGATAATATTATACGACGTGAAACAAGCCGATTTATGATTTTTGATGTTTATTTAATTTTTAGGTTTTAAGACTGAAATAACCATAAGAACTCTCTTAAAATTACATAATATTATTTGATTATATAAAAAAAATATTTTACACAAGATATACTCGTATCATAAAGACTTAACGACTGATCTTGCGTAGTAACACTTCAATAATGTACGGTCTTTGTGACTATAAAATAAGAATACTTCGTAACAATATACATTATTTGTAATGTAATTCAAACAATAGTGGGCGTGATTCTCTTGTCATTTACGTCATTCATTGTATCTTAAACACAAGTACAAACGTTTGAATTGTTCATTGTATCTATGATAAAGCATAACAACTATTTATTAAATAATTCAATAAAGCTGTACGTCTCAATTCTTACAGTTGAAATGATTAATTTTGAAATATATATTATATAAATAATATATATGTACAATATACATATATATTAAGAGGTAAAATAATCTGATTTAATTTTTATTTAAAAACTTACAATTTTTCAAAATAATTTCAAGAGATTAGGCTAATTTATTTTTCTATAAGTCAATACAAATTGTTCACAATGCAAATACAATCTGTAGGCAACTGTAGACGTATGAAGGATAAACGAAAAATCAACCACGATTTTCCATTTCTCTTAATAACATAAAATGAAAGTATAAAGCTGCTACCAATAACACTTGAAATAAATAAATGGGAATATTTTTATTAAATTACGGTTTTAAATATCACAAAAATTATGATTTTAACACAGTATTTTGGTCTAATAAGACATCCACTAATTCAACTATACAAATATATACATTCAATAAGAGAGGTATTTTGGAATAATTTTGGATGAAATATTGGCAATATTACTTTTCTGATAGATTCCAAAGCTGTTGACTTCATCTAGTAAAGTTGTTAAGATAATATTCAATAAAATAATAAATTTCTTTGCTTTAAGTGCACTGCACTGTGGCTTTTGAAAACCGGTACTATATTATGACATTGCTATCTGGCCTGATAGGATAAGTTTCACTAATTATAATAGAAGTTTATATGTGAAGGCTAAATCTAGTTTTGATTTACGTCGTACAATTTATACAGTGTTTTGCCAGTACGTGCGTTAAATGATTTGAAAGGTGGCAAATAAATGTATTTACAAAGAAAAAATAGCTAGTATTTATGATATGATTATAGGTAGGATTTTAGAACAAGGAAATCATAAAGCGTGGTAGGAAAGGTTTAAAGAAACTGCTTTGTTGAAGGTTTACTTCTTGCCTCATTCCATCCATCTTTCAAAGATAAAATTTTAAAAAAATATAAGGGGGAAAGGGGGAACGTTGATAATAATTGAAACTCAATTATTAGTTAGATAAGATAGATTTGTTGTTGGTACTTAATATAGGATCATGACGATGATAAAAATGCCACCATGGTATTTTAGGTTGTTCACAGATCAATAATTTGTGAAGAAGATTGCGTTTGAATATACGCACAGAAAAACCACATGAGACAATATTCGATAGTAAGGTAACTCTTGAAATGAGACAGGATTTAAGAAATCAACTTGAAGCGATAAGCATTATATACGGATATATAACTCAACAGAGGTGGTGAAATTATATCGCTTAGCGTAGTAATTAGAAAGTAATGTGGTACGTATCATAATGTTAGGAAAATAATTGATTTATTGTTTACTTTCTGATGTTGCCAGTAGCGTTACGTCCTTTCTGAATACATCTATTCTTTCTACATTATGTAACGAATTTCAAATATCTATATAGTTATATAGAAATTTATCTGTAATCAGCTTACGTCTCCAAACATTAAAAGAAAAAGAGATGTTACCAAAAAGAAAAGTGACTGTTTGCCACTATAATAAGACGGCTAGATAGGGTAAGATAGACACTGAAACTTATGGTTGGGATCGTTCAGTTTGAATTAAAGATAGATGCGATAACTCGAACAATTTCTTCATGGTACGATGGTCAGAAAACTGACCCAGCAGTGAAGAACTGTATCAAATTCTTCTGAATCTTTAAAAGTTGTTAATTTGAAATTTGAGCCATTCTTCGATTATTTGCTTATTCATTTTTAAATTGTTTGGAAGAAAGTAAAAAAGGAATTGATTCTAACAGCCGAAAAATTCCTTCGCTATCAGTACAAAAAATGTGTCGTAAATAATAGATGTGCGATGTATGTTATCAGCATACAAAACATTTTTATCATTACACAATTACGAAAGATAATCCAAAATATATTTATCTCAGTAGATACCAGCTTATAAATAAAAAAAATAAACCTTTTACTCTTCAAGTCGTTAAAATTATATTTTTGAAAAACTAAAAATGACAATGAAAATTACACAGTAAGGCAATGTATTTTTTTTTATTAAAAATTACTTATTTGAAATTTCTTGTACAGACTTAAAAGTAACTCTGTGAGTGACAACACAATTAAAATACGTTTATCACGTGAATTATTTATTTACGGAAGTCACTTATAAAGAAATGAGTACGTATAGAATTTATAGATACATTTATAAAATGTTAGTAAAGAGAAAACTATTAAATAAAATAACAAACATCTACAATATTTTCTAAGATTATTGAAGACAATCAAATGTTTTTTCATCGTAAGAATATAGTGTACTTTATTTACCTTAATTTCCTTCTTTGATCGAGATTAAGAAGTACTCCGGAAACATGGACAGCAGCGTTCGTATGTTGGAGTCTTTTGAGGAAATTTCAGGCCGGCTAGAAGAGGGACTTCAGGGGGTGACATGTTCGGCCAAGTGTGAAGAACGAAGCCACACAGACTTACCAAATTGTCTCTGATGAGGCAACCCAAACTCCGGATGGGAGATTGGGACGAGCTACGATTTAGTTGCTTGAGGAGTTGGCGTCTAAAAGACCGAGTCCCGGCTATCTGGCGGGAACTTTATTCCCGACCAGGTAGTTAGAAGCTATAGCACCCCTCTGAGCCGAGTTTATGTTTAGTTGCGGATCCGGATACGGTGGGCGGGGGAAAAATTTCCTTCTTTGCAATTAATCCCATGTTCGGTGTATCTACCATTCGGCTTTATTATTTATACTTTTACTATTAAAATTATATTTCAGATTGTTAAATCTAAAAAGTATAATTATTTTTTCTACATTTTACTCTTTATTAATGTTCATATTTTCTTCAATTTTTTAACCAATATCAGTTACCTTATTTATGACCTACCAACTAATTTTATTTATTTTTTGTAAGAAAAATCAATACGTTTTTCTTCGGTTTATCTTCAATGATCTCTTCACTTTCAATTCCATAAAATTTTCAGTATTATTCTATAATATTGAAAATTTCAAAATACCCCGTTTCTAGGTTTCCATTATTCGTATCATATAATCGGCACTTTCTATACACTTAGCTATTTTAAAAATTCATTATGTTTTTCAAGTTAAAAAATCCCTTTTCTCTATGAATCCTTTGTTTAGTTAAGCTGTTCTTAATAGGAGTATATTCCTTGTTTTCTAAACAATGTAAACAGGAGATTAGTTTTATTTATTTTTTATTATTTGTGTTTTCGTTTTATTTATTTTTAAATTAAATATTTCTCTTATTTATGAAGCTACAATACCTACAATTTTTTTTGTATTTGAAGTTGGTGTAGATTATTAAATTTTGACTTTACGTTGGAGGTTTGATAGTTTTAAATATATATAAAAATGAGTTAAGCCACTCAGCAATAATTCCGCACAGTTTGCTTTTCTAGTAGTTATAGTCAAAATCTAGCGTTTCTTAGCAGGCTTATAAAGAATACTCACGTATAGGTTTATGTTTTTAATTTATTTAAACTTTTTTTTTTTTAATTTACCTTATTTTACACAGTTTATATTTTCATAAAAATGTTAGGTAAATAATTTTTCTATTATTTGAATGCCGAAAAAGTGAAATCGTTTTCATGACAATATATAATGAAATCTGAAATATACAATTATTGCTTCACAAAATTGTCATATAATTATTGGGCAAAATATAAATAGGCAAATTTTACCGGATTAATCGATAATACGCGTATCTTCGATGTATTCCTTAGTTTAATTCTAAATAATAAAAATTGGTCATCCGTGGATCCATTTTCGCTTCCCACGCAATGGATTCAGTTTCCTACGGATTTTAATTAAATAATGCTAAAGTATGATATACAGATTCTTAAAAGTCTTCATCTGAATCGATCAGATATTTTGTATAATTATTTTTATTTTAATTACAAGAATAAGTTCATCAGAGAATCTTAACGGTTTTATATTTTTCCTTAGATTGTTATTCCTTCAGTCATATACTTCTAGTAAATCATTAATTGTCTTTTCGGTGTACACTTTAAAAAACAAGGTGAAGAAATATCTCAGTTTTACTCATTTACTCTTTCTGCATGAAATCATGTACCACAATATCTTACTAATTTTTACGAGTATTAATTATAACTTTGTTCTGTAGATTTCAGGGTTATATTTCATAATATTTTTTATAGATTGTTCAAAAGGTGACGCAACCTTATGGGAAAACGAATAAGTTACAATAATAGTTAAAAGTGGCCTCGACTATACAATTCACATAATTAAATACAACGTTGCATGCTCTTAAACACATATAACGTCTGCTGAGGAATTGCAGCGACACATCGTTCAATTTTGCTCTGGATTTCAGAAACGGTGTAGGGATGAGTTTTGTAAGCAGCAGCCTTAAGTTATTCCCACAAGAAAAAGTCAGGAGGGGATAAATCAGGAGACCGAGAGAGCCACAATCTCTTCGAAATCACTTGTGCATGAAGACACTGATCCAAGAAAATGTTGGCTGTTAGAGCCGTAGCATTGTACTACTGAAACCATGTGTACTCTAGCCGGTCACAGGTATAATGTTTACAAATTGTTGTACTATCTTTATTTAGTGCTCACTGTTGACTGTGCCATGAAAGAATGTCATGAAGATTCGCCTACGTGAAACTGCACACCAAACACCCACTTCCGTGCAGTTGATGTTGACTGATCTGGACTTCAGACCGTAAAATTTCTGCTTAAGAAGGCTATCGCTGACTATCTGCGCCACTCAGGCTCACTATAATTTACTAATCTGTTTTTTTAGAGAAAGGTTTCCAACCTCCATTTAACAAAAAAAATTCAATAATTAATCTACATCTTTAGTTTTAAGAAGAATTAATGGAAAGAGAACAAGAAGAATTAATTATTAAATTATTAAAACAAGAAGAATTTTATTATTTTTATATCGTGATAAATAAATGAAGAGACTGGGGGAACGTAGGTAGGGGAAGAAGAGAAAAATTGTTCCAAATCAATCTTCAAATTGAGGCAAAACAAAAAAACGTAAACGGTGTTATCACATGTGATGAGAAAAAACAAATATAATTAACAAAAAACAAATACAATTTTTTTTAATAATTCCAGCATTAGTGACCTGAGCGATGTAAAAGTATTCATTAGTATTCCTAAAGTGTTCTTTATAATTCATTATACAGAATATTCAAGTACCAGATCGGCTATTCTTCTAAGGTCTTAAGTAATTATGATAATCACTAATTAATAAATCACAATCTAACAAGGTTAAATTTTGAGAATTAAGCCTTCTTCAGTTTTCCTTGTGCGAAGTACAAGGAAGTATTGTAATCGCGAAAAATTTCGGTTTGCAGATTTCAACGGAAATATCCATTTTTTCATCCCTGAGTCCTTTTTGACTAGTTTTGGCGTGAAGTAGGTATGTATTTTACATAACTCAAAAATGGCTAGCCGGAGAATGTTGAAATTTTGAATTTAGGACTTTTGTAACATCTAGTTTTGCACCACCCCTTTTGATTGCAATCGAGTGTACCAAAAGTGTCCAAAAAACCAAACAATTTGGATGTGATATATCGTTGAAAAGCTCTCATTGAGAGCTTTTTAACGTAATCATAAGTACTTATTTTCATTGGTCCCAGAGTTATAGCCTAATAAATGTTTAATTAATGAAATATTTGGATCTTACAAGGGGAAGATACGCGTACATCGGCTCGAATTCGAGTTTTATTTTTTCTTATTTTTTTAAAATTTAAATATATTGATTTATTAATATTTTGTTAACCTCTGATTGTAAAGAAAGTTTTACAATAAATAATAATTCAATAACAAAAAAAAAAAATGTAATAAAAAATATATTAATATATATAAGCGTACAAGGAAGTCACATGGTGTCCACATAGATTTTTTTAATTAATAATAATTACAGAAAAAGGTTTTGGATTAACTTCTAATGCTGATTTTCTATTTGAAAGTAACGTTAAAGTTAAACAATTTAACTTAGCAACATGATATTAGTTATTAAAACTAAAAATGAATTTAATTTTTCCACGAAATTTTTTTTTTAGTTATTTTTTTAATTAAGTGATTGACGAAGAATGTAAACTTTCAGGACATGAATTCATAAATATAAATTCGGAAACGCTTCATTAGCAAGTATCAGCTGGCAAAGAATTCGCACTGATTTCTATCCCTTCGATAAAATTGAGCCACACTGTAATTCTAGTGATCCTAATTAAGGGGATTTATGTAAGATCTAACCAGAAACATTTTTTGAATAAGTTCCAGAACTGTATTTTAGTACTTTTCGAAAAATGTGAGGCAGAAGACGATAAACTAGGGTCGTAAAGCACACTATTTTATGCTTGGCGTAAAATAACTTCGTTAAATTAGAAATAATTAAATAAAAATTTTAAACAAAACTTATAGAGAATTTAATTCTGAGTAAAATTTTACGAATAAAGCCCATAGAGACTAAATAAAACCTTAAGAAATTCAAATTTTATTTAAAAAAATCAAAATAAACCAGATTTTAACTAATATTTCTAAAATATTTAATTTTTTGTTTGCTAATAATGAACATTTTGTTTCTTTTAAAACCTACTTAAAATCTCTCACATTTTTATGTTTTGTTTTTAATAAATTTAGAAATTCTTATATTTCTGTAGACTTTTATATCATTTTACTTAAAATAAATTTTGCTACAAGTTTTTTTTTTAACTTTTATTTGTTTATTATCCATTTGACAAAGTTATTTTACGCCATAATACATAAAAAATACATAAAATAGGGTGTTTTTCGACCCCCAATTTGTCTTTTATCACAGACTTCTCAAAAACTACAAAAATAATCCTGGGACCTATTTTATTTTTTTTTATTTTTTCGGTCAGAATTCATTATTAAATTTACTCGTTAATTTGGGTTCCAAATATTACTTTCTGACTTAATTTTTCCGAAGTCTCAGGGAAAAATTTTTCGCCAGCCGACACTTTCTACCGAAGCGTTTCTGAACCAGTATTTATATAAACTTTCTTCATTATTTTCACCAGTAGAACAAGTTTTCAAAGTTCGTGACATTCTTCGTGAATCACTCTGTAAAATAAAGCCAAATTTTTTATTAATTTGTTTTTCTTAAATATTTAAATAGAGAGGTGCGAACATATATTAAAACCCATCTGTAAAAAATCCCTTAAAGAAATAAATAATATTTTATATCAAGAATATTAATAGAAGAGAACATTTAATAAAAAAGAAAAATCTATATTACGGAAGTAAAAAAATAAAATAAAAACAAAAATAGTTTAAAGCTAAATAAGGGCTACTCGATAATCAAGTGGTTTTCTGAAGTTCCAATAAAAAAAAAGTCGGGATGAATATTTTAAAGGAAAGTAAGGTATGTGTTAAAAAGTAACTGTCGATTATAGAAAACCGATCCTGGCAATATAAAAATCCCTCAGGAATTTTTTGTTAAAAATATGTTGCTATTATTGTTATTATAATAAAATTACCCAATAATCAAATAATTTTAAAATTTAAGGAATTAGCCAAGAACAAATTCAATTAATTTTTTTTTTCACATTTTCTTAATGCTTAAAGGGAATTAAAAACACTGATATTAATATCTGCTTGTTATTCAGATAATAGTTTTTTTTTTATATAGTATATTCTATGAATAGAATGAATTACAGTTTTTACGATATATTTAAAAATAAATAATCCTATTTAAATACTCGCGGGATACAGTATTAAATCAATATATGTTATATTTAATCATTTATGGAATAGATAAAAATAAAAATAAGACAATGTTCCAGTAAAAATAAATAATTCTATTTTTGCAAACCAAATAGAATGGTGATTGAATTATATCGAGAGCACCTTAAAAGGTGAATCTATATAATATTTCTTAAGATTTATGAGCTACGTTATTTTTTTTTTAAATTTATAAACCCCTAAGATAATCTTAGAGATATTAACGGAGTAAAGAATTCTATTATGGTGAATAATTTAAAATTAACAATCAATCGTTATAAGTAATTATTTATGGATAAATTGTTCGGAGACGTATTACTCCGTCTTAAAATCCAATTTTTTTTCACTTTTTTTTTCACGTTATAATATCGATTGAGATTGTCGTTCGTTAGTGTTACATATAAAAATTTAACAAAATTTTGCTGTTTTAATGAACTTTTTTTTCATTTATGCCCTTGATAGTAAGAACTTAAAACATCCAAGCAAGAATACTTTTTGAAATAAAAAATTTGAAAACGAGTATATAATGAGTTCTCGTAGTATTCCACTGTAAGCCACGAATCATAAGAAAGATACTTTTAAAGCAAAAAATGAAATATATGAAGATATAATTCTTTATAAAAATAAATTAATATTTAAACCATTAGTGCCCATATCTTTTTTTTGGAATATTTTATGAAATTTAAATATGTTGTTCCGAAAGCATTGAAATTACGTACTAAAAAAAAAAATAAATTAGGTTTAATTTGAACAAAATATTAACATAAGTCGTTAACGACCTGACGAGTAAATATGATAAATTTGACGATGGTTTTATTAAACATTGCGGTCCACACAAAAATAAATAAGAATATGTTATTTTATTGGTAATATTTATAAACTAGTTAATTGCTAACTTAGTTCAAGTACACGAAATTAAATATACATTTCAGTAAGTAATACATTTAATTAATTGCTAATTGTAATACATTTGTAGATAGTTGAAATTCTACCATATTGTTTGTAATATACTACAATAAGTGGAATATACGAAATTGGTTATATTTTTATATTTTATAAAATTCAAATATACGACAAATTCAAATTTGTCGTATAGCGCTACAGCAAACTTGCAGCAAGCTTTTTTCGCCTTACTGCAACACACATTCGTCGGCGAGGTTGCTTCATGACAATAAGATGACCAGTTTTAGCCGTCCAAACAGAATCTGGAAGTCATCGGTAAGTTTTTAACATTCTGTTTGGTGCTAATCTGGTAATTTTTCAGGAAAAAAATTACCAGATTAGGAATAGGGGGGGGGGGAGATGTGGCGACCGGAATCGTCACAAGGCGGATGTCTTTACCTATGGGGGTTGGGCTGGTAATTGTCTTTGCGTACCAAGGGGTCATCAATAGACTTTTAACAATCTCACGGTGAAATTTAAGGGCATCCATTGAATAACCATTTTCTGTTTGCATTTGTAAACAGATACGGATTATTTACAGTAAAATCACAGATCCAAAATATAATTATCGGTATATATCACTTTCCCCCTCCCGGAAATTGATTCTACTTTTTGATGCATTGCCATCCATCTGATCAACTTCCCCACCGTAAAAGTAATTATACATATGAACGACAATACTCTGGAAGAATTCTGCTTTAGCCTTGGCAGATGAGCAGTATCTTAGCAGCTCTGATAAGGTTTACACTAAATTTGCTGGATCGGGGAGTAATTACCCTACTATCTTTCCAACGTACAACACACATGTTGCTAATTTTTTGGGGGTACGAGTAATAAGTACCTCTTTTAGTTATGATAATTTTTTCTGCTTTTTAAAAGGATATTTACCAATTGTATTTTCTCTCGCAGTCCCAGCAAGTGTTGGATTTCTCATCTTCAACCATCTAATAATGCTTGGCAGAGTTATCACAAAACATAGACAGTGGACGATCATTATATGTTTTTTTTGAATTGCATCTACCACCTTAATAACTACATTCTCCAAGGCTTAATTCTGGATTATTTTGAGAAGATTTGCCTTGGTATTTATCAAATTGCAAATGATATCCAGGATCTGTGGCGGCAATCTTCGATTTAAGCTAATATCTCCAAATTATTTCAAATGCAATCGCACAACTCGAACATCTAAACTAAAAAACAAATAATATAATAAATCAAAGAAATAGGTATGCGGTAGGTCTACAATAATAAATAAATATATAAATAACTTTTATAAGAAAGAAATTTTATACAAATGTTATATTGGGTGTAATAAATTTAATATTTTACTAGTTATCACTTCGGTACGTATGTACAATACAAGCGTGTCTTTTACACTAGTGAAATCAAACTTTACCACAACCAATAATATAAAAAAAAAATATTAGACACAACAGCCAAAGCATATAACAACTAAGTTGTTAATTCTTTGTAGATAATTAATCGCAAAGTTGTAAACGACCAGCACTGGAGGTGAACAAGTGCTCTGAATTGTACCAACTAGGTCGTTTGCGACCCAGGTTAAATTACATTCATCGTTTATGCAATTACGACGAAACATTTTAATACTATTTATAGATATTGTTATTTAGATTAATTTTGGGTTAGATAAGCATGAAAAATTAAATTAACTATAACTGATTTAATAAAAATAAAAAATAAAAATTATAAGTAATATATAAACATTTACTTACATTTTTTAATGATGATGCAACCAGTCATTCAAGTACGCACAACGAACTTATAAAATCATTGATAGCTTCACGGAATGCAGCAGAATCCAGACTAGAAAAATCAGTGTTGTCAATCGAAGTTCAAACGTAATAGCAAATAAAAAATATTGTATAAACAGGCACGGTTTTGCACAAAAAAAAATTATCTGTTATCCAAAAACAGATAATTTAGATTTGGGTCGTTAAACCCAAAACAGATAAAGAAGTATTTGGTACACAGATTAATTTTACATTTAATTTTACACGTTTTAATAAATAATAACTTATTCAGTCTGGTCTACTTGGAATACAGGAATCCATTTAAATTTATTTTGTATTAGTACTTGTAACTTTACTATATATTTACGTAACTTTACATTTTCTGTATTTAGAAACCACCTTATTATTATGAAATTTATTGTTTGATTTATATATTAATATTTATGCACATATTAGAATTTTTTTCTTGTAAATTTAATTTGTAAAAACCAGAAATTATTATGCGATGAACCTTTATAAGTATTCTTACTAATAATTTATGTAGTAGGAATTATTAGATTACGTTGTTCTTTTTTTAAGGAAGAAATTTTCTTAAAAATCTCAAACCATCCATTGTTACCCTGTTTCCAGAAGACAACACTGATATATATATATATATATATATATATATATATATGAATGTTAGACTGTAACTAACCTTAAATAAAAGTTGGATAAAACCGCTACGTAGAGATTCTTAGTTAAATATAAAATATTAATGGCGTATATATTATTTATTCTCGTTAATCATAATGACAATAGTCCTATTGCCAGAAGTCTGGAATTTTCTATATTTATTTACATGATACAATCTTGTCGGATGAACGATATGATTTTATCTCCAACAAAATCAAATCATAATGTTTTAGTTTGAACAGTCTTAGTAAAATATTAATTTTATTATTAAAAATAATTATTGTCTTTATTAGAAATAACAAAGATGGATCACTGAATGTGAAAATAGGAGGAGAAAAGATTATGGAGGTTGAAGAATTTTGTTATTTGGGAAGTAGAATTACTAAAGATGGACGAAGCAGGAGCGATATAAAATGCCGAATAGCACAAGCTAAACGAGCTTTCAGTAAGAAATATAATTTTTTTACATCAAAAATTAATTTAAATGTCAGGAAAAGATTTTTGAAAGTGTATGTTTGGAGTGTCGCTTTATATGGAAGTGAAACTTGGACAATCGGAGTATCCGAGAAGAAAAGATTATTTACTTATTTAAAAAATCTTTCTACTAATCAATTTAAATTCAAAAAGGAAGATTTTCTTTTACAGGAAGAATATCATTCAGTCGATGAGTTTTAAAATGTTAACAAATCTTTCTTACACCATTATTTAAAGAGTTGAAAGTGCTAAATTAAATCTTATAAACGCTTTTTATTGTTTTTTGTTTAATATAACTGCTTAATTTATTTTATTATTTTCTACGTATTGTTTTAGGAATAAATTGCGTATTTATGACGCTGATCTGATTAAGGTATTACTTGATTTGCCCACACAAATGATCGGGCTGCTCCTATTTTTATCGGTGAAGAGCACACTTACCCGTTCCTGTAACGAGGTATATAATATATATTATTGTGTAAGATTATAATAAAATTATTTTTATTTATAAAGCAGATTATATGTTTTAAAATATATATTAATCAGTTGAATTTCATATAAAAGGTTTTAATTTTGTTTTTTACATAAAAATAAAGAAGACTTTTATATGTTTAGAAGATCTTTCTTGTAAAGTGAATCAAATCAAAGTACTGAAAAATATATTTTATTCATATGCCTTGCAAAGAAATTAATCTGAAATAGAAACATGTACATTTTTGTGCAGAAAAAATTTCGTCCAACACTATTAAAAAAAAAGGAATTCATGTAAGAAATAGAAATCTTCTAGTTTGAGATTAAAATTATTATAATTTTATGTTACAATTTTCACTTCAATAAATGTTGAAGAAATAATAGAATTATAACATTCAACTATACAGCTTTAGAAGTAGAATGCGAAGAAAAATTCTAATGATTATTTAATTATTTTTAATTGATCTGTTTATGAAACATTAGTATCATTAGTTTTTATTATATTTCGCTACAGAGAGAACATTTGAAAACTGTTGTTACTACACTATTTCACCAAACACACAGCAATAAAGTTGTCATGTGAGGCTGAAAATCTGATGGGTTTATCAGAACATTCAAAGCCCTTTGTAAGCAACAGAGATAGCCAATGAACTAGCGTAGAAACTAGGCAGCAAATTCAAGAGCAATGCATTCATGATACGTATTAGTATTGGAATGCACCTCTCTTATCTCTAAGCATTCTCTAATACGGAACTAAACATGCATGTATATGCTTATACATATGTACATAGATACACACACACAGATACAAAAATCTATTTTAACAGACAGAACTGTACCGGTTTGTAAATCTGATTTATAATTTGCTTTTACTAGAATATTTATCACGGTTAAATTAAAAAAATGTTAAAAAATGAAAATTTGAATTAAAAAAATTAAATTGAAATGTTACAAAAAGTCCATAAAAGAAAATAAATAAATAAAATTACTTCCCGAAAATGATGAATTACACTTACATGAAAGTCAAAGTACTTGTATTCAGTCAAATATAATTCGGTTAGTATTCGATAGTAATATCACTTTAATCATTACATTAAGATCAAATAATGTTTAAAATTAACTTAAACAAAAAAATTAAAACTTAATTTTTTTTAATCTTGTAATAAAAAAATGACAATGATTTTTATTTTTTGGCATGATAGCTGGCAGATAAAACGTCTAAAATCATTAATTGCAACAGCAAATTTAACCAAATTTTTTCCGTCTTTCACTTCCTTGTACGCAGTAAAGAAAGTTTTGCGATCGCAAAAAATTTCGGATATCAGATTTCAACGAAAATATCCATCTTGATCATCCCTGAATCATTTTGATAGTTTCGGCGTGACATCTGAACGTAAGTATCTCGCATAACTCAAAAACGATTAGCTGCAGGATGTTGTAATTTTCGATTTAGGCTGCTGTAAAATCTAGTTTGCACCTCCCCTTTTGATTGCAATCGACAACTGAACAAAAAGTGTTAAAAAATCCCAAAATCCCAGAAAATTTGGATTTTGGACTTTTTCTTAACTGCGGTAATAAGCCCTTATTGAGAGCTTTGCTACAATATATCATAAGTAGTGTTTATTTTCATTTGTTCCATTGTTATAGCTGAATAAAATTTTAATTAATGAATATTTGTATCTTACAAGGGAAGGAAGGCATATCGTTTCGAATCAGACTTCATCTAATTTTTTTAACTTTAATTTCTTTTTTGAAATAAAATTTTATGTAGTTTTAAAAATGTGTGTATGTGATTTAATAGGCATTATTATTACACATGTGTATATATAATAGATTTGGTGAAACATCTGAATGTTCAATATTAATTGAAAATTATAATTTAGAATCGTATTATTTTTGGAAGTTCTAGTTTAATTTTATTTTTTCTGGAATTTCTGTTTAATTTTATCTTTTTTAAAGTTAACTAGAGTGATTGAAAAATAGACCCTCACGAGAACAACATATACACTGAGGCATACATGCCCGATCTTTAATAAACTGCAAAAAATTCTTATCTTTCACTTTATTAGTCCTTTGATATTGTCGGACAACATTCTCCCTAAGTCGCAGTTGATCATCATTTCGTTTATTTGTTTTTTGATGCCAATCATTTAGTCGTTGATTGGTTTGATGTAATTCTTCTGATCTTAGTTTGTGTACACGTTCTCTAATTTTCAAATTTTCTCTCTCTTTATATTCATCATCCTCTCTTAATCTTTTTATTTTTTCATTAGTCTTCTTCATTGGTTTTCTTCCTCTTTATATTTATCATCTTCTCTTAATTTATTTATTCTTCTCTTGTTCTTAAAATTTTCTTCCACTTCATATTCATCTTCTTGTCGTTTTTTGAGATATATTACTCCATGTCATCTTTATTTTTTCTGTATAATTGTTTCTTTTTCATTTCTGATTATTCACCAAACAATCTAATAATAAAAACTGAGTATTTTACACCGTAAAGAGGAAATTAACATTTGTAACCAGTAAACAGGAGTTCATTAAACGGAAGAGTAATTATTGTTAACTTTTATTTATACGACAAACCAGAAATCTGAAACTTTTGTTAATCAGCAACTCAGGAAGATATGAATAATACTGATCTAGTAATACGAATAATAAAGGGACTTTTACTCTATCCTAATATTTCATGTAAAATTGTTGAATTAATAATTTTATACATTTTGATATTAATAAAAACTAATATTTCAGCAATTGTGTAACTATTCACTTTATTAAAGAATTGTTTTGTTTGACCTCCGGGATCACCGTTAGGTAGTGCTTCAAAGGATGAGATGAATGATTTGTAGCGTGTGTGAAAATGCCATGCCTGACCGGATTCGAATCCGGGACCTCCGGATGAAAGGCCGAGACGCTACCACTTACGCTACGGATGCCGGCTACTTAATTAAAGAATTGGAGGATCATATCTCACTTTCAAATGAAATAATTTTAAAAGAAGTGCAGCAAAAAATATGTATATGTAATTTAATAGGCGTACAAGGAAGTCATGTCGTGCCCACATTATAATTTTATTACGTCAATATCTTTTCAGTTACATTTGTAGAAATTCATCCGTCAACTAAAAAAGATTACAATCTGCGATTAAAATACTTTTTTTTAATTAAAATATTTTTCTTTTTATTATAACTCGGTTGAAGTGATTACCACTTCAACAGAAAGAAATATGTTACTATGTATTTTTTAAAGGCATAAAGTTAAAATATATTTTTCCAAATAAATATGACAGATTACTTTTGATTTTTCTATTTGTAATATTAATAAAAAAATGTGTTGTTTTTAATGAAATAATATAAACCACGAAAGAGTTTTACGCTATCAATAATAATAATAATACAGCAGTTAAGGTAAGAAATTTGAATTTATGAAACTACAATTTGCTAATAATATGCATTTTGATAAAATTATTTTAAAATCATTATTTACTTTTATGGTTTTTTTACTGTGAACTTTCATATTTATTATAATTTTTTACTCTTGTTTTCATGGGTAGAAGTCATCATTGTATGGCCCTCTCTCTAGTGATATTGTAACATGCTACTTATTTATGGTTTCGTCAGGAGAATCCGATTGTAAATTTTTGTTCTACAGGAAAAAAAAACGTTTTTATTAACATTAAAAACTGTTATATTTTACAATTTAATTTAAAAAAATATTTTTTACCTTTTCGTAAAGTTTTTAAAAGAAATTCTTATATTTTTTATATAATAACAGTTCGAAAACGCAATGATTATCTCGTTTTTATTAATAATTACAGAAAAGTAATTTCACTATCACCTGTAGAGGCAAGAAAATTGAAACCACTAGAGAAACATTGCAGAATTCGCTATAATAATAATATTCGCTCAAATAATAATAATGATACCCTCTCAAGATCAAAAAAAATCACCGGTATTCGTATCGGTCCCGGGCCATTGTGGCTTCCTCGGGAACGTATGCACTGATGAGGCTGCCAAGAGAGTGTCGACGAATAGCCTCCGATTAGAATTAGCATGTGAAAGCGACTTTATGAAGACAAAGAAGACTTTATTGACTTTATTATGACTTTATTAAGACTTTATGAAGACTTTTTTCCGTGTCAAATTGCACTCATTGGAGAAGTTCTGGCTGCTCAGTCAGTGGCGTCTTTTACTCAGACGTGGGAGTAGTGTGTGTGATTGTGTATAATTTTTTCGTCCATCATTTTCTCCTAGCGTCTAAGAATAAACGATGACATACCTCTCTATCCTTACGGTACAAATTTAGATGTTCATTCGTAGACCTGCGGTTAAATTTACATAGTGCCTGCCGTCGTTTTCTGATAGCATTTTGGCAGTCATCATTCCACTAAGGAATGGGGACATCTAGAATTTCCAGATGTTTGTGGAATATCTGTATTAGCATTCCCAAGTACCAGGAACGTAAAAGAGGTAAGTTGATCAAAGGCGTCTGCACCATAGTTAGACTGTAATGGGAAGGCTCTGTGGTAACCGTTCCAATCTGCTTTGTCAACAATCCATCTCCGTTCTCTTTTGTTCAGCTCTCGGTCAACAGCAAAATATATAATAATTGGCCTGCGGTCACTGCCATAAAAGTCGTCACTAAAAGATCAAATAAGACGAGGGAGTAAAACCAGTGAGCATAAGCAGAGGCGATGTTGGACAATGTGTCAGACGATATCGACATCAATGTGCATGACCATCATTCAGAAGATAGAGGTCTAAATCTTTTTTCACTCTATTTTTCATACTTCCTCGAGAGCAGCAGAAAGATGAGCCCCATGAAATATGGTGAGCATTAAAGTCTCCTACTATTAATGATGGCGATGGAATCTGTGTGAGAAAATTTGATATATCTAGAGCATTAAACTCAGAGTTCGGTGAGAGATACAAATAGGCGATATGCAATCTGAAAGGAACAGAGATTTTTACAGCAATAGCACGAGTGAGGGTAGCTGGTGGTATTCTTGTAGCCAACACATCATTCCGCATGAATATAGCAACTCCACCACTTTCTCCACTGTCTGCGATGCAGTGACATCTCTCACAGAAATAGCCTTTGAGTGTTACTGCAACTTGTAGAAGTTGCGTTTTTTGGAAGCACATTATTATTGGTTCATGTACGCGCGTCAAAATTCTAACATTTTCAATGAGGGACCGAAGACATTTAACGTTCCGCTGAATAATGCTCATAGATAAAGCTAACTGTAGATACAGAATTACAGATAAATAATAAAAAATTAGTTGTGGGTAATCCGGTTTTTCTTTTTCAAATTTTTGTTTTAAAAAACTCCGATGTCCTGAGATTGAGAGGTTCCTCAACCACACCCTTCAGTATACGAAGTGATGAAGGGGGAGATTTTGAAAAATAGGAAGTCGCAGACAACATCCTGGAGGGGGTGTTTGTGTTGCCTTCCTTAACAGGGAGTTCAGCTTACTAGATGGCTTACCGCCAGCTCTATTTACTCCACCACTTCGTAAGATGTCGCAACACCTCCGAGTGTAAATGTAAAAAGAAACAGTGTAGGATGTTGTGTATTTATGTGCGGGTATATGTTTTAATTTGTGTAATGTTCTTGGTGTAGTGTGTGTGTGTGTATGTGTGTGTAAACTGTTCTGCAGCTCTGTGTGTAGTGGGAAGAAATAAAAGCTGCAGAGGCTAGGGCCGTGGGGATGCCAACCCCCAAAGTCTTAAAGAGTAAGACTTCCCGTCGGGGACGTGGAAAATATATAGTAGTATGATTTAATATATTTTCACAACGGATATTGAAAACATAACTTTTTATTATTTAGTGTTAATTTACGGCTTAAGTTTTTGTTTTTTGAAATATTCATATTTTAAAAAAAATTAAAATTATAAAATTAGATGTATAGGTAGTATTTTGGTAATTATATACGGCTGTAGTTCTGATGAAACAAGAAAAGGATTTAAACTCGGTTTATATTTATATTTATATTTATATTCGGTTTATATTACGTAAAATCCACCTACATATACATTTCCTTAAAGTCCCCGTGATTAATCGTTCTAACTTTCTAATCCATCTAAGAATATTTTTAACTACTGTTAACAAGATAGAGAACTGCCTTAATAATACCAAAATTTCTACTTGGAAGAGAATGTACTTGCCCTAAAATTATGTAATTTTTTCGGTTTAGCAGCATTTCATATTTCAGAAGTAAAGTTAGATGTCTTATTATTGAATTGTTAAGATAATTCACATTGTGTATTACCAACTGTTATAAAATTGTTTCTGAACCATGAAGGAAAATTCGTCAGAAAAGATTTTTTCTGTTTAATCAGTCCTTCGAAATAAATTAGCCGACACGGTTCTTCATTTTTTTACTTTTAAATAAATATAAAAACTGTGTTGTATGTCCATAAAAAAACTATATATACTAGCATCCGCCGTCACGCCTTTACCCGTGCTATGTGGTTATTTGCGGTTCCCATCGCCGTCAGGGAATATTTAGCCGGTAACGGATCACTTCGCCCATCCTTACCATCTAGCCAGAGGACTCTGCCTCTTGGACCCCATTTTGTTCACCAAACTCATGCTTGTGAGAATAATTATAAATAAAAATTAAAGGCTGTTCAATTTATAAAAAATATCAGTGTATTGTAATCTCTTCAGAGTAAGTTTGGTCAGTACAGGACCCGAAACTTCGAGTAATCTAAGAAAAATGTGGGTTTCAACAGTCAGCCTCCATTTTAAAAATATTAGTTATAACTGGTTTACCCGTAATTCATTCAGGTAGGAATGTATTTTGCCCGTTCATATCGTTAACCGGCAAACATCACTAGGAAGTGACCGTACTTCATTTCTCATTTTTAAAAAAAATTCTTTAATTACTTTAATTTTATATTTTTTATTCAATTAACCGGTAGCAGATTCAGCCAGTCATTTTAACCTTTTAAATCAGGAATATCATAAAATCCTTTCTTAGTTTGCACTTACACTCTAAGAACATGTAGACAAATTTTCATCAATTTATCTACAGTAGTTTTTGCTGGGCGTTGATGAACCAGTCAGTACAAGCTTACTTTATAGGTAAAGATATGTACGCTACAAATAAAATAGAGAGCTAAAAAATAATACAGACAGGCCTATATTTTATCAAACTTTAAAAGAATTGTATAATACTTAGTACATAAACCTTTAGTGATGTAGAATAACCAAGACTTATATATATATTTACCGTAAAATATTCCAAACTCTTTCAGTGCATCCCTCTTAGACTTGGAAGATCAATCAATCTAAAACATAAAACAAAACAATACAATTAAATAATAGCTCCAAAATTAATTACTTTTTAAAATTCATACATTACATTTTTTTTTTTTTTTTAATTTAACTCGCCGAGTTAATTGAACTAAACAAGTTATTTAATTTGTATATATTTTATACTGTATAAATTGTAAAACAACATCAATAACAACAAAATTATAATTGTATTTTGTAAGAAAATTAAAAATACAGATAAAGAAAATGAAAACTGTAGAAACATTTGATAAAATAGCTTAGATCAAGAACTGTATTAGTACTATCATTAATTCAGTAATCTGTTAGTGGTTTATGTTATACCACTGATGAACCACAGTTCAGTGAGTTCAGTGTCTAACCACTAAGCCTCTTCATTTAGCCACTCATTAATTATTGAAAATATACATACTAAGTAAAATGATTAATGCTGATCGAAAAATGACTAATTACACTCTTTTAAAATAGGGTTACATATGAAAATTATTTAATCTAATGTATTTGGGGAATGAATAACTAAAGTTAAACAAGTAATTTGATAAAATGTTTTAGCTACATCAGTGAACAATACCAATGTGAAACTATGGAAAAATTTTAGCGTGTATTGAAAAAATATTTACCCCAATAATTTGTTTACGCTTGATAAAAAACTTATTTTAATAAAAAAAACCTCCTTAAATAATAGTCTTTAACCTCAGTAGGAAATATTTATAATATAAAAGTGAGATTTTATCCAGTAAAGACGTCTTTAAAATGTATAATGATGATAATATTAATACCAAATAAATAACAAGGTTATTAAAAAGAGAGAAAAAGATATTTCTATTAAAAAAATGTAATTTTAGAATACGATTCCTTTATTCATACGTTTAAAGGGTGCAATTTTAGGATTTGCGGATGTCCTGTTTGAAATGATAAAAAAAATTATTTTAATATAAATTAAATAAATTTTAAGATACTTTTGATAAAAATAAGTAAAACTATTTAAATATATTTATTACACTATCCTATTTTAAAAGGTTATAATTTACTAAAAAATCATTCTTGGACAATACAGCTCTTCTGTTGAGCATATTTGAGAGATTGTGTACTTGCGATATTCCTGATAAAATGAAAAAGAAATAACATACAATAAATTTGTTTTTAACAAATTTTTTTCGCGTAAACTAGTTTCATGAGAAATAATTTCAAAAAGAAAATGTCTCTGATTAACGAATATTTTATGAAACTTAAACAGTTATGTAATTTTAATGAAATTAAATATTTCAAAGGAAACTTTTAAAAATTATTTGTGATATGAACTGCTGATGTTTATGGATATCTAAGGACAGTTAAAATAAAAATAAAAAAGTCTGAAAAAACACGTTCAATATATACAGATAACTATTAAAAAACCTGATGTGGACACCACTTGACTTCCTTGTACCCCTATTAAGTTACATATACACATTTTTTTAAAATGAAAAGTACATAAAATTTTATTTCATTAACAATTTCTTATATTTTTTTTATTTTTTTATTGACTTATTGTAAGATTACTTTTATTATTTATTGTACGATTTTTTTACAATCAGAAATTAATAATTATTAATAAATCAATATATTTAAATTAAAAGAAAGGAGATGAAGTCGGATTTGAACCGATGTGCCTTCCGCTTGTAAAATCTAGATATTTCATTAATTAAAATTTTGTTTGGTTATAACACTAGAGACAATGAAAATAAGTACTACTTATGATATATCTCGAAAAACTCTCAATGAGAGATTTTACTGCAGATAACAATAAGTCCAAAATCCAAATCGTTTGGATTTTGAGCTTTTTTTGAAACTTTTTTACCAGACGATTGCAATTAAAAGGGGAGGTGCACAACTAGATATTACAGCATTTCTAAATCCAAAATTTCAACATTCTTCTGCTAATCTTTTTTTAGTTATGTGAGATACAAACGCACATACGTACACACATACGTAACAGACGTCACGCCGAAACTAGTAAAATGAATTCAGGGATGGTAAAAATGAATATATCCGTTGAAATCTGAAAACTGAAATTTTTCGCTGTCACAATACTTCCTTTACTTCGTACAAGGCAGTAAAAAATAAATTGTAAAAAATATAATAAGGGATTTAAGTAGAAAAAGTTTTTCATGAATTTTAAGTTCCATTCTAACAAGCAATGGGTGTCAACCAGTTAAAGAATTAATGACGAAATATTTGAAATATTGATTATATGACTAAATACAGGAAGAAAGTTGATAAAAGTTGAATTTATATAAGAGAAATTATATATTTTTAACTAATAAATGCTTTTGGTCGCTGATCAAATTTTAAATTTTCTACTTTCCTAAGTAGAAAATTTCCTAAGAAGATTTTGGTATTATTTTCCCAAGAAAACTAACTATGAAAAACCTACGCAAGATTTGATATATTAAGCGTAAAATGTCTTTATTATAAAATAGATAAATTGATATATTGTCAACTTATTAATTTTTTTCTATTATTATTATTTTTAAGTGATATCCACTTTAATAGACATTATCCAATAAGTTCCAGTAACTTTTATAAATCATCATCTAAAGAACACATATATATTAATAGTTATTCTTATTTGATAATCCTTATGCGTAGTGGTAAAGACGAGAGGTTAACCACAAGCCTTTTTATAGATGAGGGTTGGTAATACGCCAACCTACGGTTAATTCTAGTTCGGTTTCCCAGCCACCATTTACTGTCCAGTTGTAATTATAAAAAACGTCTGGCCAGGAAAGTTAAGGATAAACAACTATATATGTATATAATAATTTTTTTTTAAAACTGGAAGTGAAAAAAAAAATCGGTTTATCAAGGGACTTTTTCTGCCCACAGATTTCAACTAACTTAAGAACACCAGCAGTACAAAAGTTTTATGAAATTCATCACCACTAATTATTAATTAATCTGTGTCCTTTTTGAAGTAAAACATATTACTTTCAAAGACAATAAGATTTTGCGTGAGAAGTAAAATTTACATGTATATACGTCACAGATAACATTTAAATGTACGAGTCGAATTCTAAACTGTTCATTCTAGAAATTAACTTATGAATCAGAATACTGATCAAACATATGTAAAATACAACCAAGCTAAGATCGTCATACGTAAAAAGCCCATATTTAGATATATTATAATTAATTCTTGGTCAGTGAATTACAAATTAAATTAATTAATAATCTGATTATTTTTACTAATTCAGGAATGATTTATTTTTAATCAATTAGACGTATTTTTACATCATCAAAAACATAAGATAGCATTAAGAAACTTTGATATCTGAAACTGATTTAAGATAATTTCTAATCAAACCAAATATGTTACTAATTAATTTATAATTCTGTAAAAAAGAAAAATAGATTTAATATATAATGAAAAAACTTTTATTCAATACTTTAAAACTAAATATGATGCAGATGATAACTGGGATTAGAAACCCACAAAAATAATAAATATGTGTTGGAACGGCTATTATTTGGGCAGTTTTGATCAAATCTAGATTTACAACAGGGTTTTAATATTATTTTCCATTTAAATAAATTTATAATTTTATTGATTTTTTGTGAAAATTTTTTTATGAAAGAAAGATGATAACTTTTATATTTATAAACGTACTTACGTTGCTTTTGTAAAAAGTGAGGAAACTACGGTAAAAGAATAATATTTATCACTTATTATAACACAGATTAAAAATTTCAACATTTTTTCGTTCTCCCAAAATATACTTTAGCAAGTCTTTTAAGGGTCACTGGACTGGAAGAGGTGATTTAATATATTGGACTAAAACCTTTTTTTTATCATTTTCGAACCTTCCTCATGTTTTCTTTTTAAGTGTATTTTTATATCACTTGAAAAGAATATAAAAATATTTTGTACCGGTAGATGATGTAAAAGATTTAATGTAGCATAAAAATATGCCTAAATTTTGTTTAAAGTTACATCAATTCCCTTTATTTATTTTTAAATTCAGAATATTTATCTTTCCTTATTTAAATTAATACAAAAGTAGGTCGTACACGAGATATTGTTATTAAATTTTGATTTTTATCTTACATGAAATTTTTTTCTAGATTTAAATAAAAACCAAACAAAATATGCAAAAAAAAATATATGTATATATTTTTTAATGAATCAAATTAAATTAAAAACGAAGAATATTGCAATGTTGTTTAATATCTTGTTAATACTTGTTAATATCTTAATATTTGTTAAATACTTGAATCAGTCCTAACCAGTACGGGTTTATGCGGAGGCGATCCACCGTGCAGGCTATCTGCCGAATTTCGGGATGGGCCGACGAGGTGAAGAGAGGCACTTGGCGAACCAGGAGAATTCCACTGATACTGTCACTAGACATAAAAAACGCGTTCGGGGCTATTGGTTGGGGTCACATTAATGACGGAATTGCGGCTAGGGGCCTCAGCCCGTACCTGCGTAGGCAAATTGAATGTTACTTGTCCAACAGAGGATGTCTGGTAGAAGCACAGGAAGAAACAGTATATTTTCAAATGCACGGTGGAGTTCCGCAGGGCTCTGTTCTGGGGCCGTTGTTGTGGCTGGTGATTATAGATGAACTCCTTCAGAAGGAGTTTCCTGTCGGCGTCCAGGTCCTGGCTTATGCAGATGACCTTGCAGTCCTCGTAGAGGGAAGGACGGTCTTGGAGGTGCGGGAGAGGGTGTATGCGGCCATCGACACTATACACCAGTGGTTGAGGTCCAGGGAAACTGGAGGAGGGGTTGAAGTCTGCAACTGTCTACGGAAAAATGCCGGTGTATTGCCTTTACGGGTAGAAGAGTGCTAGAACCGTTCAATATTTCCATCAACGGTCATGCTATAGAAGAAGCGAATAACATCAAGTACTTAGGAGTTATCCTCCAGAAAAACGGTAGATACACCGAGCACATATTCAATGTATGCAACAAGGCAGAAAGGATGATAAAAAGTCTAAACATCATTATATCATTGCAGAATGCCCCTCGGGCCTCAAAGCGCCGTTTACTGGCGACCACCGTCGTGTCTTCGCTTATGTATGCCGTTCCGGCCTGGTGGCGCTCTATCGCCATCAGGCGCAACAAAGAAAGACTGGCGAGGATGCACAGGTGTGTGCTCCTAGGTGTTGTGTCCGCATTCAGGACAGTGTCCTATGCCGCCCTGTTCGTGTTATCGGGTACACCTCCTATTGACCTAATCGCAAAAAAGATGGTGGAGAGGGCACAAGGCAAGCCAGAACAAGAAGTCAGGGATGCCGTTTATAATATCTGGCAGGAAAGATGGTCGCAGGAAGCTGTGGGTCGATGGACGAGAACCCTCATCCCCAACATCAAGCCATGGTTGTCGAGAAGATTTGGTGAGGTTCATCATTACCCATCGCAGTTTTTTACAGGACATGGTTCCTTCAATAACTACCTGCACAAAATAGGCAAGAGAGAAGAGCCAATTTGCAACTACTGCAACGAGATAGATGATGCTGAGCACACCTTTTTTGAGTGCAATAGGTGGGACACACTTAGACATAATAAGGCACTCACAGGTATAACTCCAGAGACAACAATAGACTACATGCTAAGAAGCGAGTCAAACTGGAATAATTTTGCTAGTTTTGTTAGACAAGTTGTTCTACAGAAATACTCCGATGAGAGAAGACAAGGTGTTGGCTAGAATAGGACTGGATGGACAGCCTTGCTGGTGAGGTCCAGCATGCTGCGGTGTGTTGGCACTGATGAGCCACCAAGGACTCCACGGGTAACAGTCAGGCAACAGCACACTGAATACTGAAGGGACCCGGCGCCGCGTCGCAGCGAACTGGGTCTGGCGTGGTGTCCAAAAGGGCAATATTAATAAAGAACTCTAAAAAAGATCTAACCGGTAGGCCGACCTGCCTTGCCGGTATATAGCCGGTAGGTGGGGAGGCCTATTTGAGTTTAAAGACACTCCCCTGGGCGGCGTAATACCAACAAGTCGGTCCGGCCCAGGGGAGCTGAGAGAGAGAAAAAAAAAAAAGAAGCTATATCTTCGGAAATAGACTCTAATGAAAGATACCTCCGTGTGCAATTTAACATGTTTTGGTGTGAAAAATGATTCGTGTGATATTTTTAATCTGGTTCAGTTCGTATTAAAAAACATATATTTTAGCAATAATTTTCAATCCTAAAACAATATTCATACAAATCGGGCAATTCCTACATTTTTAATAAAATATACTGTTGAATTGTTCACGATGATGGATTTATTTTTTTTATTATTTTTAATATAAGTTGGGAAAAAAATTACAACTACCATCCCCAATAACTTTAAAATATGCTTAATATTACGAAGATTTTTATGCTAACCTTGAATTACATATTTTCAACAATAATAAAAGTATATTGGAGGAGTTCGTAAGATTGATTTAACTAATATACTTCGGTCAATTAATTTTTCGTAATTTTATTATCTTGGTACTTATTGAGGATGAAAACTACAACACTATCTCCCTGCACACTCCCGAAGGAGTAGTATAATATATCTGATAAGATCTGAAAAGAAAATTCAGATGTCTTCTGAAATGTATTAAAATAAATAATTTCTCATTTTGTCATCTAATCAGCTTGTTATTATACATAATTATTTGCATAATTTAACCACAAAAGTACATCTAATATTATTTATATTATTAAATTATATTTTTTCGTGTGTAACTTACCATTCGGTTTATTAATATTAAAGGATTTACAAATGCTTAAAATTTAGTACTTTTATTTTCTAGTGCATTGTTCAAAAGGTTCAGTGATATATTAATAAATATATATTGAACGTGATATTCATTATAATTTTTTTATGATTTATCTTTAAAAGCTAAAGCAAGTACATCAGATTATTCCTTTATTTATGAATTGATTACTGATTTTCTGCTCAAATAATATCTAATTTTATAAGTTCTAAAAGTAAATATATCAAACAAGGAAATAATAGTCATGATAGGTAATAGTGTTACAGGACAGTAACTACTAGAGAATTTCCTAGGTGCAATGATGGATCATAACCTCACTTGAAACAACCATGTAAATTATATTTGTAAATAAAACTCCGGGTTTCTTTTTTCTAAGCCTTTGATGATAAATTGGTAAAAACAGTTTATTAGGGATTGATAATCTCCCTTATGCAAGAATATTCAAACTGTTTGAGAACATCCTCAAAACAAAAGCTTTGAAAGAGGTTTTAAATTATAAAAGAAAACCCTTACTTCTACAATGTAGGCGTAAGAAAACACAAGCCGCAGACATTCTTTTAAAGATCTAAAATTAATCATGTTTGCTTCTTTATTTATTTATGAAATTATAATCATTTATCAGCAGCTAAATTTGAAAGAAAATGGCATAAATAGGTTTGTGAAATCCAGCGACCGTTATTATACTATAAGGATATCATTTAGGTGATGTAAAAGTAACCATACATGACACGTTGATAACTATGAAGATCGAAAAAGGTTAAGCAGTTTTTAACTCAATCGAATAATTGTTTTCCCACTTAATTATAAATAATTTACGTTTAAATTTCAATCACTTATCTGATTTGATACCTTGCCCAATTTCTTTTATTTCAACATATTTTTTAAATCCCACTAGTTATTTCATCGATAAATTTCATAAATTAGTTGATTTACATCGATTCTAAGTTTTCTCGCTTCTTATAGTTTTTCCTTGTTCGTTTCTAAATCATTTACTTCAGGTTTATATTACTAAAAAATCAATATATTACTTATGTTAATTACCTAATACGTTACGTAACAAATATTTTTATTAAAAAAATTTGTTTTTTCTTATTTTTTAGGAAAACTTTCAATCATTATTTTTCCTTTTTAGGAAATAAACAAATATATAGATCTACTGACGGCTATAGATACAGTACCACTTTAATAATAAGCAATATTGTAATAACTTTGATTTATTTTGAAATTAAAAATTTTTATTAATAATAATTAGAATTTTTTAATAAAAAAGCAGACTTAGCGAAGATAAGTGTATTGACTGGATTGGAGACAATAAATCTAAAAGGACAAAAAAGGTGATAGAATTCATTATTCAGAAATAGCCAAAAATCACTTTTGATTGGAACCGCATTTTATGTTGAACACAACATGTTATATTTTTTTACTCTATTTTAGTCTACCTTTTCATTCATCAATGTATATCTAGGGTTAATGAACGCAATTATGTTGGGTACGATGTACAAGTTAATTTCCACAAAAATCTTATACTACATACAGATTTCTTTTCAATCCCATCCCTTTTAATGTTATTCGATATTATTATCTTTATTTCAAGATTATACCGCCTCAGAAGAGATTTCTACCAAAATTACAACTCAACAGGTGATCTTGTATACTCTCACAGGAATCATTACAGATACAATACGGTTAACTAAACCCCAAAGATAAATACACATAATTAGTGTGGACTTAATATTCTATAAAAAACTAAAATAAATAATTTTATTTGAAACTAGGATCTGCGAAATCAAATAATATCTGATTATCAAACATGTTAACTAGTTACTAAATAATTTTATTTAATTATTACTATCAATTCACAACTTCCTTAAACCAGACCTAATATGTTCTCTTGTATTCACACTTATTAGCTGTAAAATAATAAAATAAAACGATTGTAATATAAAATAACTACGTATAATTTGAATAATTAAGTTCATTTTAAAGTGATTACACTAAAAGGAAAGGTTTAGGAAAGAAATCTACATGATTTTTTTAAAAATTAAATGATAGATCTCTCTCTAATCGTCAAAAAAAAAGTAAATATGACAATATTAGAATCAAAAAAGGATATTCTTAAAATTAAAATTATAAATTTAAAAAAATAATTGTTCGATAAATTTTTTTTGTATCTGAAATTATATTTACTATCGGTTTCGTAGATTAGCAACCATAAATAAATTTTATGAAAATAATCAAATTATAAAGGAGCTTTCCTTGAAACACTTTAATTACATTCTAGATAGCAACAGTAAATTAAAGGTAGCGTAATCATTGATAAAGTCCAGACAGAAATGAGCTAAAAATCATAATAATATCCAGTACTGTGAATAAAACTACAGCAAACAAAGAATAATAGTAACATAGGAACAAATAACATTAAAAACATAAATGATCGTAAACATAACACAAACATTTTGATGATCCACAACTTAAGAAGAGAGGCCTCGACCTAAATATCACCATTAGGTTCCAAGATCCAGTACATGAACCCGCTTTAACAGCCTTACATCTTCCCCATTGTCAAGAGGTTAACAGTTAGATAGTTTATGGGGATTGTTAAGTTTTAATTTATACTTAGTTGCAAATCGATCGACTTCCCTCGAATGCACGGTAATCCTAAGTACTCATGAATTTGTTGTTTGAACCACGGCGCCTATGTAATGCACCTCACAAATTTATTCTGGAATCGATGAATAATCTCTGTGTTGCTGGTAATAGCCGTGCCTCAGAGCTGGATTCCATATTCTCAAACCGGTTAATTATTTTTGTGTCAATATTTCAAAATAAGCTAGTCATAGGAGCAATTCTTGTAACTTTTTCAAGTAAAAGTCCACTCGTTTCATTTCCTTCATTATATGGATATGTAAATGCTGCATTTTTGAGGTTATAGTACTAATATATAATAAAACTGGTACTGTTCCCATAAATGTTACGATTAATGTAAATTTTTTACTGTTATATTTTAACCAAAAAGTTAACAATAGAAAAATAAAGTAAAAGAAATAATATATTTTAATATATTACAACAATGAATACAGAATAAAATACTTATACCCTATTCATTGTTAATTCTGCACCAACAGGTATAATAATGTTCCCATAATGCAAAAGAAGAAAACTAATAATAGTAAAACTAGTGGTGCAAGTACACCCTTTTAAACCGTCTACTATTTTGTCACTAGTACATTTGTACACCCACCACCACCTTGCCGCCCCCAATTTATACTCATACCATGAATAATAGTATAATTTATGTGAGACCGTCTTGCAAAATACAATACGTGTAGTTAACGTAAAACCTGTTATAACAATATCTCCTGATAAATCGTATAATCTTAAATGTATAACATACATAATAAAATTTTGTTGCAAAAGATACCACCTTAGGGTGCTAATTTTAAAACGACATACGAACAAGTCGAAACTGTATTTTTTTATATAAACATTACCATAACAAAACTTTTACTTGTATAAGCGTAGAATATTTAGAAAATTTTATTACGATCATTCTAAAGCAGTGTTTCTTAACCTTTTAAGTGAGCCGCACCCCTTTGAATCTGAAAAAAGGTGCCCGCACCCCATTGAAAAATACATTTCGATTTTTAGGTTTAGAAAAACACGTTTTTATGTGAAAAATTTATTGTTTATTTTAAAAATGTAAATTTTTTATAACAATATTATTTTTCTTAATGACTAGACTGTTGTTGTTTATTCGAAATAATGCTTGTAAAACGAGGCTCTTTTTTTGAAAGAGCCACTCTTAAGTCATCACTTTCATTTAAGCGATTTCTCGCTTTAGATTTGATGTGAAGTGATGAAAATCCCATTTCACACAGGTAGGTGGTGGCAAATGGTAATAGTAACTGTTATGCTTCTTTCGCCAACCATGGATAAATTTCTAATTGTATGCACCAGAATTGTTGCAATTCAATTTTTTCGAATTGCATTTGTATGTGGCTATTTTCTCGCATTTCAATTAGATCGTCTTTTTTTAAATCACTATTATCCATCAAATTTAGGTTATATAAAAATGGATCCAGTATCCATCCATCTTTGAGTTTTGGTAATATTTCCAGTAGAAAAATATCCATTGAATGATTTGCTCAATTGTTTCAAATGTATTGCAATGTCGGGTATAATTGTATTTTTCTCATTTTCTACAACAATTGAATCAAGCAAAGGAAAGTTTGCAAAATTTCCATTTTCAACTCGACGTATCCAAATTTCTAATTTTCTAATAAATGAAGATAAATTTTCACTAGCTTTTATTATATTTTTATGAAATCCTTGGATTGTTATGTTCAAATCATTCAAATGGCTAAATATATCTGCTAAGTAGGCTAGTCTCAGAATTGCATCCTTACTCTCAAAATCTTTTACTAAATCACAGCACAGTTTTGACTAGTCAGTAACCGAATAATTTCTTCAAGCAATTCAAAAACCCTGTTAAGCATGCGGCCCTTAGAGAGCCATCAAATTTCAGTGTGATATAGAAGCACGGTATACGCAGCACCGATTTCTTCACGAAAAATGCTATGATTAAGCGCTCGTCCTCGGATATATTTTACTACATTTATTGCAGTATTTAGGTGTTTTTTTAAACTTTCGATGCAAGTACATGACGGTGCAACATGCAATGCGTTATTGTAACATGCGGTAACTCTCTCTTTATATGTGAAAAAAATCCAGAATTTTCACATTGCTGGGGCCCCATCAGTGCATATTGAACCAATCACATTCATTGGTAGTTGATATTTTGAAAAAAATCTTTGATGTGATTGAAAACATCAAATCCTCTCGAAGTCAACTCCAGTGGCTCACAAAATAGAAAATCTTCTATCATTTCTCTTTCTTTTATATAGCGCACAAATACCAAGAGTTGGCTGCAATTATCAACATCGGTTGGCTGATCCAGTTGTATGCTTACTTTTAGTGGACTGGCTTTTATATCTTCTATTATTTGTAGTAAAATATCTTTACTGAGATCTTGAATTCGCGATCGAATTATATCGTTCGATAACGGAATCTGCTGAATTTTTTTATGTGCTTCAGAATCCAATACAGTTTCAGCTATTATTAATGCACAAGGTTTTATTCATACCTCAGCGATCGTGTGGGTTTTTTTCTTTGCACACAAATATGCCGTTTGATATGACGCTTCTAACAGGAGCTTTTGATTTGCTGGCTGGCATAATTTTAAGATAGTACCACTGGTATCAAATTGAGCCTTTTTTTACTTCAAGCTGTTCATGCTATGACCTGCACCTTCAGGTTTTTCAACAGGTAATCTTTCACCTTCAGGTAATCCTTCAGGTTTTTCTGTTGTACAGGTGAATCCATAAGCCACATACTTGACGTTCCATTGGCGTTTTTTGACATAGCAGGGTTCTATAAATCAATTAAATACTATAATCAATTAAATTATTTAGAAATAAGGTATAAAAAATAACAAAATTACACCCAAACCTATTTGGGCTAGAATCACTGATCAATACGAATGTATTAAATAGATAAGTAATGTAAATAATCTGATGTTTAAATGCGTACACGTGACCGTCTCAAGAGGTTTTTCAACAAACTGGCGATAACGCAGAAACAATAATAGACTCAGGTATAGCGTAAGGGAGTGGGAGCGGACGCAGCCAAATCTACCTAACCGTTTTTAAACAAAAAACAATTGGTTGATGTCATCGAAAATTCAAATACATACTTTTCAAATATCGCAAAAATAATATATGTATATTATTAGAGGTTTCTCCCGCACCCCTGGGGGTACGGGCACCCCCAGTTAAGAATCACTGTTCTAAAGCATAGAGTGGTCTATTTGTTTAAACAATTCAAAGAAGTTTAGCCTTATTTATTTTACATTCATGTCAGCTTTACATTAAAGCAATTTATTTTATCATTCAATTCCTGCCCTATGTAACAGATTCTGTTATCAATATTTTAAAGTATTTATGAGTTATAATAAAATTATTCTGTAAATAATTCTTAAACTACTGTATAAATATTTATTCAATAACTCCAAATACTGTAACAGATTTGACCAAAATCGACAAAATTTATGATCTAAACGCAGTTAAAAATTATAGAATTCTAAATGTATAGAATTTACTTTATAATTGTATATTTACAATTTCATAATTTTATAACAAGGTAAGTTTAGTAAAATTATTTCATTGTTCTCACGATATAAGCTATCGATATTGTCTAATAAGCTACTTTTATGCTCAGCAATTTTTAAACCAATATAAGCATATGACATCCAACTATGGCGCACGGTAAGCAAGACAAATGTTGAAATTATTAGAAATTTCAGAACAATCTAGCGAGGTTACAGCTAAGGGTCATGGTTTGCTGAAAACCGTGAAATCCACGAATATTTGGGTTTATGGTAAATCAAGAAAGAAGTAGAGCTTTTAGTTTGAAATATGAACTTTGACTAAGTCACCAGGTCAACCATTTGGCCGTAAACCTTCTGGACAACGGTGAGGATTTTAGAAGACGTAAGCAGCTATATGTTTTTGACCTTAGTTACTCAATAATGTAATTACACCTGCTGAGTGTTTTTCATTAATTAATAATTCCTTCATTCCCTTCCTCTCTGTTTCTATTTTCTTATTCATTTTTAACATTTTTTGATTCTTTTTATTGTTATTAGTTTTCTATTACACTTCTGAAAGTACAGTTCTTCGAAACTACCTTATGTACGTTCTACCCTTAGAAGTTCTACATAGCTCTAGTATATAATTTTTGAGAAATCTCAAAGAGGATTTCGTTTTAATGTGAGTATATGTGATATAATTTACTGAGTTCTACTAAAAATGTAAAGTATTGTAAAGAAATGTTTGAAACAAAAAAAAATTAGCAAAATTATTATAATCCTTTAATGAACTAGCTGTTTCTCAGAAAATTCCATCATTAGAAGATGAAAACTTCTATAAAATTTTATTTCATTCTTCAGTTTCTTAAACTAACATTTGAATGTTCATTTCTTAAAATTTCATCTATTTCCTTTCTACTGTGATATCTTCTCATAGATGTATGGGTTATATACTTTATAAAATTTGTAAGTAAAAGAAATCAGGAAGTAAATATGAACTCTAAAAACGAGTATTTTTATAAACATGCTTCAGAACATTACAAATCATTTTGAATTAAATTTTTTGGAAGTATATTTAATGAATATCTCAATCTATGTTATTCATTCTTTCCTGACCAATTTAAATATAATTCGTCAAAAGTTGTGGAAAGATAAGGATAAAAAAGTTTTATATTAGAACAAATATGATTATTATCAATAACAGGAGTAATTTCTTTTAATTTTTAAATAATCTGGACATCAAAAGAAATAAAGTATAACCTCTCTTGTTTAAAAAGGTATTCAACTGTACGAAAGTTAAAAAATTAAAATACAACAAAAATACAAAATGATTTCATAGACTTGAGAATTGTTTCAAGCCAGTAATATAGTAAAAGAGACGATAAGGAAGTAAAATGGAATTTTAAATCTGTTTTATAAAATTACTTTAAACCTATAATTAAGGTTTCTATTTCGTAAATTTAAATTAAATACAGAAAAATTATATATCCGTATTTTAAAAATAGCCATTTTTAATTGTAAGAAAAGCTGATATTTTTTTTTTTTTTTGTAATTTAATTGAATTGGCAATTATCCATAGACTTTCAATTATTAAAATTGATTTTTTGATTCCATTCCAAAACAATTTTACATTATTACTTTCATACATTTATCAGATTTCATTTTTTTTTTTGTAATATTATTAAATAATTTAATACCATATAATAATTAAATGATATTTATCCTAACTGATACCGCGATAAAACTTTATTAATAAAAAAAAAAAAAACAAAAAAAAAATATATATATAATAAAAAGGTGTAAAAAAAGGGAAAAAAAAATCATCCCCTATTTACCAGGATGTGAACAAAAGTCCATTAATTATACAAAACTGTTCATGTACGTAATATCATATATCTTCTCGATAAAAATCAGTTTGGATAAATTACTGTTATTATTAATTAGTCGTTTTAGGAAAACAGGTTTTATATTTAAGGATATTTAATATATTTGGCCTGTTAACTGTATCAAAAACATATCAGATTTAAAAAAATATATATTTTTTTTTAATTGATAAAATTTCTTTTTAATCAATTTCAGTAGTTTTCCTACACGAAAACATAATTTTATACTAAGATGATCTTTTTTATATACAGCTCAAACAATAGGTACATTTTTAAATATCTTTTTTTTAAATTATGAATTTTTTCTTGGGAAAAAAATCATAAATTTTTCTAGGATTACACAGTTTAATCGTGCTGAATGTTTAAATTAAATTCGATAAGTGGCCATCTCAAGAAGAAGACTCTTTAGACAGTGCCGTTAATTTTATACTCAACCAAAGCCGAAAGTATATTTCACAGATATTCAGTCTAATTAGTAACTACACATTAGTTGAATTGTTGGTTCCGGCAGCATCACAGAACAACAAACAAGCATTGATGGTCAAGGGACCATCGTTATTATTGGCTATTATGTTTAATTTTTCTGGGTTAGATACTGAGGATGAATACGTAAATACTTTTACGCTAATTTCCAGTTAGTGAAGTAATATAGGGAAATTTTTCGGAATATAACATTACAAATATTTTTTTTGAGAAATTCTATTTCACAGAAAATATTTTTTATCAATTTTCATTTTGCTTCAGAAAAGCTATAAAAAAATTACATATCTAATGCCATAATTTTTTTTTCCATAGTAAGTTACACTTTATTTTCAGAACTAAAAATTTATATAACTCCACTTTATTTGCGTAGTCTTATTATTATTATTTTTTTTTTATAAAGTAAATTATATTTTATAATAAAAAAATATCTTTATATTTAGAAAAAACAAAAGAAAGAATTTTTTTAATTTTATGACCGACGTTGGTTAAAACTATAAAATTAGTTGAAAAATTAAAAAAAAACATCTACAGTGTAATAACTGTGTCCTGGGATAACCAGAAATATTGCATTTTAAACATTTTTAAAATTTGACTTAAAACTTGATAATTTGAATGTAAATAATATTTACTTGTTAATCTACAACATAGAGGGTCGTGGGCGTGTGTATGTAAGAGAAAGAAAGAGGTAGTGTAAAGTAAGAGTGCACGATTATTGGGGCAGAGCATACATTAGCTCATATAATTTTTGCAATAAAAGTGCAAGTTATATTTATAAATATTATTTATATTTAAACACAAGGGTACAAATAAATAAATTAAAAACACAAAAATTGCATATATATTTTTCTATAAAAGAATATTTTTTTAATATGTGTACGTATATTTATTTATTTACAAATTATTAATAATAAATTTATTAATAAAAAATAATTATACAAAAGAGGACAGAATGAGTTCATAAAATTAAACTCATAGAAGTAAATTATATAAATTATTTTAATGTTAAATAAAAATAAAAAACAAAATAGTTATAGAAGTTAATTATTTTAACTAATTGAATTTTTTTAAATTATAAGCATTTAAGAAAAGATTACATTTAATAATACAACACAGACTACACAATTTAAAAATTAATTTAACTTATTATTAATGCCCTATCAAAAATAGTGACATTAAACGTTATAATATTTTATACATATAATGTAAAAATTTTTTTTTTTTTTTAACAAAACAATGATTATGAGGTGAATAATTATGACATTTCAGCTTGTTTTTTTTACTAATAAAGAGATAAAACACTATAACCGTAACCTATTTTACTTCATAAATAATCAAAAAAAATAATCATAAATAAATAAAGGTTTTTAATATATATATAAAAAACTAGTACACTTACTTCCACAATAATAATAATAATAATAATAATAATAATAATAATAATACAAACAAAATATAAATCTAATCTTACTAAAATTATTTTTTTAAGAATAATAAAATTAAAAATCTAATGTCCATAATATCCTACAAAATAATTGTTAGGTTTAGATACTAGTAATTAATAATACTAATAATGCCCATTTTTAAGAAATCTTGTGAAGCTATATAACTTTAGCTTTAAATAAAATTATTTATTTATTTATTTATTTTTTTTTTAATAAATTAACTTATAAAAACAGACAATCTAATAAATAAAAAGATATATTTCGATAAATTGCTTTCTATATTACTCTAATTAAATTTATCTTTTTTTTTTGCATACATACGTGTGTGTATATATTTTTCTAAAAAAAATCTACATAAAACTATTTATTACTATTGCTAAATAATAATACTGTCACATTTATATAATAAATATGGTCCGACTTGTAGTATGGAAGTAAAATACTTAATATTTATACAAGTCCATTAATACAAGCTGCAAACTGTTTCTCTGACCTTTTGTCCCATTTCATTTTATGACAGGAAAAAAGTTTTTAATCTTTTTTGCACCCTCTACTCCATCCGAGGGTAAAAAAATTATCCACTTTTCTCCTTTAAAAAAAATAAATAAAAAATAAAAACAAAATATTAATTTATATTACAGAATACTTAAAAAATAAAATTAAAGTATAACATTATTAAATATGCATTAAGTCTTGTGGTATTAACTGTTCAAAAAAAAAACAATACAACTTATTTATTTTTTAATAATTCATTAATTAGATATGACGAAGTTTTCATTATTTCAATTTATAAACTTCCTCTCTGAATTAAATACATTTCTTAAATAATGAATGAATATGGATTTATATTATTGAATATAATATAATATACTATTAAAAACTTATTTACAATGTAATTCAATTAAGAAAATTTACAATTTTTATAAAAATATATTTAAATCAATAAAAGGTGAATTAATCTTTTATTTTCTCTTCAAGTTTTTCTATATGCTTCTTTATAATTGTCATCGTTTTCCTCTTCATCGTCTTCTTCAATCTTCATCCTGTTCAGATGATCTTCATCTGCATTAATCTCTTCTTCTTTCTTCTTTACAAGACTTAAAACGCCATTATAAAATAACAAAGCTCACTTCTAAAGAAAATAGAATCGACATATATCCCGGAAGAAATAATAATTATCTGATTTAAATTAACTGAATGTTCTGAATTAAACAGGAATGTCATATAAGTAATATTTTTTAGTGTATAAACGTTTTTAATGAAATTATTAAGTTTTATTGCTACCGCGTGAATTAATAGGAGTTTAATGACAAAAAATAATGAAATCAGTTAAATTAAATCCCTAACACTATGCACACTTTAGTTATGAATATTATTTAATATAATGATTATTTATTATTGTAAGAAATAATTTTTAAGGATATAATCTATAATGAAATCTTAAATGCTTTTGTAACTATAACATTATTAAATATAAATAACAAATAATAAGACATACTACATGATCCAAATAGTATGAAAGCATTTTTACTCTTTTTACAGGATGCGCAAAAAGTCGGCTGAATAAGGGTGGGCTTTAATGTCATACCCCAATAACAGTCAACCTGCGTACCAAATAAAATGAATTTTACATCACTATTTGAATCATATTATAACTATAATCCCTGAGATAAAATAAGTAATATATTAATTAATTAAGAACTATAAACTAAAATTAATAATGCCCGAAATAAAAAATTGAGCTGTACTATATGCAATCGGTTTTATTAAATATGTGATAATGCAAAATTAATTCTGATTTGTAAATTAATGCTAATTATTTTGAGTTCAATGATACCGATTTAATTAAGAAAAATTATTTACGGAATAATTTGTAAGCAAGTAAATAGTATATGATTAATGTACAAATCTGTTCATGAGATAGTTCTATAGAGAGAAAACATTTTCGTGTATGTGGGAGTAAAGAGAGACTGAAAAAGATTGATTGATGGATTAATTATTTCATTTATTCTGTTGTTAGTTCATGAAAGAACCATTGAGTCACATCAAATAATTTTAATATCAATTATTTTTAATTTAAAATCTACAGCAAAAGAAAAACGAGGGGAACATTCTAAGTACCAAATATATATGTATATATATTATATACATATAATATGTATATACACATATACCAAAAAATAATAAAGACAGATGAAATGGAGAATTTTTTGAATTTAAAACTATATAATTTCTATTTGCAAATTTCGTAAATACAATTGTAATTCTAAAGCGATTTTAACTAAAATTTAATAAAAAAATTATTGTAAAATAATATACATTTTAATTAAACTACTCGTAGTTTACAAAATTTATTCTAAAGAAAATAGAAATTAGAAGACAAATAGCTTTAAAAATAATTAATGAGTAAGTATAAAAAAATTATGATTCGTATTTTTAATATAAAAATATTTATAGTTAAAAAAATAAAAAAAATAAAATAGGGATATTAAATAGGGAAAACAAAAAAAAAAAGAATGATTCAGTTAAAAAATATTTTCTATAACAGAAAAAAAAAATTAAATTGAATTTTAATGTAAAACTTAGTATTTTTGTAATACGTTATATTCACTAATAATTATGCTATAATAAATGAATATATATATGTTTCTACTTTATAGAAAATTTGATAACAGAATTATTATTAACAAGTCACAGATAATTTTATGGTTAAGCAGCAAAGCAACGGATTACTTTTATTTATTTATTTTTTCTTTGTAATACATTATTAAACTATTTTAAATTATAAAGGTTTGTTCCATAACATATATTACGGATGATTTTTTTCCGGTTTCTTTTTTATTTTAATTTGGTTCATGTGCGTTGAATTGTTGAGATTTTTTTCATTTAAAAAGCCGCTGGTTCAGTGTTAATTTTTATACACAGTCATAAAGCTAACAATAAATAATCATGTTTCACGTGAAGTGGATGGATATTGTTACAGAGATAAGGAAACACAGTAAAGGGGTGGGTAAAAGGGTTAATTCATGTAACAGAAGTGATTGATGTATAGAAATCATCTTTACGTGATTTCTTGTGCGCTACCGAAGATCGTTCGTCGGGCGGTTATTAAATCATTAAAAATTGTTATTAATTTATTCTATTCTACTTCACCACTCGACCGACTTTAGTCAACATTTACTAGAATATTTTTAAAGGCGAAGAAGGAAGGGAAGGGTTAAATAATTAGTATTTTTATTTACTTTTGGTTGAAACAAAAAATAATGTTTCGGGAGGAAGGAAAGCCGTTCCCTGTGTATAAGTCACATGTGAATAATTACCTCTGGTGTGTGTGTTTTATAATTAGGCTTACAGTGCATGTACAGTGCTTAGCTCATCCATCCACCGCCCCTCCTCACCCCACCTGACAAAGCACTTGGCCGCATTTTCTTTTTTCCCTCACTCGCAAAATCCTCCCCATTCGTTCCGTTTTTCCTCTGCAATTCGAACCACGCCCATTTTTCCCTCCCGCATTTTTGCTGTTTTTTTTACCTTCTGTAAATGAACTCGTTTTTTTATACCGCTTCCAACGTCGGAACACGATTGGTCGCCGGGATGATTTAAAACCCAAATTAGCCGAATCCCTCCCTCCCGCAATATCGTTACCGCTCTAAAACGAGAAACGAGGGCCAAGAAACCCTTCGGCCTTACGGCTTGCATTTTTATTGAAAACTAATGTACGACCATGCATCGTGGATTTACTGTGCGGATCGCAAATCCTGCAGGAGTGCATCCCGTCGAACTGACCTGACTTTGTTGTGTCACAACGATACTACATGTTACCAGATCTCATGACATGTACTACGATATATAACACATTCGTCATCGTTATATTAAAAGAAGAAATGAATAAAATATGGAAACATATTTTAAAGGATAAAGTTTTGAAATCGTTTTAATTTTGAGTAGATTTTACTACTCATTATAAAATATATCGTTTTAAGGTGAACTAGTGAAGCTATTAACACAAATATTTCATAATTTATTTAGAAAACAAAACTCATATTTTTTAACAGAGAATCAAAATTCCTATACCTTATCTCTGGATGTTATAAATGAAAAATAATTAATGATTCTAAATAATGGAACTTCAGTTTTTTTAAGGAGCATCTAAAAAATTAATCTTAGGTTGACTGTTTATACATAACTTAAATACGAATGAAGAAATTTTATTATTTAAATATTGTGTTTAGTTTTTTAAAGCTTCGTTTAGAATATTACTTATAAATTAAAAACAAATACAGTTACTATTGCTAAACAAGAATAATCTGCGTGCAATAACTTTATCATAAGGTGAAGCAGCGATGGGACTTAGTTAGACGATAATTAAAAAATAGCAATACAAATTGAAACACAAAAAAAAAATATTATGTAGAGGTAAATACAAACGATTTATTGATCAGACAACTTGTGGGATTATCGTAATACAAGTAGGATCGATATATATATATTATACCTGTAAACGATGTATTTCGGTACAGAACGGTAATTTCGACGTAAAATTAGTAAATCGTTACTTTTAGGAGTCCACTTAAAAATTTCAAAAGTAATCCTTTTTAATATATTATTAAAACCCAAATTAGCCGAATCCCTCCCTCCCACAGTATCATTACCGCTCTAAAACGAGAAACGAGGGCCAAGTTACCTTTTTTAACACATTTGAAGGCACACTTTAAGAAATCAGTCTGATAGTTTTGGAGAACGTACTGTCATCAAGATACAGTAAAACATTGAGCAGAATTGTTTATTTATTTATTCTATATAAATTATTGTTTAGTTTTTTTATATAAAAATTGTTTTTAGTAAGAATTTAAATAAATTTTCAATAGGTGAGAGTTTTTTTTTCATTTTAGTCGTAAAACTATTTATTTTCGTGCAATTGTGCTAATTTAATAAAGACAGGTTTTTTATACTAATTAGGAGCCTGTTTATTTAATTATGAATTTTATAATTATTTTATAAATAAAGGATGACGATAAATTTTAATTTAAAAAATAACTATTTTTTTAAAAGATAATGGCAATAAGTAAAAGATTTATTTTCATGCCATGTTGGTAATATTTTTTATTATACATTAATATAAAAATTGTATATTAAAGCAGTTGCTTAAACTTTCAGTTGAAAGTAATTTTTTATAACGTATAACAAATTGTGCTACATGTAACATGTAACTAGTTAAATAAAACGGATCAGTTTTATTAGGAAAAAATCATAATTTAAAAAATAAATTTTAAACCAATTTATTATTGCCTTTTATTGTTTATATATCAAATAAAAACGATAATTTATCCTCCTTTAATTTAACACGCTAGAAAATTGTAAAAATATCCAAACTATTTCTATGGAGAATAAGAAAAAATTGGAAAAAATTGTCAAATTGTTGTGTAAGAATGCGTAGAACTGAATTACAGTTTTATTGTAAATTCTACGAATCTGTCTGAAAAAATAAAATTAAAAGTAATGTCGAAAAATGATATACGATAAAACGAAAAAAAAATGGAAACTAGAACATTTTTAAACCAAGTACATATAAAATTAGCTCAACTTTTGAACGTAATCTTAACCTATGACTAGAAGAAAATAAATAAATTACCTAATAATATATTTATTATATATATAATAATTAAAAAAAAAAACGAATTGACTAGATTCATATGTTATTCTAAAAAATTTTAGAATTATTTTATAATACAGACAGGTTCATGAAGGTAATGAAATTAAAAAAAATATATGTTCAATAGATTATTGAAGTAAATACCTAGAATTTAAGAGTTTTTAAAATTAATCTGTACACCATAAACCTGATGAAATAATTCTAGAATCGTTCTAATACAGCATTCTTTAAGATTTTGGTATGTTACATGTACTACCAGTAAAACCAAACAAATAATTAAACTTTCTCTACCTATTTGCTAATACTTTCATACTTAAATACACCAATTCATGCCAGCATGCACACATATACCCACCACGTTTACATACATACACACGCACACAAACAATAAAAATAAGTATTAACTAATACTAACAGTAGTAACTAATAATAATAAATAATACTAAAAATAAATCCACTTTAAATGAAATAAGCCTAATTAAAATAAATATTAATACATTAACTAAAATCTGTACGTAGAGCAACAAGCTGAAAGCATTTAAAAGAACAAAACATTAGCTACAAAGCGTAACATGCATTTTTTTTTTTAATTCTACTACACACATAGCCAACGCTAAAGTAAAAGCTAATATGAAAAAATGTTTAACTGAAACCAATAAAGCAATATTAAACAGTGAAATACACACTTAATAAGTATAGAACGTAATAATTGAAGAATACAAAACCCTCATACTGTCCCAAAGTTTCAACTGATAGAAAAATGTAAAAACAACACTCAAGTAAAAAACCAATTAAATTGTTGAAAAAGCTACAAGCATTAAAAAATTAAATAGTTAAACAAAAAAGCACACAAGGAATAAAAATATAACTCTCAAAAAGAACTAACATTATCAGCTAAGTGTAAAACATAAATATAAAACACAGTAAGAAAAATAATACAACATTGACAAACAAGTTAGTTTCCAAAGAATTGAAAGTTAGTAAAGCAAAACAAAAAAGAATGTATCAAATAAATAAAAATTAAGCAGGTCAATAGATAAGCAATAGGATAATCAAGCAGTAGAAAGAAAGCAAATGTTAAAATCTATGAAAAAAGGTACACAATAAAAAATTATAGTAAATTAAAGAACCAATTTAAAAACAAAATTAAATAATAAAAAAACACTGGAAAGAAAAAATGTATTATTAACTAAAATATGTAACAAAAGCTGCGAATACAAAGGCAAACAATAAGTAAAAAAACAAAATTCTCTAATCGTACTAAAGCAAGGTGCGTAGGCTAAAGCAATGCAAAATAAATAATTAAAACCAAAAATAAGTCTAAAGCTTAAATGAAAAGCAATCATTACGAAAAAACATTACAAATATTATTTAAAATGATTACAACAAAGAAACAGAAGCAAACTAAATCTACGTAAAGAAACTATATCTCATAACTGCACAAGAGACCAATTTAAGGCAAAGCAACAAACCAAAGAAAAGATTAAGCAATTGCAAGCTAAAGCAGTAATAATAAGCAGCAATAATAAGGCAAAAAAAGCAAAAATAAATAAAAAAATGTGAAGCACTAAAATAATTAAAGAAAAATTAAAGCTAAAAGTTAAATGAAAAGCAATCATTATGAAAAAAACATTACAAATATTATTTAAAATGATTACAACAAAGGAACAGAAGCAAACTAAATCTACGTAAAGAAACTATATCTCATAACTGCACAAGAGACCAATTTAAGGCAAAGCAACAAACCAAAGAAAAGATTAAGCAATTGCAAGCTAAAGCAGTAATAATAAGCAGCAATAATAAGGCAAAAAAGCAAACATAAATAAAAATATGTAATAAATACTACAACACAAAGCAAATGAAAGAAGCCAACGAAAAAACACAATTATATTTCACGAGCTTTGCAGAGTAAAGCAGTAAAATAATTAAAAGAAAAAATAAAGCTAAAACTTAAATGAAAAGCAATCATTACGAAAAAACAATACAAATATTATTTACAATGATTACAACAAAGGAATAGAAGCAAACTAAATCTATGTAAAGAAACTATATCTCTTAACTGCACAAGAGACCAATTTGGCAAAGCAACAAACCAAAGAACAGATAAGGCAATTGCAAGCTAAAGCAGTAATAATAAGCAGCAATAATAAGGCAAAAAAAGCAAAAATAAATAAAAAAATGTGAAGCACTAAAATAATTAAAGAAAAATTAAAGCTAAAAGTTAAATGAAAAGCAATCATTATGAAAAAAACATTACAAATATTATTTAAAATGATTACAACAAAGGAACAGAAGCAAACTAAATCTATGTAAAGAAACTATATCACTTAACTGCACAAGAGACCAATTTGGCAAAGCAACAAACCAAAGAACAGATTAAGCAATTGCAAGCTAAAGCAGTAATAATAAGCAGCAATAATAAGGCAAAAAAGCAAACATAAATAAAAATATGTAATAAATACTACAACACAAAGCAAATGAAAGAAGCCAACGAAAAAACACAATTATATTTCACGAGCTTTGCAGGGTAAAGCAGTAAAATAATTAAAAGAAAAAATAAAGCTAAAACTTAAATGAAAAGCAATCATTACGAAAAAACAATACAAATATTATTTACAATGATTACAACAAAGGAATAGAAGCAAACTAAATCTATGTAAAGAAACTATATCTCTTAACTGCACAAGAGACCAATTTGGCAAAGCAACAAACCAAAGAACAGATAAGGCAATTGCAAGCTAAAGCAGTAATAATAAGCAGCAATAATAATGCAAAAAAAGCAAAAATAAATAAAAATATGTGAAGCACTAAAATAATTAAAAGCAAAATTAAAGCTAAAACTTAAATGAAAACCAATCATTATGAAAAAAACATTACAAATATTATTTAAAATGATTACAACAAAGGAACAGAAGCATACTAAATCTACGTAAAGAAACTATATCTCTTAACTGCACAAGAGACCAATTTGGCAAAGCAACAAACCAAAGAACAGATTAAGCAATTGCAAGCTAAAGCAGTAATAATAAGGCAAAAAAGCAAACATAAATAAAAATATGTAATAAATACTACAACACAAAGCAAATGAAAGAAGCCAACGAAAAACACAATTATATTTCACGAGCTTTGCAGGGTAAAGCAGTAAAATAATTAAAAGAAAAAATAAAGCTAAAACTTAAATGAAAAGCAATCATTACGAAAAAACAATACAAATATTATTTACAATGATTACAACAAAGGAACAGAAGCAAACTAAATCTACGTAAAGAAACTATATCTCTTTACTGCACAAGAAACCAATTTGGCAAAGCAACAAACCAAAGAACTGATTGAGCAATTGCAAGCTAAAGCAGTAATAATAAGCAGCAATAATAAGGCAAAAAAAGCAAACATAAATAAAAATATGTAAAGCACTAAAATAATTAAAAGCAAAATTAAAGCTAAAACTTAAATGAAAAGCAATCATTACTATGACAAAATTTACAAATCTTAATGAACAGAAAAAATGAACTAAAAATAAGTTCCAACATATAACTCTTCACAACACTAAAGACCAAATAAAGCAAGTCAAGCCAAAGCAGTATAAGGTTTTTTGCAAAAAAAAGGCAAATATTAATAGAATTATCTAACAAATATAGGAGTACAAACAAAATAAGCCAAAAATGAAATCACATGATTACACCAAAGCAAGCTGTGCATGCTAAAGTATCGAAATAATTTAAAATAAAAAATTAAAATAAATCTTACATGAAAAGCAATCATCATGATCAAAAAATCTACAAAAATTAATCATTGATTACAGCAAAGCGAAAAGCAATCTAAATCTACATATAGAAATTACTCCTAACTGGATTAATGGCAAATTAAGCCTAAGCAAGCCAAAGCAGTGTAATATTAAGGCAACAAAGCAAATATTAATAAAAATTGAGCAATAAAAAGCAAAAAATAAGCTAAAAACGAAATCACACAAATAGATAAAAGAGATGCGCAAGCTAAAGCAATGCTATATGAATAATTAAGATAAAGCTTAACTAAAAAGCAATACAAAGCTTAAGCGATGATTACTGCAAAGCGAAAACAACTATCACTACTTGCAGAGACTATGTCTCTTACGTGTACTAATGACCAATTAAAGTTATACAAATCAAAGCATTGTAATATTAAAGCAAAAAAGCGAAACTTAAATGAAATATAGTAAATTTAATAAAGAAAACAAAGCTTAAAAACGATTATTATCATAACAAAGCGATAAAGCAAAACGTAAATACTACAACTAGAAAAAATGCAAAAATAAAATAATATAGAAACTATTATCTTTGCAATCAAGCTAAACTAACCTAAAATGACAAGAAAATATGAAAGTAAAACTGAAAATAAGCCCTATAAAAATACTGAAATACAGAAACTTAAATATAAAATGCAAACTATAAGGTAAAATTACTGAATTAAATTTAAGCAATAAAAAAATCTAACAAATTTTTAAAACATAATCAAGAAAAATTCATTTCCAGCAAACTACGAAATAAAAATGCTTTAAATAATGTTATATTTTATTTGAAAACATTACTATACAAACTTAAACGATAAAAATTGTTTATGTCAAAAAAGAGAAAATACGATATAAAAAAATAAAGCTTAAATAAAAACAGTGAAAAAGTCAGGAAATAATTCAATACCAGCAGAGTTTATGCTAAGCCAAAATAAGCACCCTAAATATTAATAAAATTTACAAGGCAAATAAAGCAAAATAAAAGCAGACACACAAAATATATAAAATAATATATATAAATAAGTTGTACATATAAGTAATAGATGATTAAAAGTATTAATAAATTGTAAGAAGACCGGTTTTTAACTCTAAATATTAGAAAACAAAATGCAAATCAGCATAAAACAGAAATAAAATCTACAATAAGTGGAAAAGCAAAAAATTAAAAAAGTCTCATATCAAACCATAATAAGTCCTTAAAAAGGTAATAAAATAAAATACTCGATATTAATAATGCAAAGTAATTACAAAGCTTAACAGTTTAAAAATAACGATAATAAAATTCTGTCTAAATCTTAAGAAAAAACCGCAATAACAGAAGCAAAATATTTAAACCGGAGCAATATTAATCATAAGCAGAAATAAAAAGTTAATGGAAAAAATCAGCAATAAAACTGTATTAAATCATAATGGAAAGAATCAATATACTTTTACACATATCACTAAGTTCAAACAATATATGTAAACTACACAAAAGATTAAATTATAAAAGTGTAAAGCAAAACAACGAAAAACCAAAATACTACAAGTAAAGTACTACAGATAAAGAAATACCACGCAAATATTTAGCGATAATTAATGAAACAAACAATAGATTACAGCTCTAAAATGTTTTTCTAAAGCAAAAATCAAACTTTATATAAATAAAGCATAAGCAAAATCTATTAAAAAGAAGAAAACTTTTTAATCTTTAAAATAATAAGAATAAATACTAAGAAGTAATAAGGAAAATGAATAATGTATTTAAATAAAATATTTTCTCACATTAATCCAACAAAACCAAATAAAAGCAGGATAAGCAAACCAAAAAGCAAATACTGAAAAAAAGATCCTGGCAAAACTTTCTCAAAATATTTTAGATAAAAATCACACAAAACTCTGAAAAAAATATTAAATCTATAGCGCAAATAAATTACATGAACTAAATAAAATTTTTATTTAAAAAGCCAAATCAAATGTAGGAAAACAGAATTATTTAAAGATCTTTCTGAATCAATAAACATTTACATAAAAATATAAGCGTTTTCAAACATATAATATTAACTCTTCATGCAATAAGTAAATTATCTAATTAAAGGGGTAATATTGTTTTTAATTGAATACCTACATCAATTCATAATACAAACAGAACACACTCATAACAATAAAGCAGGGTAAATCCTAAGTCATAAAAGCTCATACCATAAACCTTCTCATACATAAAATCCATTAACTGTAAAAAAATGATACGTATTGCAATTTCTCCTTCTTAGTAAACAAGCTGGAATATATTTATTTAATTTAATAATGAAATAATTATTTATAAATAAACCGATATAAATTTACCTGAATTAAGAAAATGATTAAGAATACTATTTTGAGAGCCTAAATTATGTTTAAAAATATGAACTAAAATATAATCACAAAACAGAAATAAAAGGAAGTACTGTATAGGTATTTTTTAATATATACAGAATTTGGAATGAATATAACTGTATTCATATATAATATAATTCTAGGTAAAATATTTAAAATATTTTAAACATTAAAAATTCCCTATTTATAATGAATTTCAAGGAATTTGAGAATTTATCGAATTAAATGTTGTAATAATACTTTTATTATTGTTTAATTTTCTATTATAATATATTTAAATAGATTTAAAAGCAAAAAAAATAATGGAATGTTTTTATAATTACCATATACAACACAGTGATCAGTAGAATAATACACTGCTTAAACCTATGCTGTTCTTTAAGAACCAATCCATTTATTTATTCTTTAAAAGCCAATCCAGTATACCTGACAAATTTAGCAAATTAAAGGTTTGATGTTATATAAAAAACAATCAGGAATCCGAAATTTTCAGCTATGTCAACAAGCTTTTGTTGTATATAGAATAACAATATAATTAATGGTAAGGGAAACAAATATAGATAATATTTATTAATTATTTATAAATAAAATGAAATTTACACAACTATAAAAGCTTTATTTTAATTAAATCTACTAAATAATTAAATAATGAAACGAGATCGTAAATAAAATCAAATCTAATACGATGTTTTATAAAACCAAAAATACTTATTAAGGAATTTAATTAACTACTTGTTAGTGAATACCGACAACTTCATTAACTGGAATCTTAAAAAGAAAAAAGATTTTTTCACAAAAATAAAAACGATAAATTGTTTATGTAAAAATAAATCTTGTTAAGTTTTAATTAAATTTTTATAATGAATTTTTACGTATGATCGAGGACGAGTAATTTTTTAAAGAATTCTTAAAAGTATGTTATAATAAATTAATAATCAAAAATTAATTTTATTAAAAAATATAATTATAATATTTAATAATTAAAAAATAATTTAAGGTATTTAGAAAAAAAATTAATATATTTTTATCAATATCTCATTCTAAAGAAGTAAACAGCATATATTACAAACTGCATACTTATTTTCTTTTACTATACAAATTTAATTAAGGAAGCACGAAAAATCAACGATATTTTACCATAGAATTTTCAGCTATAAAAAATTGCCGGTAAGTTACGTTACAAGCCTTGAAGTACTTAAGATAAAGGTAGCGTAAAAGAACATTTTTTACAGTTGTTTTTAATTACGCTGAAAAGCGAATTTATATACGATTTTAAACTGTAATAAAAAAAAAAATCATAACAGAAAATCTATAAATAAGAAACATCTAAATATGAGATTAAGTAAAAAAATATTAAAAAATAGGAATTAAATTCAAAACACACTAATTACGTGATTAAGAACAATATAACTTTACCAACATTCAAAAAACAAAAATTAAAAACTTAAGATAAATAAATTACCAAAGAAAAAATACCTAATACCAAACGTAAAAAAAGAATAAGCGTTAATGTACCAGCAGATATTATTCTAAGATTTGAAATTACAAGCTCTAAAAAAATTTAAGGGATTTCCAATTTAATAAATAAAAAAAATTATTAATTAATTTATTAAACTTGCAAACCAAATAATTAACTTATACTGGGAAAGAACAACAAAACCGAAATGGATAAAGGAAGTCCGAAAAGATATGGAAGAGTTGAGTATCTCTAAAGAAGATCTAATTACAAAATCTGGAAAATATGACAAACTAACAAAACTAATATAACATTTGAACCTAAATTCAAAAAAAAAATATATATATATAATGAAATAAAATGATTAATCCTTTTTTCTTTAATGAATATTTGTAAAATATTTAATATTCTCACAATCATGACGTTAACGAACAGTTGATGGTCCAGGGGATTCCACCCCCAAGCTATACGGTCGGGTGAGCGAAGCGAGCTTCGACCGCCTAGTTTAAATATAGAAAATAAATTTTAGTTATTAGAATTTACCAGTCTTAATAATCAAACCTCTAAAAAACAAAAACTAAATTTTAGAAAAATATAATTATAGACCTAATCGAAGTTATATTACATTTTTACAGAATAAAGAATAAATGAAATAGTAAATAATTACTTTTCAATAAAAAAAGTCAAAATTTAATAAGGTAAGATTAAAAGTAAAATGGAAAACAAAAATAAAAAACTATTTGAGAATTAGATACTATTTAAATTGCTTGGTAAAACTGTACTTATTTAAATAAAAATTTACTTTAAATATTACAAATTCATATTTCTGTCAATAGACAATGAAATGTAAAGACAATCAAAGAAAATGAAGAAAACAATATTAAAAAATATAAACGTTTAAAATTACAGTGTAAAAGAAAAAGATTACACAATTAAAAAAAAAATGATAAAAAAATACGCACATTTAAATTTTAGGCGTCAATATAATAAATACAAAAAAAATAAAATGAAAACATTTAAACTGCGTTATTAATCATCCCGGCATTAAAAAGGAAAAAATATAATAATGAAAAAAAACGATAATTAGTACAAAACAAATTATAAAAAGGGTGTAAATTTCTAATTACATAACACGAAACATTACGCTTATGTTAAAATGATTACCATATAATGCTAAATTTTGTACATAAATGAAAGTGAGGTTACAATAAAATGAACGCGAATTTCACGTTTTAACTAAAGCAAATATAGGAATAATAATAATGCGTTCAAGTATGTATATATATAAAAATATAAACAACCCGTAAATATTAAATGAAAATGCATCCAAGTATTAATTACATGCGATGATAGTGAATTCAGAAAATAAATACAAGATTAAATTAAAAATAAACACCGGACATAAAACAACAAGCACATAATTAAGATTATAAAATATAATGCCCACAAAAATATATTATTTTAATATGAAAATGTAGAATAAATTTTTTTTCCGATAAAAAAAATTTAACTAAAGAGAGAAGAATTGCAATAATATTTTTTTTTTTTTAATATGTAATACAGCTAGAGAAAATAAAGGTAAATTAAAAAATTTTTAAATAGGCAATACATTTTTACAAAAACAGATACTGCGTATAAAAAAAGTAAAAAAAATCTATTTACAGAAACATACTACTGCCATCGTAAAACTGTTTGAGCAAAGTAATATTACGTGAAAAAGAACATGCAAATATTACAATTAATAATTATAAAAATCAGCCAAAGATATTTCCACATAATAACTAACACAACACTAACACAATAAAATTGCATAAATAATAAATAAAAATAATCTAAAGTAAGCACTTAAAATCAAACATTTAAGTAAACAGTAGACAAAAGAAAAATAGTTAAACTATTTAACTATAATTAAATAGGCAACAATCAAGATAAAGAAAATTTTCAAGATAAAAAAAATAACAATAAAACAGAAAAAATAAATTTTTTTGGATTTTTGTAATTCAAAGTATTAAAATATATTTCAAAATATAACAGCATGTTAATTAAAGTTAATAAAATGTTAATTTCTTTATTTCTTTCATTAATTTTTTGAAGAATTTCTATAATTTCTAGAATAATGAAAAAGAAATACCTGCCCACAAATATCATTTTCACAATCAAGGAAAAAAGGATGTTTAATTTAAACTGAAACTGAAAGGATATTTAATAAAATAAAATGTATATATTCTGAAAATGTTAATGATTGTATGATAAAATATTGATAATTTTTGTTTTAATTCTGAACGAACCGATCCTATAAATTTAAATGAGAAAATATACTTTAATACTCATTAACTTACATCGGTACCTTTTATATTGATGTAAAAAAAAATTTTTTTGTATTGCAATTATATAAGAAAAATACCTGTGAGAAAAAAAAGGATAAAAGAAAGAAATTAAATTATAGATTTTTAAAAGGTAGCATCAAAGTGCAGTGTGAAAAATAACCAGTACTGAATTTATATTGAAAACAAAAAAAATTTGAGCTAAATAAAATGGTATTAGAAAATTTCCAAAACAGGAATTTTATGATAATCCTTATACAGAATTTTTAATAATTTAAGGCCACTAAGGAAATATACTAAATTTCTGACAGTAAATAAATAAAATCATAAAGCTTCTTGATCAAACACCAAAGTAAAAGTAAAAATTTCTTAACATTTTTTAATTAAGAAAAACAGACCTGCCTTAACAAAATACTGAATTCATTCTAAAATAGAGATAAAAGATCGAAAAAGTGAATCAACGAGTTATTGAAAATCTTAAAAAAGTACTTCAGTTGTTTACATTCTATAATAAAGATTTGATAATTTATATGTATAAAAGAACACGTCCTAACTGATAACTGTCCTGACTACATAAAGATTTAATAGTCTATATGTATAAAAAAACACGTCCTAACTTTACGTTAGTTTTATCAAAAACTACCGAGAATAGATTGATGGAAATTTGTATACATGTTTTTACGGTATAAATAATGCCTACTAAGAAAGGATTTTTTGGAACCCGGCTGTTTTTTTTTAATTTCTTGACAGCAAATGCAGATATCAACTTGACTTTTGGTGTATGCAATTTTCATGTAAATATCTAAAAACAACTTTTTTAGATTTTACAAAATTCAGCCTTGAAAGGAATGAAGAAAGGTAAAAAGAAATTTAAACAGTGCTCGAAAAATTTTTCCATTTCGGACTATACTAATGGAGACATTCACTATACTGGGGTTTTCATACTTTTCAGATAAATATTTAAAAACCATTTTCAGGTTTTCTTAAATTTCGATTTTTTAAGGGATGCAAAAATGTAAGGCGCGGCTGCTAAACTAACAGCCACTGTTACTGTATGTATGACGCGACTGGCTGCGTCTTCTTCAGGTTACTTGATTAAAGAACATAAATAAATGTAATTAAAAAAATGAGAAACGAAATACAGTCACTTCCTATTGTTGCTTGTCGAGAAACGATAAGAACCGTGAAAATACATTTTTACTATGTACGAGTAACCAGTTATAATAAATATTTTTAAGATGGAGGCCGACTGTTTTGAAACCACATTCTTAGATCATTCAAAGTTTCGGGTTCTGTATTGACCAAAGTGTTCATCTTAAGATTTAAAATATATTGATATTTTTTTATAAATTGAACAGGCTTTAATTTTTATTTATTATTATTCTAACAAACATGAGCTTAATGAACAACAGAGGAGGTCCAGGGGTAGAGCCCTCTGGCTAGTCGGGAAGGGCGAGCGAAGCGAGCCATGACCGGCTAAACATCCCCTGACCGCGACCGTATAGCGAGAGCGATATTGCGACGGGTCTCGTAGTTCACAATTAAAACGAATAACGAAAGTTTAAAAATAAATGAATCCAAAACAAACGATATAAGTATTTGAGCTTTGTTTTGAAATAAACAAACTCTAAGGATAAGAGCTATTAGAAATGGATAGATTTTAATTACAACATTAAGATTAAAGATAACTAAGAAAATTGGAATGAAAAGGAGTACAAGAAAGTACTGAAACAATTCTCATATTTATAACAGATAAAAAACTCTTCTGAACTGTACGAACTATATATTAAAAAAAAAAAGACAATTTTTTTGTTCATAAAAGTTATGTTTCATTTATAAAAGTTCATTATAAAATTTATGTTGCAAATTTAAAATTAAAAACCTACCGTTAAATGATTAAAAAAAAATTAACTTTTAAATATCATAAGATATTCTTTAAATTTAATGGAATAAAAAAAATCTTTAAATTAAAGCTTAGCATATTATAGTTAGTATTTAAAAAAAAAAAAAAATGAGACGAAAACAGGAAATGGAAAATAATTTTAGAAACAAAATTTTTCCACAAAAAAAGTAACAAATTACGAAGTGATATATTAATGATAAACCATGTTTTTCCGTGAAACCTAAATGCAAATTGATAAGTTATCAAAATAATAAAAGTTATTTTATTATTCTTTTGAACTAATATTTGTTTATTTCAACTAAATAACTACTGATAAATATTAGTAACATTAGTTAATGAATATTAGATTACGTAAATGTTAGGAAACAATGTTAAATTAATCAAAATTTACGAAGGTTGGGAACGATGCCCTACGATAAAAAGTATTGAAAAACCTTTATCAGACTAAAGACAATTAACTTAAAGAGATATTTAAAATTAGAATCAAAATCATGGAAAAATAATTGAATTGCTGATACTTAGTAAAATTAATAGTGATAAACAGTTTTTTAAACAGTAAAAAAAATAAGCAAGGTAAAAACCATTCTCTGCTAAAACAACTGTTATAATTACAAGAAAATATTACGGAATATAAACATAAAAAGTCAATGAAAAATTTTAAACGAGTACAAAATATAATTAAAAAGGAAAATAGTAGTCATAATAATAACAGCTTAATTAAAACATTAATAAATTTAAGTATATATGATTGTGTAGAAACATGATGTTTTAGGCTTAAAATACATGTATGCATTGTACACATTATGTATACATAAAACATGGCGTAAAACGTAATGAAGCAAATTAGGTTAGAAAATCATAGTAGTGTTAGCGAGATACGGTTGTAGTACGCGTTGTGGAATGTAGAATGAACGCTAACACGGTTGTGCATAATTCATCATTACCTGCTTTCTATTCATTCAACTATTGAAAACATGAAATATAATACAGTTTAATATAAATGTAAGTACTATTAATAAACAAGAAAAAAAAAATATATATATATATAAAACAAATCGACAGATAAAAAATTATTACAGATTGTTAACTTTGTAAACCAAAAAATTGTACGGAATTAAATTTCACTAAAATATAATACTAATCCACATGATGACTCCGGTAACAAAAATTTTTAATGCTGAATAATATATAAATTTAATTGGAGTAGATCGTAGTAAAAATTAATTTTATCAACCTACCAGAATAGTCGTAAATATTTTTAATTAACACAGGTATCATTTATAATCTATTGAAAAATTAATTCAGTTTATATATTATTATAGCTTTTAACATTTTACGAAAAAAGTTTATCTTAAAACAAATATAATATAAATTTAAAAAAAACTTAAGTCATGAAGTATGACAGAAATAAAATGAATATCTGATAAATAATTAAAGGGAAATGTATAATCATTATTTGGGGTAAAACGATACCCCAAAATTGTACTCCTTCAATTGTTATCTTCTTTAGAGAGTGAAATTACAAAGAAAAGATAAAAATATAACTAGAAATAGCTCGTGTAAAGAAAGTTGTTTATCCTGTCAAAATGTCATAATAATCGACCGAAATAAAAGATCATACGGAACTGAACCTAACGCAAAGATGTCGGGGGATATTTTATTCCCTATTCCATACAGAGCCAGGACGTCAGCCTTTTGCTGGTGGATATTTCTATTTATCTGGTAGGTATTTAATTTATTAGTGGTTATGTATTTATTTATAGTTTAAGATGGACGGAGTTTGGGATTGCATTCTGATCTTTTGAAGATCAGTATTCTGATCCTTTGAAGTAGAGTATTATACAGAGTTTTCCTTGAGAAATTAGGAAGAAATTTGCGTCCTTCTCCCAACGCTTCTTCAGTGCGACCACTGAAGGTCTTTCGGTCATACAGGAATGCACCTTGCAGGAGCCTAGTTTTGTCGAGGGTCGAGGTACAATCATAGAAAAAAATGAAGATTTAAAAATTTATCTTTTTAGTAAAGGGCCTTGAAGAAAAGCTCAATACAAAAAACTACAGAAGATTATATTTGTACTACTTTACATGATTCTTAAAGAAATAAAGCGGTTCATAAAATGTTTACAGTAAATCAAGGAATTGATTTTTAGAAAATTTTTACTTATGAAAAAAATAATTAGTTTGATGGGATGTATTTAAATAATTCAGAATTAGTAAATTTAATAATAAAATTATTCATATTACCAGGAATATCATAAATAAATAAATAAAAAATAAAAGCATAAAAAGAAGTAAAAGAGTATAAGCAACCTGGAGACAATAAAACAGCTAAAAAACACAAAAACATTTAAGAAAACAAATAACAAAAACAAACAAGAAAACGAAGAAACTACGAACAAGCAAACTTTTATAAACATAATTGAATAACTACGAGAAAATAAAAAGCAATGACAAAAAGTAAAAAAAAAAAAATTAAAAGGTAACAAAATCCTAAGAAAACTTTTAAGTAATCTTGTTGTAACAGCAGAAAAAAATAGAATTTAATTAAAAGAATACTTTAAAACTTGAAAAAAAATCTTATGTTTGAATATTTAAGATAAAATGAACGATGTATTTAAGATGAAAGAAGTGTTTATTAGAAAAAAAATTATACTTTTAAAGAAACCGCTAGTACAATAGTGTTGAGGTTAAAAAAGTACTATTTGTTATAAGTAAGGAGTTAGGAATGAAGCCGCTTATTATATACAACGAAACGAAGAAATAAGATCTCAAACTGCATAAATAATACTGATTTACGAAGAAGAAAATTGAAATTGATGAGAAATGCAGCGAAGTAGGAATTTAGGAAAAATTAACCAACTATGTGGACATCAGGTGAAAGTACCAGGAAAAATAGAATATTTTAAGGAATAATAAATTTCCTGACCGTGGTACTTAGAATAATAAATTTGATATTATGAGGTTAGATGAAGAAATATGGGTATAAGGTAAACTGAATAAAACTAATTAAGCATTCTTATTTAATTGTGGGTTGAAAACTCCTGATATAACACTTCATGATAAAAAATATTTATTTGTATCAAGATTGGATAAGAATGTACCTAATCTTCCCAGTAATTAACGAAAAAAAAAATAAATACAAAAAAGGAAACTGATGAGCATAAAAAAATTCTATGAAGTTAATTTAATAACAATTTATAGGTAAAAACGTTAAGTGATTTTCTGTTTTTGCAACACGATCTTTGATAGAAAGCAGACACCACTAGAAAAAGCAATAATGGAATCCATTTTTCATGCTTACTATCCATGCATATCCCAGTAAAATTGGAAAAAAAATTTAACAATGTTAATACTGCAAAACAGGTTAAAGTCATTAATAATAGAATATAGAAAAATAACTCATATAAATAGATTTTTTAGTTTTGTATAAAAAAAGTGTAGGGCAAAACAAGATTTGTCATTACGGCTAAATATCAAAATCAAATAAATAGATGAATTTTTCGCAATAAGTATTTTAAAAAAAATCATTTAAACTTTCGTCAGAAATTTTATTAAAAGTAATTTTTTACGCCGATTAAAGACAATTAAATCGTATACGGTTAGTAAATTCAGCAAATTAAAAGAACTATGTAGGTAAACAAAATGTACAGGAAAATTTGAAAGGAAAGATAAGATTTGCAAGGAATATTACAAGATTTGGTAATTAATGAATTGTTGATTTCCGATCTAAAAGCTATAATTTATAATAATTTGTTAGTAACTGAAAACAGTTTAATTTAACCAATCAACCGTTGGATAAAACATTTACATTTTTGGTGTAGAAATCCAAACCCCAAAGGGGTGCAGCTATCTACAGACCCTGAATCAACAAAGCTGCGCGAAATACCCGGAATACTATATAAAATAATCAGTAAACTTATTAAAAAAATAGACTTTCTTTAACAATTTATCTGTATTATATTATTTTAAACAATTTAGAAATGGGAGCATAGATCGAAAATGATTGCAAAATTTTAGTACAATATTACAGGAGATAAAATAATACATTAATATAAAATTCTTATCACAAACAGAAATTTATTTACGTTAATAGCATTTTTAAACAAGATTTAACGTTTATTAAAAAGACAGCTGTTCTATTTTTTTAAAAGAGATTTAATACTGTAAAAAAATAATACTGTAGCAACACAGTTTAAAATTTAAATAATTATAACACATACGAGGTTCGTAAATAAAGTAATGAGACTAATGAGACTTTTGGCAGCCAAAGCGGCAACGCTGTAACTTTACTAGTAAACGTATATGAACAACTGATTTAAATTAAGTATTAATATTTTTAGACTATTGTTATCAAGTGAGACGTAAACAAATTTTTTGTGAAACGAGTTTTTGTTGTGCGTTACAAAAATGATTTGATAGTAATTATGAACAAAGTTGTGTAATCAAGTTTTGTGTTAAATGCTGAGAATGCGATGAGAATGCTGCTGAAACTTTTTCAAAATTGAAAAGGGCGTATGGAGATGATCACGAGCCCAAGTTTTTAGGTGCTTTGAAGCATTTTCAGATGGCAGGAATCATTTCCGGACGATCCACGTTCTGGAAGACCGTTAACGTCAAAAAGTGACGACTATGTTGAGCAAATCAGAAAATTGATACGATACGACCAGCTAGCTATTAACTTTTAGAATGATTACAGAACAATTGAATTTGAACCGTACCACAGTCCATAAAATTTTGACAAAGGAATTTGCCATGAAAAGATTTTTTGGGCAAAATTGGTCCCTCACTGTTGAACAGAAAAACAATTTGTGAAATGTGTGTTTCTAGGGTGAATTGAAACTGATTCTGATTTTCAAAAAAATATTATTATTCTTGATGAATCTTGGATATTTGTGTACGATCCAGAAACAAAACGCCAGAGCAAGGAGTGGCACGCTTCAAACTCACCACGTCCCAAAAAAGCAAAAATGAGTAAATCAAAACCGTGCTAATTTGTTTCTTCGATAGTAATGGCATTGTCCATAAGGAGTTTTTGCCTATAGAACAGGCTGTAAATCAATATATTTACCGTAAAATTCTTTAAAGATTGCGGAAAAGAATTGCCTGCGAGAGACAAGCCATCAAAGACAACTGGATGTTGGATCGTGACAATGCACCGTGTCACTTTGCACTCTCAATTAATGGGTTTTTGGTGAAGAAAAAAATTTCTGTAGTTCCTCAACCATCTTATTCACCTGACATTGTGTCCCTGTGACTTTTTCCTGTTCCCGACTTAAAAAAAAAAAAAAACACCTTAAAGGACACCATTTTGGAACAGTAGAAAACATAAAAAATTTTAACCGACCATCTGAAGGATATTCCGGTTTCTGAGTTCCAACACTGCTATGAAGAGTAGGAAAATCCTTTGAAGAGTTGCATGGCTTCTCAAGGTAACTACTGCGAAGCTGATGAAGTCCGTGTATAATTAGATTTTAAATAAAACGTTTTTCTGAACCAGTCTCATTACTTTATTTACAGACTTCGTATTAATAAGTTTATTAATAATATTTTCTTAATTTTTAAGTTTCCATTTAAGTAATTTACGCAGAATCTTTTAAAAAATTTAGTTGGCGACATTGAATAATAAATAAAATTTTGCTTAATGAAAATGTTGAGTAAGAGAAGAGAGGTATGAGTAAAGGGGTTTTATGGAAAGAACGGGTATGGAATTGAGAAATTTTAATAAAAAGTTTTCAAAATAAAATAAAATATAATCAGATTAGTATTATTTTTTTCAAAAATGGAAAAAATGCAAAGCAATACTGTTGATAATTCTACTTAACTACAACAAACACAAAATACTCATAATTCAATAATAATAATAATAATAATAATAATAATAATAATAATAATAATAATAATAATAAATTGATCAAAAATACAAAAAAAAAATTATAGAACTATTAACCTTAACATGCATGTTTAAATAAAATTAATATAAAAAAATACAAACATGTTAGTGCACTGCAAAAATTAATTAAATCTACCACACACATTCAATAAATCAAAGTGAAAAAAATACAAAATTTAATAACACTTAAGCAAAACTATTTAAATTAATATTTAACTATAAAAACGTTAAAAAATGCATAAAACAACACAAATCAAGCTCACTTACCTTAAATTTAGCATCTATAAGTATAGATTAAGTTAAGTTATAATGAAGGGTGGAATAGAAGCTTGCTTACGTGATATTTTACAAGAATATAAATATTTTAATAATTAAACAATTATAATTTCATTCAATAAATAAAACGATTTTTGAAAATAGTGTTCAACAAAAATAAAAAATAAAGAATAATTTATACACTATATACGTGTATTTTTTTTTCTAAGCTGTTTTTTTTTTCAATAATGATAAAAAATCATATTTTTTTTTATACTGGACTGGGTACTTCAATATCTATATTATTTCCCATAAAATATTACATTATTTTTTTATTTCAAAAATAGGTTAAAAAATTATTACTAAAAAAATAAATGATAAATAATCTAGATATAGTAATGTAGCTTTTTCATAATAATAATTATAATAAAAACTAATAAGTTCCAAAAAAATACTACATTTGGCATTTTATTTCATAAATTAATACAAAATTAGAAAAGGGAATAAGCAAGCTTCTAATATTAAAATTTAATTAAAATAAATAGCCAGATTAATATTAAATAAACAAATGACCAAGTGGGTCAAATTTCAAAGCAATTAAAATACAATAAAAAAAAAAATTCAATAAATTCGTTTTAAGCATAAGCATATAGCCTAATATTAAAAAGCATATTATGTTTACCACAAAATAATAACAATAAGCATAAAATTAAAAAGCATATATTCAGGTTACAAAAGCATTAATTAATTAATTAAAACATATAATTAAGCAGGATTAAGCAGGGTTAGGTTAGTAACACAAATTACAAAAAAATTCACACAGATACTGTTAAGCAAAGCTTTGTTATTTTATAAGCGATAAGCAAAAGCAGGCGATGTTTGGCGCAGGCGTTAGTATGCAACATGCTAAGCAGTACATCTGTATTTCTCCAGCTGAAACTCATAAGCAGAAGATGAAATAAAAATATTAATTACAACAATAAAAATAAACAACGAACTACTTTCAAAAAATAATACATTAATAATCCCACACAAACTAATTTATAGAAGAAAATTAAATAAAAAGATAATAATATTCTACATTAAAAAGATAAAATGGATTAATAATAGGTAAGCTGAAAATTTAGATTGCATATCAGGCATAATTTAAAGTTAATATATATATATATATATATATATATATATATATATGAAATTATAAGTATAACATAATAAAAAAATAATAATTAAGCAGAGTTAGGTTAAACATGCAAATTACGAAAAAAAATTTTATATATTTGATTAATAATTTTTTTTAAATTTGATATTTAAATGATCTATATTTTTTTTATTTCTATCCAGTTAAATTTCCTTTTTCTACTTTAAATGAAGGAGGTAAATTGTGTCTCTTTTTTCAAGAAGGAAACTTTTAAGTAAACAGGTAAACAAATTTTTTTTAGACTTTAGCAATTTTAGAAGACATCGAAAAAATTTTTTTATGACGATTGGACTTTTTCATAGATATATTTATTTTTGTCTTAATTTATATTAAATAATGTATTAAAAAAATGATTTCATTCATTTATTTTTCTGTACGACAATAAATATTTCAGGTCTAGAACTGAAATTTCAGAAAATCTATAAACAGAAATCATCCATTAAAAACTCGTCAAACGATTCTAGACGATTTATTAATAGTGTACTCTATTTAACTCTGTTCATTTTATATTTACGTTAATATTTTTTAAAACTGTCGGAATATTATTTTATAGAGACAAATAAAAAAATAACATATTTATAAAATTTTCAATTTGTGATTTTTCAGTCATCTACATTCGGCTTAAAAAATAATAAATAAATACAAATCTCAATAAAATTTCTAAAGATTTAAAAAATACATTAAGATCTCTGATAAAAACTAAAAATAGTCATTATTCTTAAACATAATACCAATAACGATTTTGCGAAATAATGTCTTGAAGGTAAAATTATTTTATAAAACTTAGAAATAATTTACACGGATATAAATTGCTAGTTTCGGTTATAATTTATTTTATCCATGATTAATTGTTAACCTAATCAAAAGAGAATAAACATTTTTGTCTCGGTAACAAAGAATAATAATATTAATAATTTTAAATAGTAAATAATCTTGAAATAATGAAGGTACGGTTCATAAATCAGTTTAGTATTACACGCAAATGAGTAAAATAAATACATCTAAATAATAATAAATTAAATATAATAAATATGAATATACGTGCGCTGCGGTACGCATAAATTTGAAAAAATTATGTTAATGAGGACAAATCCGTCCCGAGTGGTGGCAGGAATACGATACGTGTGTGTGTATATAAATATATATATATAGCATCGTACATCGAGATTCCTTTATACTTCAGCTATTTAGCATACATAAGTTTCTAATCTCTTTCTAATGACATTTGAATACAGGTGGAAAGAGAAATGAAGAAAGAAAGAGAATAAATGAGGTGGAGAACGGGAAGTGAAAAGAGTAAAAGCAAAAGAGAAAGATGGATGAGTATGAGTGTAGGGTTGTTAGAAGGGTTGCTGCTAGCGGGCGGCAGCGACGGGTGGGTGTTCACAGGGGTTGGATTTTTGCGATTTTTCAGATCCCGGCCGGGCAGCTTCAGTGCGCATGTGAGCCGCCATGATGAAGAGAAGGTGGGGCCGTCAAAAAAAAAGTAAAAAATCTCCCTGCGTGGAGAAACAAAAAGAGGGTGAACTGGGGTGCAGGATAACGATACATTAGGGGCTGCACCAAGGATTTGCAATTAGGGCTCTGGACGACCATTGTAACAGAAGATAACTGAACCGGGCATCTCACCCTCCCCCTACGCCCTTACACCTCCTCCTCCTACGCCGACCCCACTTCCAGGCTTCCAGGCTGGACAATGCCAACTTATCCCTTGGACAATGGCTCACCTCGTCCCCTATGAGACTTTGCTCCACGATAATTCGTTAAATTGTAAAAAAATATACCAGAAGAAATCAACACAATTGAAAAGCTCTTTCACAATAGATAGTGAAAATTTATATATACATATATATATATTAAAAAAGAAGTTAATAACATCTGACACCTTATAATGTAAACTCTGGTTTATTCTTTACAAAATATTCAGAATAAAAACCTTTGATAAAAAGAATATTCAAATACTACAGAAAGAAAGAAATATCTCCTAAAATTAACGATAAATTGCTTCAGTTAAGATAACAACACTAGAAGTAAAACAAAAATTTGTGTAAATTAAATTAAAATTATATATTTCGATGATATATAGTAAAATTTAAATCTTCTTTTTTTAATTAACTTGTAAAATCAGATTAATTAAATTATTGAGATAAGAATTACCAATGAAGTCACAAAAAATCGATTAATATAAAGTTAATCGTTGTTTTTTTTACTGAAAACGTAATAATCATGAGATTAACATCTAATATATAAATGCGAAAATTTGATGCGGATTCTGTCTGTCCGTTTGCAACAGCATCACGCGAGAAACAACTGATCGATGGCTTTCAAATTTTCAAAAGACGTTCATGTTATCCCAGGGAAGGTTTTAAGTCATAATTCGAGGCGCTAGCCTCTTTGGAGGTGAAGTTTTGAATATTTCCTCGTCAAAAGTCTGTTACATTAGTTACTATACTTATCGATCAATATTCTGTCTTTTGTAACACAGCTCTGTTTGTCTAAGTCATGAATTCAGAGTGGCTAGACGGGATGGGCGAGCGAAGAAAGCTCTGACCAGCTACAATAATATATATGATTGAAAAACCAAGAATATGGGATTTTTTTTTGTGCTTCGTCCGTTTGTTTTGTACGCAATTAAGAATTATCTCTTCTTCGTATCAAATTTACTAATAAATATATGTATTTAACGTTAATTATAATTTTTACTAACCTGCAGTCCATCAAACAGATTTGACAATTCTTCCGTGCCGGTTCTTCTTCTTTATCTTCATATTCTTCTTCCTCTTCTAATATCTTCAGAAGATGATTTTCTACCTCCATTATATTCATAATCATTTTATTTTCGTAACTCATTTATGCTAAATTTCTACACTCCCTTGAATCTGAAAAATAAAAAATAAATGCTATTCATACATACTGAAGACGTATTAAGTAAAACAAAAAAACAAATGTTTTAAATACATTATGCAAATTTAAAATTAAGTAATTTCTAAAACATGTTCTCTGAATATATAATTAGCAACTATTAAGGTCCAATAAACGTTACGGGATGGAAGATTACTCTTCAAAAGTCATGATGTCTTAAGATCATTTCCAAAGCGAGAATCGAAAACAGCATCGATAACATACTCTAGAAAAACTCTATTCACCAAATCTTTTTTACCAAATATTTTAAATAGGAAAAATATTGGAAAACACTCTTATTTAGATTTCTTAATTGGTGTATAGGTGTACAATTTCCTTACAAGTTTTCTGACACAATGTTTTGTTTTTAATTTGTTTAAAAACAAAAAATTTGATTAAAAACCAAATAGGTTCTTGAAAGAGCCTAATTTCCTTTCATGAGCAAATTATGTTACTGTTTTGTTTTTCTATTCATTTGTCTCATTATGTGACTTATTTTATTTTTTGTTAGCGTCTTACGAACTTTTTTACTTTTTATGGAGTAAATCTGTACATTTATACAAATGTATTATTGTCTTATGCATGAATGTTTTATTGAGGGAATTCAATGGAAACCCCTCATTAAGTGCTTATTGTAAAGCTATTTACTTATGTTTTTTGTTTTTTTAGAACCATTTGTAAGTAAAGGAATTGGATACAAAAAAACAACAGGAATGCTGCCTATCTACTAGAGTCTTCAATCCTTTCATCCTGTTATTAATTATTGAAGTATAATTCATTACATTATAACGAAATATTTAAATAATTAATTATCTGTTTAATTGTTTGTGAGCGCGCATTTTGTAATCATTCCGTTAGAAATCTGTATCAAACAGATTGATAGCAGAAAAATAACAGAATGATAGAATGATAGCAGAATATGCAGTAGTAATAATTTGGAATTTGTGTTTTTATAAAGCAATCGCTCAGATTTATTTGAAAATTAATTAGTCTTAATTAATTAAGACTAGTATAATCAATAATTTTTTTTAGTTTAATACAATATGTTCATTAATTTTATATTGTGAACGATAACAGTAACTGGCCTATACAGAAAATATTTTTGTTTAATAATATTCAAGTCAAAACAATTCATATCTTGAATCTACAATTACTCGAAGAGGTTAGTCAAATTTACCGATGTTTAAATTGAGAAGATGACCACAGGGAGCGCTGATGACTAACCGTTATATTTGTACCAGTTCAATACACGACCGCCAGGTTCCACCACTGTACTTTGCCTTTCATCTACTATCGGCTGAATTACTTGAAAGGAAAAAACACATACGTCTACATCATAACACGCGTAGGACTTTTCGGTCTATATGTCATCATTAATCAATTAATTAATTGAAGTACTAAGGAGGACTCGGAAATGGTAATTTATTATTAAATCGAAAAGATAAAATTATATTTATAAAAAAATGATAAAAATTGTTTATTACAACCATCCGTCTCTTTACCATTTTATATAATGACCAAATAAAAAATAAAACACTAATTTTATTAAATCAAATAATTGAATTGATCTCTTTGATAGAATCACAAACTCAAATTTTCAGTATAAAACTTTATAAAAAGTAATATTAAAAAATGATCTAATAAAAATTAAATAATGACAGGGATTTAAAAGGATAATAGCAGAAAAATAAAAATATAACTGGTATAGGGATGAGGATAAGTGTAAAAATATTAAAAAAACGGACACGTGTCAAACATAATAGGGTCCCATTTGAGCAAAACAGGTTGTCTCAAACAAATAACACGCGATCGTCCGGTCTAAGAAACACCGATAGATTACAAAGAAGAAGGGACCTTTAAAAGTGTGCTATAAGTCTGCCCCATATTATAAAACGTGTTTTACTCGTGCCAGAAATACTTATGTGGTTTCTAGTTCAGGTCGTTTTAATTTTATATAATGTATTATAAAAGGGGTTAAAAGGTTATAGGTGATTTTTTTTAAGGTGCATATTATTTTATAGAACCTCTACTAATAACATTATAAAAATTCTTAAAATGTGTAACAATTTATATTTTCATATTATTTTTCTTTATAATTAAAAACAAAAAAATTATTTGAGATATTAAAATTGAATATTCTAAAACAAATTTAAAAAAAAATATTGTTCCCGGTTTTACCTTTAAAATAAAGCGTTGTTTAAAAAAATCAATATATTCTAGACAACTGATAGTCTTTAATGAAGATTCAAATTTAGGCTAATCTAAGCAATAAAGGCTAATTTAAATCTTTAGCACACGTTAAAAATTGTTTGTCAACGTAATATTTCCATTACCTTATAACGTATTTTTATATATAATAAATATGTTAACTAATAACATATTTTCTCTTGTAACAGAAGTAATATTTACAAAAACATGAAAAGTAGTATGTTTAAATAAATTTAACGAAAATTTTCTCGCTTATATTACTAAATTTGCTAAACTGGTTTTAATCAAGATATATCAGTAGTTTAGAATTATTACGGTATAATTCATTAAAAAAAAGTATTCTATTAAAGAAAAATTAGGAACATAAAAATAGGCATCAAGATTGATAAAAGAATAAATTTATTCATTTTTAACGTTTATTTTTAATACGATTACCTTTAAATTCTGTTTTCTTTTTAAAAATTTGTAAAAGTAGCAACACTCTTTATTAAAAAATCGAAAAAGATTTTTACTTTTAAATAGAAATATTTAAAATTATAATAATTAAAACTTTAAGGTAATTTAATTTAAATTTATTTTAAAATGTACATTTATAATAAAACTGTTGTAAGTTATACGTGCAAGTTATATAAAACTAATACCATAAATACTACGTTTAAAATTTATATATTAAAAAAAATTTAGTAAAAAATTTAAAAAAAAAATTAATTTTTCTGTAATGACTCCGTAACTACAGTAATTCAGTTACAGACTTCGTTAGTTAAAAACAATCATTATATCAGGCCAAAGATAACCAGCATACAGCGACTATATCACTCAATTATGAAAGGAGTTTTAAGGGAGAAAAGCTTTACTCATTTTTCAAAGCTTTACCAATTCAATGACATTCAAATCGAGATATATCAGCAACTAATTAAGATACTGAATTCGTTTGGGTCTTAAAAGACTAACCACGTCAAGCCCCATCAAACGAGCCCACACCGACTTCTATCACTCAATCCAGATAAACGTTTTGAGTGAACATTCACATTTTCTCACCCTTAAAAATACAACCTTTTTTTTTTTTGCTTGATGATATAGCCACATATTGAAGCTTGTGCGGGGGATATAGAAAATGGAAATTTCGTGCCCGACCGGGATTCGAACCCGGGACCTCCGAATGAAAGGCCGAGACGCTACCATTCCTCCACCGAGATCGGCAAATTTAAAAAGACATTTTCCTATACGATTAGCATTTTGCCATCAACATGGCGCAAGGAAAAACTCCGGATCGAAAAGGAATTTACCTAATTGAATCGGTTTTTAGCTTTGGACAATTGTACGTTGCCCTATCACGCGCGAAATTTTAAAAAGATATGAATGTGGAGATTCATAGCTAATGGGTTGACTCACAGCTAATTTTGTCTGAAAAGACGTCGTATGAACTACAAAGTAAATTATCTATTATAACTTAATTTATTTACTTGCGCTGCCGAGCAACAGGGGTCCCGTAATTTAGATGATTTGATTTTAATAGCTTAAATTATTTATATTATTATTTACCGAATTAAACCTACACAGTCTTTTTTATAGAGTAAGAAAATAAAATTAATCGCATTCTTCAATATAAAACATAAGTAAATTATTTGTTTACCATTTTTTCAAAAAAGGTCTCTTATTTTTCGTACTATCGTGATATCAAATTTCCTGGAATTCGTGTATTTTATAAAACATAAGCAATAAATAACTAAACAACAGTATATATTATCTATAAGATGCTAACGGTTTTTGATTATGAATACTACAGAATTGATAAGTCTGTCATTTAACGGACGCATAATAAAAAAAAATTCTATGAAGAATAGAGATGACCATCTTATTGTATCTAGAAACGTATTTTATTAAGCATTATTGTGGCAATGTGTGCGTAAGTTGAATTAATTGACCATGAGACGTGGGAACCAACGAAATTGTTATATATATAATACAAATCAAAACCGGTTATTGTGATCATAAGACTACTGGATGAGATATCTGGACCTGTCTCACCTTTTATTATTGAATACACCCGATTATATTCTGCTGTCTTATAGATATTCACCCTTTATTCACCTTTTAATTTTCCCCTTAATAATAAGCCAGTAACCTGCTTGCATAACAGATGGATCACAAGATCAGGTTTCTTTTCTTTCTTTTTTTAACGTAAACATCAAAAAAACAAATACAATCCTTACTTAACAGTAATTTTAAATATGTACATATAAAATAAATTATCAAAAATTATTAGGTTTATTGCAGATATTTAAAAGTACATTTTAACAATTTTACTGAAATATTTTATCTTAATTAAATAATATTAGCTTTCATAGCAGAATAATATAAATTTAACACCCAAACCGCATCAAAAAAATTTGGTTGAAAAAATGTCTTAACTCTTTTAAAACCAGCAATTGTAATTAACATAAATAGTTTACGCACACATGACATAATATTACGAATTTAAAATTTCTATACATACGCAGCAATAAAATATTAGTAGTTTTTATATGTATATACAAAGGAGAATATTAAAAATTCCATTCTTCAGCAGTTGTTCCAGACAAGACTTTTTCTATTTAAAATAAACTACAGTAACTTCGCAATTTTATTTTAATCTATTTATTTTTTATATTTATTTATTTTTAATTTTTATTCGTTATTAATAAAAAAATCATCTAAGAGTTAAAAAAAAATCTGATGTGGACAACATGTGGACTTCCTTGTACGCTTATTAAATTACATTTATAAATTTTTTTTAAATGAAAAGTACATAAAATTTTATTTAATTAAAAACTTCTGATACTTTTTCATATTTTTTGGGGGGATTACTATTGAATTAAATTGATAATTTTTTTTTACAATGAGAGGTTAATAATTATGAATAAATCAATATATTTAAATTACAAAAAAAAGGAGATTTGAACCGATGTGCCTTCCTCTAAGATCCAAATATTTCATTAATTAAAATTTTATTTGCTATAACTCTGGAACCAATGAAAATAAGTACCACTTATGGTACATCGTTGAAAATCTCTCAATGACGGCTTATTACCTCAATTAAGAAAACGTTTTTAGTTTATGGGCTTTTTTGAACACTTTGTTCAGCCGATTGTAATCAAAAGGAGAGATGCACAGCTAGATGTTACAACAGTCCTAAATCCGAAATTTCAACAACCTACGTCTAATCGCTTTTGAGTTACACATATGTACGTACAGACATCACACCAAAATTAGTGAAAATGGATTCAGGTATGGTCGAAATGAATATTTCCGTTGAAATCTGGAAACCGAAATTTTTGGCGATCACAATACTTTCTTCCTTCGAACAAGGAAGTAATAAACATCATGAAAATAATTTTAAAAATTGTGTAGTTTTGAAACAATAAATATTCTATTTAGAAATTAATTATATCCTTTATATCTGAAATTAACTGAATAAATTAAAAAAAAATTAATATATAGAATCTTTCTAATTTTTCTAAAAAGGCAATAAAAATTTGTTATGATATTAATCGTAATTGACTCGGATATAATACAAAGAATAAGTTTTTTTTAACGAATTTCTAGTATTTTGTAATATTTATTTATTTTTTACAAAATAATTAAACTTATATGCTAATTTAATTCCATTTAGAATATTATTGTAGATAAATGTCAAAGGTTTATCTAATTATTAAATTTTGTAAAATCATAGTTTACAGAAACTTATTAAAATAAAATAGATCAAATTTATAAATAATAATTTATTAAAAAGTCCTTTATTAAAAATTATTAAAATCTCTTCTATAATACTAATTTTAAAAATGGTTGAAAGATGGAAAAATACTGAAATGAAGTTAATATATTTAGTACAGAATTGTCTGAAAGAAACAGTTTCATAAATTTTAGCGAGAAAATTCAGCAGCTTGAAAATATATTACAATATAGTAACAAAAATTAATTAATAATTTTACGTCACGGAAATAACATATTATCTTTTCATTCGTGTTTAGTTTGATGACAATTCAGACAATAGTATATTCCTTTTTTCTTTCTTTCAATTCATTAAGGAGGAAAAGTTTTTTTATAACACAACTTCATTTCCCGCTTGATTAAGAACACTATTTATTTTTACAGACGATTTACGTAATTTATTTTATCAGTAAAAATAAAATTAATAGAAAAAAAAAATGAAACAAAAACGAATATGTTTTATTCTGAGTATAAATTCATACACTTTAGTAATATTAGAATAATCAGAACACGAACATAATTACGAATAGGAAAAACCAAAACACTAAGTGAGATGAATAGAAATGAAAATTAATGAAAATCGCAAGAGAAAATGAGAGGAAAGTCTGTGCAAGTCGAGTTGCACAGTCACAGTTGTCGGCAGGGCGGCTCTTTGTTCTTTTGGTTGAAATGACAATTGTCAACACAACTGGTAACCATGGTAACGCCTCCCCCGCGTCATTCACTCTCTCTCTCGTGCTTCTTCCTCCCTTCGTACTACTTCAACCATCCCCTATAATTCACTCTCTTTCTCGGTCCCTCTATCACGTTTCCATCTTTCTCTTTAGCGCTTTTACTATCTCTCTTTTAGTAAATCTCTGTCTCACTTTCCGTCTACTGCTCACATGGAGCGACGATTCACGATTCAGTAAGGTGGCATTTCGTTATTACTCTACGCTTCAAGGCACTTCAAGCTCTTCTAATATATATTACAGTGGAATAAAAAGAAGCTCAAACGATTGTAAAATTTCATTTAACAAATAACTACTTAGTTTTTTTAAAAGAAAATATTGTTTTATATAAATAAAACAATTATTAAATTACGTACAATTTTTTCCCCCAATTTATTAACAAGAAGTTAATTTAAATTTTATTATTTTTAGTCTGTACTGTATTACTGTTTTTTTAACTACTCCAACTCTTAATTAAATACATAAAAGGATAAAAACTTAAAATTCTCATCGAGAAAAACTATTCAATTTAACTATAATTTCTTCAGTAAAAGAATAAAAGTCAACAATTTTTGCAGTAAATAAGAGATAAAAAAAATAGTTTTAAAAAATAGTACATTAAATGCAACTCAACTAATTTGTATTATTTATTACTTTAATAAAAAAAAAAATTGAATTAAGAGATTAAAATGTAATTTTATCTATAACTAAAACTCACCATTTCAAAGCCAAACAATAGAATAAGAGAGTTGTACTAAACTAGCTTGGATTAAAAATATCTCTTTGTATACATATCTGAATCAAAGAAATTGTAACATAAAAAAGAATCAGTTTTAAGATACTATAAGAACCAATTCATTAAATAAATACTTATTATTATTTTTTTCTTTTTAAGAAGATTTTTACCTTTAAATAAATAAATAACATACTATTACATACTAATAACACAGCCCTAACAAATATTGCTCATCGAGACAATGAACACAACAGTTAAAATAATCTGTTTTTTACTATGTCTTAGTGTATTTAAATAAAGGAAAATCAAGTTTAACTCAAAGCATTAAATCTGTAACGATTTTTTTTTATTATATTACGAAACTATAACTTTTAACCTGGCTTTATATGGTTTAAAATAAATATAATTTTAAAAAGATTATATAGTGTTGGAAATGTTACTGATAAAATAGTTTTGGATTTTATTTAAAACTTTACAGTAGTATAAGCATTTGAAATAATGTAGTCCTCTCAGCGACCATTAACATAAACTTTATTCTATTTCTAAAAAAAGAACTAAATACCAAAGTTGGAAACATTTAAGTATTCAAAATAAAAAATAAAAAATAAGTATGCTATCGAAATTTTTTCAACTTTATAAAATATTCAATTTTTTTCAGTATAAAAATTTAATAATTCCCCTGGCGATATCTATACCCTGAAAGAAATATGTTGTACAATTACAAAGTTCTTTTATTTAGATATACTACCATATACTATACCATATACTAAGAGTATATGGTAATAAATAAAATGTTCAATGAGGTATTTTAATTGATCAATAGATCTTTATTTATTGATAAATATATATGTGTATCTTTACAGATTAAATTAATTTACTAAAGAAGCTTACAAAGTACAAAGAAGTTTGTTGTAAAAATGGGAATTTGTAGCGTATGAAAAATGCCATATCTGACCGGGATCTCCGGATGAAAGGTTGAGATGCTATCACTCTGCCACGGAGACTGGCTCGAAAGTTAATTCAAAATTTTATTTATTTGAAAATAAAACTAGAAACTTAACTTTTATATATAATTTAATTGTTGTTAACCGCAATATATATATATATATATATATATATATATATATTCCATCCAGGTTTACAGATACTGCCAGGTTTGGGTGTGTGTGTGTAGGTAAATGCAATTACTGCTACCGGCTAGCCAAGCCTAACGTAGCTGTAGATGTAGTGTAAATGTACCGGTAAACATGTAATCTGGAACAGACTCAGGTCAACCACTCCTGAAACGTGTGCTTAATTGAAACCCGACCAACAAAGAACGTCGATCCATAGTTTAGCATTCAAATCCGTATGAAAGCAACTACCTTTACAAGGACTCGAACCTTAGAACTTTCAATCTCGAAAATCAGCTGATTTTGCGATCATTTAATTAGTAGAAATTTAAAATAAATCAAACTTTATATCTATATAATTTCAGGATATCTTACATATTAAAATTTTCTAAAACTAGTTTACAAATAATAAGTTGTTAAATATGTATGTATCTTTATTATATTTCGTAAAAAAAAAAGTTTATAATTTATAAAACTGTACAAAGACTAGTCTGATACAACATTTTTACATTTTTGCTTATCGAAATATTTTAGGAAATAAATAAGAACTAAATTTTTAAATATTCATTTTATCTTTAGATAAGAAAAGTTTGTTATTAATTAACCCTGATAAACATTAACAAATTTCTATAAAGTAATATATACGAAATGATGATTGAACATACTGAGAAGAAAAATATTATTTAATAAAAACAATCATTTGAAAATATTTTATTAAAATCTTTTCATAACAATAATAGTTCACAGTACGTCCACGTAGTTGTGATACCGCCACTGTACAGTAGTCCGCTCGCATTAAAATATAATTCTGTTAATTCTTAGTGGTCAATATCAAGAGATAACAAAATGTAAGCTATCAAATAAGATAACACTGAAAAAAATAGTTTTTTTCTATGAATAATAATTTATGATTAATACATTAAATAAATTTATAATTTATATAAAAATGGAAGACGCTTCGTATATTACTTAAATTCTGTTTCCCCGAGTAAAATTAAATTTAAAAATTTAGTGAGTATAACAAACTTTTAGCTTTTACCCTACTCAGTTTTAGATTGAAATAAGAATTAAGATAAAAAATGTTTAATACGTATTTATTTCATAAAATATGTGTAAAAAGTTTTATTTTATTTTATTTTATCATGATATTGAACATTGATCATTAATCCGGTAGGCGTAGAATATCAGCCCCGATCAACTATATATATATTACTATATAAAAATAAACTGGTCTTGAATCTGGGTATATATATATATATATATATACAGATTCAAGACCAGTTTATTTTTGTAGTTTATTATAACTGAATTCAAATATTCATGTTACAAGTATCCTTTTGTCATTGGAGCTTAATAAATGATTTCCTTCAAGAATGGTTACCTGCTGGAGATTAGAAAATAACAAATTACCATTTAACTGTAAATGACATATTATAATTTTTACACGGCGTTACAATAACATAATAGCTTCTATTAGATAATAGGTTTAAGAATTATTATTATATTCTATGAATATAGGTAGCCTAAAATCTATTTTAGATTAATTTATGTGTAATTTCATTAGAAGCTTTTACTTTATTCATCAATGAAATTAATACGTAATATACTATCTCCTCTTTAGACACATTCTGATTGTTCAAGATACAATTATTCCATATAAAATACATTTTTTATCTTAATTGAAAATCGACCACTACATAAATATATGTAACCTAAATTTTTTTATTTAAATCAAAATTTTCAAAAAGTTATGTTTAGCATTATAAAATTAATTATTATTTGGTATTTAGGTAGTTTTTCATTTACAAATTTTTTTTTTTCGAACTTAACTGATAATTTATCAGAAGAATAAGATACTAAAAATATTAAAGTTTATATAAAACAAAAACAGAATTTAAATTATAGGATAAAATATTTTGTATAAATATATTAAATACAAATAGGTTTTACGTTTAATCAAACATCATGTTTGATTAATAGATCATCATGATCTATTCTACAAGAAATTTTGTATATAAAAGAAAAATAAATAAATGATAAATAATAATTAAATAAATAACCACATGTTTTATATTTTTATTTTTTAATTAATGAACTTACAGTGAGAATAAGTCTAATAATCCTGGGAAAGTATACTTTAAGTCTAAAGAAACAACAAATAGTTTATAAACTGTATCTTATTGGGAAGAAATGAGTAGAATATGTTTTATATATAAAGTCCGTGAAATGAAAAAGTAAAATTTATAAAAATATAAACAATACATTTTTAGCAATTAAGTAAAAACATTATGATAGCGAACTGTAAAGCTCAGAATTTAATTTCAAATCATGTAATACGTTAAGAAACTTTCAGTTAGATTGAAGTGTACAACCCACCGGGTTGGTCTAGTGGTGAACGCGTCTTCCCAAATCAGCTGATTTAGAGATTTGGAAGTCGATATTTCCAACGTCCTAGTAAAGGCAGTTACTTTTATACAGATTTGAATAATAAATCGTGGCTACCGGTGTTCTTTGTTGGTTGGGTTTCAATTATGTTTCCACACATCTCAGGAATGATCGACCTGAGACTGTACAAGAGTACACTTCATTTACATACATCCTCTGTCGTAGTATCTGAACGGTAATTCCTGGAGGGTAAAAAGAAAGAAAAATATTGAAGTATATAGGTATACTATGCTAATAAAGGGTACCTTATTGATATTAGAAAAAATTGACTGAAAACGAAACTTCGGTCAATAATAGAACTTAAATGATGAAAACTATGTATGCAGTTAAGTTTTTATTCATATTATTTGCTCAGAATTTTATTTCCTAGTAAATAGATTAATAATGTGTATGTTTGTAAAAGTTTTTTTTTCTATTTTAGTTTAAGGAATATTTCATAGGAATACTTTCACAATAATTTCACAGGAATCGTTCATAAAAAAGTTTGATTAATAACTTATAGAAAAAATAAACATGTATAAAAACATATTCCATTTATTTGTTAACAATTTTATTATTTTAATATATAATAATAATAAAATAAAATAAAAAAATAGATTGAACTAAAAAAAAGAAAACATTTAAAAAAGTTATGAATGCTATTAGCAAGACGATTTAAAAAAAAAAAATATTACGTTTATTATAATTAGTTACAAAATAATAAAAAAAAGAAAAAAAATTGGCTAAAATAATTTAAAAAGTATGTGGTAGAGTATCTACTATTAAAAAAGGACGGTGAAGTATGTGTGTTAGATAAATAAAAAAGTGTAAGAATTGTACAACTAGAGAATATGTATATATAGGTATATGAAAATGATATGAATTATATATACCGTGTAATGTGTGTGTGTATGAGTAAGGTGAGAATGTTTTGATACAAGTAATGAATGAACAGATGGGTTAAATATGAATTGCTGGAATGACACAAAACTTTTCTGTGTGTAAAGAGAGAGAAAGAACGACTGAGGAGAGCGTAAAGAAAAAAAAGCATGCGCAGAAAGCATGAAAAAAATGTTCTCGTAGGTCCGTCCACTTGGTTATTATACACAAACTGACTGACTCACCGATGTTGATCGTTCGTTCTCTCAAACGCTCTTTTTCCCTCTAATTCTGTCTCTTTTTATATGCCTATCTAGCTTTTCTTTTTCCCATAAACATTTATATACGTATTAAAACTTTTTCCTTTTAACTAATATCTTTCCGCTTTTTACACAATCTGTATTTTCCATTGATGTTTATTTATACAAAGCCGACAATTGATTACAATTGGGAAAAAATCTCTTTAATTACTTATGTATGAATTGGTTATAAGATTTCGACATTTATTTCATTTTATTACCAAATTTTTTATACTTAACTTTTGTTGTATTTATAAGAAATGAATACAACAGTACACCGAAAACTGATTAATACAACAAAGGATTTATCAATCTGTTTATGAAATATTTTTATTTTTTATTTTATAAATAAAGATTAATAAATAAAACAAAAAAAAACCTTTCGGAGTTTTTTTAATCTAATTTATTTCTTTACGGCAGTCATGAAAAAATGTTAAAAGTCATGCGATAGTTCTTTCTTGTAAGTCAGAATTGAAACGATCTTATGAAAAAGCATGACGATATAAGTTTTTTTACTTCAAGTATATATAAATTAAGACGAGGTCGTCTTAAGTGTATACCGAGACCGAGGGTCCCGCACAAAGAAGATCCGCGATCAATAAGCGAGGGTAGTAGCAGCAGCAATGGACGCCGGGAACGTAATGGCTCCCGGCTGTGTGGTTACCACAACCCTCATCTACACGAGAAGCCATTTGCAACTCGGACCGTCTCTAATCTTCTAAGGTCGGTCGGCTGCTGTGAAGTACCACCACACCTCCCCTCCGTTTTATCCACCACCCACTCTGAAATGCAATTTAAACTTCCAACCGCATGGTCTCTACTCTCTACTATCCGTTGTGGAAAAGCTTATCCACTTTCAAACGAATTTAAATTTTCAGATAAACCTACTTACTAGAGAATACTAGGATATATCCTTCGGTAGTCTTCCAGAATGTAGCTTATTCCTTTATCGTACGTAATTCTTGAAGTTTTAATTTGCACAGAAGAAAAAGTATATTGGCACAGTTTGATTATTGAAGATAAATTTATAACCAATTATTAGTTTATTATATTTTTAATTAACTATATACATAACTAAAAACGGTAAAAAAAATTGAAATAAAACTTACACAAGAACAAGACAAGTATCCCAACAACTAAGATAAATGAAAGTATATAATAAATAAATAAAGAAGTATTATACACAAATATTTTTGTTTAGATTTTGTTGTTGAGTAATTTTCGTAAAAATGTTATGAGAACACAACTGAATGTGAATGTGTGTGTCTTTTCTATTTTTTGCGTCCAACATATTAGAAAAATAATAGTATCTAATTATATTGTTTAAGCTTGTAATAGTTAAAATAAACTAAAACTATGGATAGAATTTTGTAGAATAGCCTCTAAACCTAATCTTGAAGTGTTTATAAGATTTTCAGATAAATGCTACAGCCTCATTTTAATCCCCTGTAGTATATCACGATCGATATATTTACAAAATGGTCTTACAGTTCCTTCAAGCGAAAGAAAAAATTTATTATTATTTTTGTATTCTATAAGAATATTTCCAAAATTTATAATCACATAACCAGTCTTCAAGGTAAGCATAAATTAAAATGTAAAAAAGCAGTCATCCGTAGAAACTTATTTAACATTTTAATTAAATTACCGTATTTAATTAAATAACCGATTAGATATTTTTTCTTAAAAAAAAAAAAACAAAGCTTTAACTATATTTTAATGTTCATTCTAATAATTGAAATTAATTCAAAATACTTATTATAATAACATTTACCTTACAAGTTTATAAATATTTTCTATTAGAACTTTTCGTACTGGTAACATTGCAATTGAAGTCCGATTATTTTTTTTATGGCTCAAGTGTAGTTACAAATTAAATAATTTCATTTGACATCTTAATGTTGATTAGGAGAATTGCAACTTTTATCCTTTTTTTTACAGTTATGGCAAAACTTGAAGGCGTTAACCTTAAAAAATGTAAACCAAAAAGTAATTCTTATATCCTTATTAGAGAGTTACTATTTTATCTATATCAATAATTTTTTTTTCCATGTTTGAATTAAGGATGTAATTTTCTCAATTGGAGGGATACAAACTAAGAACTAGACAGTAAGACAATAAGAACTAGATAGTAACTAATAAAAGTAAGAAGTAGTTGAAGGCGAGAATTACACGATATCAGATTTATGGTGATGATAATAAAAATTGAGATTTTCCTATAAATATTACAATTCTTTGAGTTACAGTATAATCTATTAAAGATATAATATAAATAAAAGTAAAGAAAACATAAATTATGTAATAACTCAGATTAATATTATTTACCATTAATATATACGGTTTCAAATTTCAACCTCCCATCAATATTGATTTATTTTTCAGATTAGTCAGATAGTAGTTAAAATACTAAAATAGATTTAAACTAAGAGGACGTTTATAAAGTATACAAAAACAAAAATAGAACATATATAAACATGTTTTGGCATGTAAAATCCACTATTTATCACATTAAATTAAATTACGTTAAATTTTATTACATTAAATGTAATAGAGCTAATTTAATGAATTACTTTAAATTTTATTCCTGGGTGAAAATAATATATCACTTGTCAGAAAGAAAATAAAAAATTAGAGTAAGGTTAAGGTAATTTTAATAATAGAAATTAATTTCTATTTATGCTTTCTACTTCTTAGAATAAAATTGAGCATTTTAATTATAAGTTACGCTATATTTTATTAATAATGAAATAATTTACACAGATTTTTTTCTAAAATAATAATATAATTTTTGTAGTAAAATTGAATTTTATTATACATTGAATTTTTCGGGGGGGGGGGGGCAAAAATTTATTTAAAGAAAACAAAGAGCAAGTATACAAAAAAGTAGCATTCTTTATTTATGATATTAATCTCAAATGTATTTGTAATTTTTTTTGTTACATTAAATAATAGTAATTTCACTTATTCTTGAAGTTTCATAAATTAACAAAACCCTCATTCTGTAAATGTTTATTTTACACGAATATTTGGAAATTTTATTTAACAGCGTTATAAAAATTTACTTTAGAAATTAAATTCAAGAATTACTTTTAAAAGAATAAAATTACAATACATTTTAAAAAGGAAGCAATAAAAAGGCACCGTTCTTAACTATAGAAGACTTTTATCGACCAAAAAAAAGTGCACATATATACATATATATATACAGCGAAACTATGAGAAACAGACGGAACATGTTAGAGGAATATCGAGTTTAGTATCGGCGTACACAGAGTACCCGAGTCGTCAAGGCTAGACTGAGCTAATCAATTAGGCTTAATAGGCCGGACAGGGTGAGTGCACCCGATTGCACGCTATTAATAATCAATCCATACAATCAAGTTTCTCTACATTTCCCAGTGAATTGCAGGACCTGAAGCGTGCGGATCGTGAAACACTTCAACTTTTATAGCCGACATAAACAAGCGGAATACAACCGACCAAACTCTGTAAATAACTATCCCAAGTTCTTTTAAACCCGATTTACAATCGAACGGGATTTATTCAGCGTTCGGGGAAAAAATAGTAGCGTGTGAAGCATCAAGGTAAATGGCTATAGAAGAGAAATTGCTGCACCAATGAGAGTGAGAGAAATAGAGTATGGGCTATCTAACTGTAACCCAAAAAAAATTTACTTTTTTTAACAGTTTTTACAAACCCCTAACAACAGTAACGTTCACTATGAAAAAACTAAAAAAAAAACCACAAGAAATTCTAAGTAATTTATAAATTGGATTTCCTACATATAAGAATGAAATTATCCACAATAATACAGAAAGTTAGATACAAAATAATTAAAAGAATTAAATGGATAAATTTTTATTTTATTTTTGAAACAATAGAATACTGTTTTGTGCTGACAAAAGTGCACCTAAATATATGTGCACCTATATATGCACGTGTAAAGAGGAGAAAGAGAGAGAGTGTGTGTGTGAAAAAAAACACTAATATTTGTTTCTTTAGAATGGCTAAAAATAATCCACCGTCTTTCGTTTAGAGTAATTAAAAAAAAAAACCTATATTCTGTTTTTTATCTCTTAAAGGCAATGTGAAAGGACAATACATCGGATGACACAAATATACATGAATAGATAATAAATAAAAATTAAAAGCTGCACAGCAAACATATAAAGATAATAACATATTAACATTTAGATGATATTCAGTTTCTAATGTAGATAATTAACAACATATATCTTTAGGTTCAAGTCCTGTTCCGAGTTTGATATTTTATTACATACGACAAAAATTTCATAAATCATATTTTCATTTATTGGGAAAAAAATTGTAATTTTACATTACTTTTAATAGCTTATCCAAAAACTGTTCCTTTGAGTGTAATAAAGTTTCTGCTTAATTCTATTAATATTCTGGCTGCGACACATATAAAGGCATCTAAGTAACTACAAGAGGAATTCTCATAAAATTTGCTTTCTTTAAAAGTAATGATGCTCATTATTAATCCAATTCCTGAAGTGAATAGAGTTAAGGTATTGTTTGAAGAGATGAATATCACCTGCTATTTGATGGTGACATGCTAATATGAAATAAATTTTTCAGTCTAATGAAAAAAAAAAAGAGAAACCTTTTCACTTACTATTGTAAGTCTGGAATCGAAGGCTTGTGTTACTTTTTTTAGATAGGTATATTATATTTGAGACTGAGTTATATTTAATTTAGTTAGAGTCGCCTACAATTATACAGTTATGGCATACAACAAATTATTTCAGTTTATTTAGAGAATTATTAGGTTATTAGTGATTAAAAAAGATTCTTTGATAACACGTACTGCAATCTTTCATTTAAAATTTCCAAAAGATTTAAAAATTTTTTTTATTAGTGTCCCCCTAAAATACAAAAATTTTTATCAAATACAGAATAACATATATAGATGTACCAGTTTCTCTCAAAATTGACAGAAACCTGTTTGTTAAAAATAATTTAAATTTTATACGCTAACATTAAAGGAAATTTTAAGTCTTTGATTTTTTTAATTTAGAGGTTATAAAAGTAGAACTATATTATATAAACTAGTATGAACATAAAAGGGTGCAAGCAACTAACTAACCCTTCCTTAGAGTGGGAAGCATAGGGTTCTAAACAGGTTTCACGAGGGAAGCCTTAGACCCTGAAGTGAGAGAGATGCAATTACAGCATATGGATGTATTCAGTAGTCTGTACTGTACGTGTGCTTGGAGTATGATGCAAAATTGTGTGAAATATTCATCCGACCTCAACGTGAAATATGATTTGCATATAGGAATATTGTATAGTGTCACTAAATATATTACACTAATAGCTGAATTAGAACAATCAAAATCTTTTATATATCTGAACTAAATAATTTTTTTTATCAATGCTACATCTATAAAAAAGTAATCTTAAAAAAAAAGATTTAGTATTTCTGAATTAGAAAAACCAGTTTAAAAATTATTTCACTCAATTTTACGAAGAAGAAACATTTCTAATATTTCCAAAAATATTTCTTATTTAAACAAATTAGATTCTAGGAATAATTGATGAATAATTATAAAATGTAATTAATTATAATTATGTGTAATTATAATTATAATTATGTAACATATAATTATAATTATATGTTTATAATTATTTATAATTATAAATAATTATAAAATAATTAAAACTCCTGACCAATATCTTATAAATTTCATCAAATATTTTCTTTTATTTAAAGCTTCAAGTTTATGTGGCAATAACATCAAGCAAAAAGAAAAAAAAATTAGAAATAGAAAAAAATAATGATGAGTCATTATTCGGAGTTTCTCAGGTTGAAATCCTATTAAGATTGGTTGCTTTAATACGAAAAACTACACAGTAGATATCGGTGTAGTTCGGTGGTTGGGGTTTGAATCCACACATCTCAGGAACGGTCAGCCTGAGTCTGTACAAGACCACACTTCATTTACATGTCATATACACCATACTCATCTCACTGGGCCTAGTAACGGTTCCTTATTGTTCACTAATTAATCAGATTACAACGTAAACATTAGGAAATGAATAATAAAATATATTCTAGAGGAATATATATGTATAATATTACAAGAGAATAGGTTTTGGAAAATATATTTTCCTATTCCAAAAGTAAACTCTGCCAATGATATTTGTTTCGGGTTCTTTAGACAATTTTATATCAAGGATTAATGAACTAAGGTGCACAAACAAAATGATTAGTTTTAACTTTAAATTTAATTTTAAATGTATTAAAAAAATGAAATTTGTATCCGCTTATAAAGCTCTTTTTTAAGGAAATCTATCCTGAGCATAGATTTTTTATAAACCTCATGATCTTCCAAAACGTATAAAATATTTTTATATCTTTTAATAAATACATTTTTATTAAGTGTTACATACTATTTTAAGTTATTTAAGTCGGTAAAATCGTCATAAATGTGTACATTATGAACAAGAAAATTATGTTCGAATATATATTTAGATTAAGAAAGCAGAGGAAGCTACTTATGAAAAAATTCATTGAATTATGCTAGTCAGTCAGAAAGAGGAAAAGACTGATTTACTTTCTAACCAATTTAAAAACATACTAAATACTTATAGATAGAAATATGATATAAAATATACGTATAAGAAATGACCGAGATTTAAACCCATAACTTTCCGGATAAAGAAAAATACGTTATTATTTCGCGAGCAATAATAGCGACGAATAATTAATTAATTTATATAAAAATAAAATACCCACTTACCAGCAATTGTGAATATTTACTATACGAGCGCTTTCGTATTATTCCTCCATCATCAGGGATTACTGATTAATTATAAATTTTATAGTTGTGCATATAAATTTGTATAAATGGGAATTAAAATTAAAAAAAAAGAAAAAAGTTAAATTATTATGATCATAACAGTTGAATTTCAGTAGTTAAAATAAGTTATGCATTGGCATATCAGTTGTAAACATCTTACTGACAAGACGTTTTTCTTTTAACGTTGAAATATTTTAACTATTGACACTTAACTCTTAATTTTAATTTTTGTTTTTTTTTTTTTTCATTTTAATTTCATTTATAAAAAATTATATGCACAACTATAAAATTCATAATTAATCAGTAATTCCTGATGATGGAGAATTAATCTGAAAGCGTTCGGATAGTCAATATTCACAATAGTTGAATAATTTAAATACTTAGATTATAATTTTTTTACATTGAATTATTTTGGTTTAAAGATTTTTTTTTAGATAATTAAAAGGTTAAATCAAACTGAAGAGATTTTTTATAATTTTAAAATTGATCAATACTGAGAATCATAAAGAAAATTTTAAAATTCATAGATAAGGGTAGTCATAAAGCTATTTTAATAATAGTAATAATAATAACAACAAATATATGTTACTATCAAAGGCTCTTTGTAGCTATTACGATGGAATACGCAGTATTTTATAGCGTTGTTACGACGCATGCAATTTTGGAAGGAAAAGAACAGAAGACATACCTCTCGGTGTTAATTATTTCTTTGATAAAAGAACCTTTTGAGAGTCAATGTGGGTGTTCGTTCTATATAACCTAGTCCTATACTCACAAGCTGATCAAAATATTTCGTATTTTTACTGTAGAATGTAAAAGATGATGAAGGGTGAGGCTTGAGAGTAGGAAAAGGGTGAGTTATATGGTTGTAAAGTGGACGGGAGGATAGTGGCGGTTCAATTTGGTTCTTCCAATCAACGTCACTCGGACTTTGAAACTGATTGCGGATTGCGGAATCTGTGGAGAGTCATTAGTTCGAGTCAATGGGACTCTAATTCGCCGCTGCTTGTCACTGACGTCATACAAGCCCTGTTCATAATCGAAGAAATGCATGATGATAGTCAGCCTAATTATTATACTGCTAGTAAAACAGACACACACACACACACACACACACATATATATATATATATATAAACACATACAAATACACTCCAGGTTTTCGTTGGCGCAAGCTGCCCTGTACATGACGGAGTAATTTCTTTGTCCCAGCATGCCCTCGGGACAGTTTCCCGCCACTGCCTCTTACTAATGAAATTGCTTCGTTCATTTTCTCTCTACGCTCTCTTTCTAGCTTTATTACTCTTCCCTCTGTGTATATATATATATATATATATATATATATATATATATATATATATATATATATTTATAGTCAACTCGTCCGGTCAGAATTTTCAACAAAATGTGCTAAATAACTTCATGAAATAAACAAAAATATATGTAGGATATTATAACTTCAAAGTAAATTCACTTAGCTATATTATATTTCCATAGGCTATGTATGTAATCAATAAATAATTTTTGAAAACAACTAAGTACACAGAATAATTAATTAATATATAAAAATTGGTCAATAACGTTTTCTTTTTTTAACCTTAATTAAATAAAACTTGTTTATAGCTATTATGAAATATGTTCGTTAAAACTGATAGTACAATACTGTGTTGAATATATTACAATATGTGTGTAAACACATACACACAAAAACCTAATATTTTACCAAATATTTTATTTTTATTTTTTACAATTACCTATTATTTTTATAATTACCTAATATTTTAAAGAAAAAAAATTTCTAAACTTATTCAAAATTACCGATATTGCATAATAAGATAATCAAACTTTTTAAAGTCTCTCTAAAAATGAGTGATTATGTTTAAAATACCATTGCTTGTGAAATTAAAAAAATTTAAAAGATTTCAAAATGAATTATACAATATATTATCCATGATTAATCATTACATTTATTTTCTATTTATAGAAGTTATAATTATATATATTATTATAGAAGTTATTAAGTTATTTATAGAAGTGGCATATTATATTTAGTTACGAATAAATTTTCTCAATATAAAAAGAAGATTTCTTTCTTTAATAAACTTTTCTTAAAAAAAAAAAAAAAAAAAAAACTGCTATTATTATTCAAAAAATGCAGACTAACTAAGCATCCAGTAAAATAGATATGGATAATCTAAATCATATGTTGTAATAAGTTAATATGTCTTATGCCAGTTTTACAAAACGGATTTATACGAAACTATACAGTTCATTCTTCCATTGTTAAATCTTAATTTAAGAAACGTTACACAAATATTTCCGAATGATAAGTATGTTTATCAAAATTATATGGACACTATAGACTTTTGATTACATAAATTTTAGTGATATGAAAAAAGCGAGTTTGTGGTAAATCAAGTGTGTATAAGTAACTTGTAACTGAAACGGCTATAGGATATCGGAAATGAGAAAAAGTCACTTACAAAGTCAAAAAGATAATTCAAAAGAATAACAAGTATTACATATCAGGCTTTCTAAAGAAAGTAAATAGTTCTTTACTTATCTTCGTAACTGAACCTTAACTGTGTACAATAAGTTTCACTGACTGCATAATGAACATCTATATTTTCAGAGAAAGTAACATAGAATAAGTAATCTATATTTTTTAGATGGCTTACATGTATCACAGCGGTATAAAGGTTTCAGAAAAGCAATCGGTTAACAAACCTTTTATGGGAAACAGTAGTTGTACATTCTTTCTTACAGTAGAAAAAACTAAACACCATCACTTTACAAAGATATGTGACTGAACATAAAGTTTTTATGATCAGATATCAAAAATTACTAAATTTTTATAAGCATTTCAGCAAAAACACAAGAATTTAAGAAAATCTTAAAAAAAATTGTTACTATTTTCTCCATAAGTATAGAAGAAGGAGCTATATTTTAATATTTATCAATATTGGTTGAGACAAGTAATCATTTCATATTTTTTTTTTTTTTTTTTTTTTTTTTACTGGTAATACTCAAATTTTCAATATTTTAGAATTATATTCTCTAAAAAATATCTCACTGTTATATAATGTAGTAGTTTGTTGAGTATTTTCTATAAATTTATATTTACAGCATTTATTTAAATTTACAGAAATGTTTTCATAAAAATAAAATGAAATATTAATAAAATTTGAGGTAAAAATAAAGCTCTATTTTTATAAAAATCTATTCTCGGTATTTATGTACTACAGAAATATTTTTATAATTAATCAATAACGTTACATTTTTACATTTAATTTATAACAACGGCCGTAGAAAAAACTCATGAAAAAGCTCTGCAAAATGATATCTATTGGTAACTGAACCCAAGACCAATTAATTGAGAACTAACAAATTACGTTTTGTACCACCCACTCTTTCAATTTTATAAAGCGAATTTAAAATAAAAAAAATATAGCGCGACAAAAAATGGATTATGTTATTTTTTTTTGTTCAAATAAGTGTGTCATTGACTAAAAACTTAATTTTATTATCGCAACTGATAAGTCTTTTTTTTTTAAGTAAGTTATACATCCTTCCTTCCTACAACAGGAAAAACTAAGTACCAGTACTAAGACAAAGTGTAGTGCCTGCTCCATAAATTTAGTAAGCTATACTAGTGGAGAAACTAGTATCAGTTTTATAAAAACCTCTCTTAAATTCTTGATTTTTTATTGAAATATTTTTAAAAGAAATTTGGTAAATTTATTACATCTGATCATAAAACAATCTTAATAATGTAAAGAGAACAGTTAATAAACATAATATATCATTATATTAGAGAAATTATTTCCCGATTTATATTATCATCAGATTTAAACGTTTACTATGAAATTCTATTAAAAAAACCCACAGATGAAACACGTATAAATGATTTAAGAAAATAAAACAGCGCCAACCCTGACATTTTATATTCATTTTCTACTTCTACCTCCAATTTTGTTTTCCTTCTCTATTTTTGTCTTCTTTTCACGTTCGCTCCCTCACTATCTTTCTGTTTTACTAACCTTTATCATTCTACTTATTAGTAAAAATTTATTCGTATAAATGTTTAAACAATTTATATTATAATAAACATATTTACTTAAATAGTGTTATTGTAAATATATATTGTATATATATGTATATGCACACATACAGAGTTAAATACGTTTGTAAATAGGTTTGCGGGAGTTTGTATGTGTACGTAACGTTATGCCGTATATAGTACATGGATACGCGTGAAACCATACATGCCTCCTTCTGTGTATATTCCATAGTTAAGCCCTTTGGGAGTAATTAAGTGGTACATCACAACAGTGAAAATAACTATCAATTACATTATCAATAGATATAACTATAATAGTGTTATGTTGTTATTTTAAATATTATTTAAAAAAATTACTTATTTTTTTTTTTCAATTACAAGAAATTAGAAAAAAAATTAAAATTTCAATTATTAAAAATTACTTAGATAAAAAGGGAATGTAAAACTGTACAGTAGTTGCTTTTTTCATTATTTTTTTGATGAATCATAGACAAATCAAATGATAAGAAATCAAAAGAAATCTCCCAACGATAAGATATCAACAAATATATCATAAAATATTGATAATACACAACGAATTACAATCATTTGTTCTATTAAATAACTTCAATTTTTTAGTTACTTTTACATTTTTTTTTTTTTTGTAATATTTTTTTATATTTCATTGAAGTATTTCTGACATCAAGATATTGAAGTCGATAAGAAATACGAGAAAAAGAAAATTGTGGGTGGTCATCTCATGACAAACATCAATATTTAAATTCCGTATTAAATTCCGTATTAGAAAAAAGATTATTTTTCATTAAAAAGAAAATATTTTTTCAGGATAATCCCATTCATATTCAATACATAAGTATATTTAGAATGAATATAAATACTTTTCATTGACAAAAAACATGTGATAAATTTATTTCATAAACATAATTAATTAAAAATCCTAATGTAGACACCACATGACTTTCTTGTACGCCTGTTAAATTATACATACACATTTCTTTAAAATTAAAAGTACATAAATTTTATTTCACTAACAACTTTTCATATTTTTTTTATTTTATTGAATTATATTATACATTGTAATTTTTATTTTTTTGCAATCAGAGGTTAATAATTAATTATTAATAAATCAATATATTTAAATTAAAAAAAGTTGAAAAAAAGGAATGAAGTCGGATTCTAACCACTGTACCTTCCCCTTGAAAGATCTAAATAATTCATTAATTAAAATTTGATTTGGCTATAACTCTGGAACTAATGAAAATAAGTACCACTTATGATATATTATTGAAAAGTTCTCAATGATGGCTTATTATTGCAGTTAAGAAAACTAAAAAATCCAATTTTTTTTTATTTTGGGCTTTCTTGGACACTTTTGGATCAGTCGATTGCAATCAAAAGGGAGGTGCACAACTACATATTACAACAATCCTAAACCAAAATTTCAACATCCTACGGCTAATCGTTTTTGAGTTATGCGAGATACATACATACGTACGTACAGATGTCACCCTGAAACTAGTCAAAATAGATTCAGGGATGGTTTAAATGGATACTTCCGTTGAAATCTGAAAAGCAAAATTCTTCGCGATTACAATACTTCCTTTACTTCGTACAAGAAAGTAAAAATCACTGTAATATTAGAATGTAATTTTCAAAAAAATGTTGGTTATTTTTATGATTAAATTATTGAAAAAAATTTTATTGATGATTTATTTGGTGCTACTGAAGAGGTGAGTAGGATATTTATAATCAGTATGGCTTCGGAACTAATCATACACTCAAGGAATGAAAATATAACTTGTAAAAAGAATGGCAATTCAGAACGGAATTTGAACTCAGAATCCTGCAGATAAAGACAGGAACGCAACATATATACATAGTTAGATATATTTATATTAGATTAATCTGAAACAATTCTGTTAGCTTCTCAGATTACAGTTTAAATTAACGCCCAGACCAAACTCCTAATCTGTACACATATATAGTAATAGTAACTATTTTATTTATATTTTTCAAAACTTAAAACAAATTATTAATTTAACATACGAAATTATTTTCAAACTTTGTTGGAGTTACCTCGTCAATGCATAATTTCAGCAGCGGAACTGATTTATTTGTACAGCAAACCGTAGAAACATACAGGAACTAATATTCAATGATCCGCTTTTCATTTTCCGGATCCTTTAATTTTTACTTCCTTGTACGAAGCAAAGGAAATATTGTGATCGCGGAGAATTTTCAACGCGAATACCCATTTTGACCAATTCTGAATCCATTTTGACTAGTTTCGGCGTGATGTCTGTACATACATATGTATCTCGCAAAATTCACAAACAATTAGCCGTAGGATGTTGAAATTTTGAATTTAGGACTGCAATAACATTTATTTGTGCACCACTCCTTTTGATTACAATCGACTGAACCAAAAGTGTCCAAAAAGAGACCAAAATCCAAAAAAAATTTGGATTTTAGACTTTCTCTTAACTGCAGTAACCTCATTGAGAGCTTTTCATCGATATATCATAAGTGGTACTTATTTTCAGAGTTATAGAGAAATATTAATGAAATATTTGGATCTTACAAGTGGAAAAGTAAATCGGTTGGAATCAGATTTCATCTCCCTTTTTTTTTTAATTTAAATATATCGATTTAGTAATAATTATAAACCTCTGATTGTAAAAAAAAATTACGATAGATAATAATTCAATAAAAAAAAAAGTATCAGAAGTTGTTAATGAAATAAAATGTCATGTACTTTTAAGTTTAAAGAAATCTGTATATGTAATTTAACAGGCGTTCAAGGTAGTCATGTGGTGTCTACAGCAGATTTTTATTTTCAATTGTTAGTATATTATTGGATTTTAAATAAATAAAAAAATATTGGTAAAAGTTAAGAAAATTTTAATAAAAAGATCTTAATTTTAAATTTTAAATCTTTTTTTGAAAAAGATACATCTTATACGCCTCTTAATACAAAAAACATGTATTTTTTCATACATTTTTAATTTGGATGAAGATTTATCCGCTCATTAAATTTAAATTTTCTAAAATAAGGAAAATTGATATGTTTGCATGAATTTAAGTTATATAAATACATTTTTTTTAATGAAATATTGAAGTTACATTTTTTTAAAAAATATATTCATTGGCGTTAAGCATGAAAAAATTATCATAAAATGTTATAAAAATAAAAGAACCAAGTAATATGAAATTTATCGTAAAAAATAACTGAAAGTTATATTTTTTTAATTATCTTTTTGTAGTATTTTCAATTATATTTTATTAGATAATATTATTATGATTATTATTTTAGCCATATCCTAGTTGTAGAATCGTTTTATACAAATGCTAGAGATTAAAATTTTAACGTATAAATTAATTCAATTTTTATTTTAATATGAACCACATTTAGATTTTATTAATAATTAGAATAAATCTTAAATTATAATGTTTTTAATATGCATATTTACCCTTTTATAAAAGATATGTTACCCTTATACAATGCATTACTAAAGAGATTTAATAAAAAGAAAACCTGCCTATTTCCATTTGATTATATTATATAGCAAAAAATACAAGAAAAACCGGTTTTACGCTGAATTCATCACTACTAGCCCTATAAATGTAACCTATCTTTTAGTTTACCCCTTCAAAGATAACTACTAACTGTGTATCACTTAATAGTGTGAAAACTTCAAGGATTACTGAAATAAATTAAAAAAATAAAGTTATTTTTCCATATTACCAAGGATTAACTAGAATTTGTACTAGAATTTATATAGTAAGAATACTATGTGTGTTGTTAACATAGAATACTATGTTGACGTTGTGGTTTTTCATAAAACTACAACGTTAACTTCACTAGTTTAATAGGTTAATAGATAATTCCTTTCCTTCTTCATACGACAGTAGGTGATTCTTTAACCGAGATAAACTAATAAACCTATATCAAACCCAGTAAAATATATTATTAACCAATTAGCGTATGATTTGAACAAATAATTTTGTACTCGTGATATATAACAAATCTTTATAATTTATTTATCTACTACCTCTAATTATGAAAAAAAAAGTTTTCACATCTGATTTTATTATGAATGAGTGATCGTACTAAAATACTCCATTGGTTAATAAATGTACGTTTTCGACATAGTGAAATGAGATCTTATGTGTTTTAAAGTCAGGATTCGAATTTGTTATTTTGCTGCTTTTTTCACCAGTAAGAAAATCTACTTTATTACTTAGCGATTTGAAAGTATAAATTTTCCTTTGATACGGGAAGTAATTAATAAAAATAAAACACAGAAATATTATCAATAAATATTTAATAAAACTAAAAAAAAAATAATAATCTATTCCTCCAATTTAAAATATAAAAAAATATAATATTCTGGTCTGTATATAAATTTCTTATTCCTTTATACATATATTTTCTTTATAAAAAAAATAATAATATTAATAAATAAATATGACGTAATATTCTTAAATATTTCTCTACAAGATTGTCATCCTATCATGTTTCAACTTGATTTTGTTGTTCTGTTCAATATTTATTTGAATATAATCCAAGTAATAAAGTGGAATAAGTATATAAAACTGAAATTCATAATTTGTTTTAAATTCAAAACTTTTGAAATAAGATATCTAAAAGCCGTTTCCTATTAAGAGGTGTTTACTTTTTAATAGTACATTTTTTAAAATATACCTAGTTATTTTTTCTTTTAATTAAATTTAAGTAGCATTGAGTGATATGGCCAATACAAATACTAAATGAGACACTGTGTAGTAATATAATCTTTACTTAAATTTTAAATTCTATAGTACTCTATAACGAAATAAATTTGTTTCTGATGATACGTTTAACTAACAAAGATTTGTTTTCTTAGAACTACGTATTTTACGTATAAGATGATTACAAACATTCAGAAATTAAATACGAGGAATATGAATTTTCCCAATTATCGTACATTTTGTATTTTTTCATCGATAAAGAAATATAGATTTAAAATATAAAGCTTTACTTTATCAGATATTTTAAAAAATAATATAAACATTTCAAATTTTTATTTATATTTAAAGAATATAAGACAAAAATGATGTGTTTATTTAGAAGACTGTGTAGTAAAACGATATCTTAAAAGGGGAGGCTATAGAACATTGATTTCAAGGCGCTTCTAGCGGCGCCGGCGCTTATGAGAAGAACCTTAGGCGCAGGCGTGATTTTTTCCCGCGCGTTGAGAAGTTTTTCCCCGACAGCACTTGGCTGGGATAATCTCATCAAGACATTTGCATACACACCGCATATTTCAACGGGGGAGAACAATAAAGAAAGAAATTAGGAGACTAATAGAGCCTCTGGTCTTTTTAGGGGGCGTCGTTCGATATCAACACTTGATATAAGCAAACAAGCTTAATAATGTTGAACACAAAGCGTCCTTTACTGATGAGGAAAACGACGCTAAATATTCATAAAAATTTTCACTTCCACAAAAAAATTATAAAAAGTAAAAAGATATTTCGGTTATAGTTTTAATAACAAATTAGGATGGAACTTTATGTTTTAAAGGAATTCACGTATTAATTTGATTATAATTCTCCGAAGTAATAAATAGGGTTAAGGTTATCCTTCTAGTGTAACGAAAATTTAAAAAAAACGACTAAAATTTATTTCTCTACAAAATAGTAAAAATCACGCTTTCAAGATGCTCTTTTTTGTGCTTAGATAATAATAAAAAAATAAAATAAACTAATATAATGTTTATAGATCTGAAAGTGATCAGTAACATGTAGATCAGAACTGTTGTTATATAATTTGTAAGGTGGAAGGTAAAAAAAATAAACTTTAAAATCAAGTATTGTGTATCTTTTGGTTTTTTAATCTAATAAAATGACAGTCATGTGACATTCACAATGTACATGTAAGAAAAAAGTGAAAACACAACTGGATATTAAGTTTAAGTGGTTGCTGAGCAAGAGGTTACACAGCTTTCACTAACAAACAATTATAATACAAGACGATCCTGAAACCGATTTGGTTCTATAGGATCCAGCTTTGGGATACAACAAGGAGCTGTAACATCGAAATTAAAACAAACTATTGAGAAGCATAACCGAGGCGTTTTGGTTCGTAAGAAACAGTGAAATCCACGAATATCTGGGTTTATGTTCGAGAAGAAATACAGCAATTCGGTCAAAAAAATATAATTTGCGACTATACTACGTGAACTATTTAACTATTAACCTTTTAGACAATAGTGAAGGCGTTAGAAGACTAAAACAACTTCACGTGTTGGATCTTGGTGACTTAAAATGATTTGAGGTGGAACTGCATTAACTTAGTATTACCCCTCATATCATTATTTTATTTCGTTCAATTTTAATAATCCTTCATTATTAATATATACAGTTTAATTTTCATTTTTCTCTTTGTCATGAATTCTTATGATAGTTTTTGTTCTGTGTTGAGCTACCAATAGCAGTGTTCTCTGACCTAACTTTATGTGTGCACTTACATTTAATGTTCTGCATAGGAATATTAGTATGTAATTTTTGAGAAGCTTCATGGAAGCCTCTCGCATGTGATTGTATGTGATAATATTTACGTATGATTTCTGTAACAGTGTAACCGATTGTAAATTTTCTTTTGAGGTAAATAAAAAATTAATTGAATTGATCAATTTCTCCACTAAATGAAATATTTCCCTTAAGTATATGTTTCGTTTTTTCATACATTTTTTTCTTCATACGTAAATATTAAGCATTTAAAAAATCTCAAATTAGGATTATTAAATAAGAAAATCTTACTGGAAAATTAAATAGCTATTGAAATTTTTAAGAACCTGTTTATGCTGTATTTTTTAATTAATCGTAAACGGGAAAAAAATTGCAATAAAAATGATAATTTCATAAAAATAATACATTATATATAACACATTTTTCTAACTTTTTAAGTTTAACGAAAAACATTTAATAAAAATCATATTACACAGAAAAAATAAAAATAGATTATACTGGTTGAAAAGTTAAATTGCTTTACGTTTCCTTTACTTTATTTTTCTTTAAATTTTCTATAATCCGTTATTTAATCAATTAATGTATAAAGAAGGGTAAAAAGGTTTTATACATTTAACATTAATTTTTCACAGAATTTTTGTTAAAAGACGTTTCTGTAAATCTTCGACTTTGAGGAGTTTCCTCCGTAATAAAAAACATAATCAATAGGGCCTATATAATAAATAATACTAATAACATTTGAAATTTACCATTTAGAATTTTTTAACATGTAGCTAAACGATCTGCAAAGCAAAGAATTCACTCGCTTTTATTAAAAAAAAGAAATATAATTATAATGAATTGAAATAAATACTTTTTTAATGTAAATAATAAATATGAGTATATTTAAATACAATTTTTTTTTTTTAAATATTACAAATTGGAAGATAAGAAAGGCCAAAATAAAAGTTGATCAAACCGATCGAGGGAGATGAAGAAATCACTAATGATGTAATTGAAATTAATGGCAGATAACACAGTAACGATAAGAAACAGAATTTCCTTAAGGATATTAGATGGAGAATTGAAGAAAGACGTAGTGGATATATTTATAATCAATAAAAAAATGACAAGGTCATATTTATTTTACTTTTTACAATTAATCGGATTGTTTTTATTTCAACATTTAAATCACATTTTTAAAAAAAAAATTGTGTTAATATTCAAAATTCCAAATGGGAGGAAATCTTTAATTCAGTAAATTAAGATAATTAAATCATGTGTTTTTAAGCAGAATAAAATTAAAACAGCATAAAAATTCAAGTGGAATGAATTTCTTAATAGCCTTGATTGTATTATTTTAATGTTTTTATTTTTAACAATTAAAATAATTAATTATGAACAAAATATTTTATACGCGTCTCTATTATTTCGTATAAAAATACGAATAAATAAGAAATTATTTTTTACATGCATTAAAGAAATAATATTAAAATAATGAATATTCTTAAGACACAAGAAATTAATAACTGAATATTTTTTGTTTTAGAAAATTTAAATAAATGATTTAATTATTCTTAAAGAAAATCTTATAAAAAACAACTTAATTACTCATAAAAATTTATTAGCATATGTAAGAAAAATAAATCATTATTAATATTCTTAAATAAAAACTCTAACAAAGAAATAATAAATAACAAAAACATACAGGATGATAGATAATGATGTAGAACGAATTAAAAATTTATGCTTCCGAGTTCTTTTTTGTTCATGTATTTTATTTTTTTTTTTATTACTACATATGAGTTGCAGGAATATTAAGAGGTAGTAATAGGAAGGATAGGAGTCTCGAAATTGTCGGGGGAGGAGAAAATTTGAAGGGAGAAGTAGGAAGAATAAAGTAATTTGCTGAGAGGGGTTGAAGAAATATATGGGGTTGAGCTGACGTCCTGCAGGAGAAATGAATATTTATCTTGGGCCGATTAGTCTCAGAATACTCCCTAAAATTAATAAGCGGAAAAAGCAAGAGGGTGGAATGACGGAAGAGATAGAGGTGTAGATAGAATGAGGATATGGTAGAGATGGAAGAAAAAGACGGTGAAGAAGGAGTAAAGGATGAAGAAGAAGAAGAAGAAGAAGAAGGAGAGGAGGTGATGAAGAAGAAGAACAAGAATGGAGAATACGAAGCAGTCGTGGCGGGGACTAAGATCAATACAGCGCGCACAAGTCGCCCCTGGAGAAGTCTCGACGGCCCGGGGCTTCTACTCGGAACGAATGCCAAAATAATATTATAATTGTAATAATTATTATTTCTAAGATATACTATAAACATTATCACAAAAAAATGTTCGTCTTCAGATTAAAAAATAAAGGCGAGGATTGTACAATTTATAAAAATATCACATTACGTCATACTTTTCTCATTCTTTTCAGCAATATCCCCACCTTTCGGTTTTTATCTTTTACACACGTGTTATTTTAGCGGGAAAAAATATCATCCCTTGTGTATACGAGTATTCCTCACCGCGTATTTATTTTTCACAATTGACACAATTTTCCATTTCCCACTTTTCTTTCTACACACTTTTCTTTCCGTATACATCCCTACTCCAACAGTGGCACTAGGTCATGAATGTTATTTTTTTTTTTAGAATTCGTGCTTTATATAATTTCACAACTGCTGTGTATTTATACAACTATTTTACCCATTTTTTTCTCACGTGCTATTGTTTCATTCATAAAAACAATTAAACAAAAAATATATACACGTGAATAACACATGGGTATTAATTTATATTTTTTGATAGTTCCAAGTTATAACTCACAGTTTTAGACGTTTCATTATAATACACTAATAAAAATCCATATATATATATATATATATATATATATATATATATATATATATATATATATATATATATATATATATATATATATATATATATATGTAATAATAATAATAATAATAAAATCACCCAGTGTAATTTATTTAATACATTTGATCGATTTGATTTGACTCATATTCTAAGAGATTTAAATTAATTAAAAACGTGTAATATGTTTTACAGAAACAATCAAACATATTGGTAATTTCGTTGGTTGAATATTTAACTTTTTTTATTTGTTTATCTGTAACTTTTTTTATTAAACTTGTTTATTTGTGTAACTTTTTTATATATATTAATATTTTTTTTTTATAAATATTTCTGTAACAAAACACGTTGTAATTGAAATTATTGTAATAGAATAACGATTGTATTAATAAGATAATAAAATGATAATATGAGGAACTCTTGTACTCTACGCTATTTTCATGATTTTAAATGCAATAATATTTTAGAAGATTTGAAATTTTTGAAGATAAAAATTTATGAGAAAAGTACGTATTCACAAATAGACATTTGCATTATTTTGAATTTATATGAATTCAATGAATTGAATGTGATAAAAATAATAAACTATAATAAGTAGAATAAAAATTCAAATGGATCGTAAAAATTTAAAAGGGCAGTTTAACATTACTGTTGAGATGAATGTATAATTTTTTCCTTACCTACAAACACATATGCATACATTGTTTATTTTATACATTTGGCTAATAATGTATATTATACATTTGTTTTTTAATAAAGATAAAAACTATAAAAAAACAAATTAATTTAATAAAATATGTTTTACAGGAAAGATAGTAGTAACATGCAATGATTTTACCATATTCAGGGAGGGAATAAAAATTTATTGCTTTAATCCTATACTTAATAAGCTTTTTTACTTTACATAATAAGCTAATGATTTGAAAAAAAAAATTGTTAAAACACTTATATTTAACAAAACTGATAAAAAAAAGTTGTTTCTTTAAATCTCAATCTGTTTTAATTAAGTTTTTTAAGTTTCCTTAAGCACATTTGATGACAAATGAACAGCAAAAAGTAGTGTTGAAATAATTAAAATTTTGTTTAAATATATAATAAATTTTTACCCTTAATTTATTTCTGGTTGTAAAAGATTTTCTGAAAATACAACTATTTTACAGTTTTAAAAAAGTAAACAGACTTTCCAACGAAAAACTGTCGCACAGCGTGCTATCTGTCGGCATTGACTGCAATTAAGAAGATTAAATAAGAATACATTGTATTTTTTTTTTTTTAATTTTTAATTCCATGAAAGTTAATTTTTATCCTTTCAAACAAAATTGAAATGTTTAAATTTTATTAATTAGAGAAATCATTATTAAATATAACATTATAAAACTAGGTTTATTATTTAAAATTAAACCACATCATAAAAGAACACAACAATTGAATTTAAAGGGAAGTAATATGGTAAATTAAGCTATTAATTATTACTTATACTACAAAATTTCAAATAACTTAATATATATATATATATATATATATATATATATATATAGTACTTTTTTAAAATAAGTAAAACATAAACATAGTTTATTTTAATTATAATAATTTTAAGAATATCTACAGGAATAATCTTAAATTAAAAAGTCGATAGAATTTTATACTAATTTTTTAAACATCAATAAGAAATTTTAAATAACTTAATGATAATAGTAAAAAAAATAAATTATTTCATACTTAAAAATAAAATCTGCTAATAGCTCAGAATGCTAATTTTTAAATTTTAAAGTGTTTTATGTTCGTGAGATATATATATATATATATATTATATATATATACACATACATATAAATCCTACTAATGACGATTCCCCGGCTGCCTCAAGTCCCTCTTAAGCCGGCTCAAGTTGGCACCGGGCAATTCCTCTTATAATCATTATTCAGGAATCGTGAAATATGATCACATACATTGCACTAATCTGTACCTTCTACCAACACATCACTCCCCAACACATACTCCCATATTCTCTCTGCTCTGTATATATATATATATATATATATATATATATATATATATATATATATATATATAATACACACATACATACACACACACACTCAACAAATATAAACATGAATTCAGACTCAAACTCCTCATTCCTCAACCAATGAATTTCTCTCACTTTCTCTCAGTAAAATGTATATATGTATATATACACATAATACACATTCTCTCGCGTTACTCTCTCCCATTCAATCACTTTCTCTCTTATATCATGCTCTAACTCTATCTATCAACTGTTTCTCTCTCACATTGTCATTCACACAACCGCTCCGACTGTCTCGACAAACATACGTAGACATGCATCCAAACATATATATTGTAGCAAAACATACCATATCATACACACACACACTTACGCGCGCGATAGCTGTTACCATAAACGATTCAATAAATTTCAAATTGGATTATCAACAAGAAATATACTTTTTACAAGAGATCATTGGAATTTTTTTTTTTTTTTAATATATAATTTAAACGTATAAATAAGTAATAAAGCCTTTATCTAATTTTATAGAAAAGTCATTTTTTACAAGGAATTTTAATTCTATTTAATTAGCTTGCATGTATCTGATTCTAAAATATCTATTGGTACAATTATATATGTCGTGAGTTTAAATTTTAGAAATTATTATATATTTTTAGGTAATCAAAACTAACGGCAATTTTTTTGATCTCCACATAACATGAAAATAACTGTGAAAGAGAAAATGTGGAAAAAGAGAGAGAGAATTTATCAAACTATATAGTTCAGTTGTATTAAAAGTGTTAGTGGACAAATAGGAATTAAGAACTTAATCCAAAAATATAGATGTTGAGAAAATTAGATTTACACCTGAATGTTACTTATTAGAAATTACCTTGACAATTATGTTTATATTTCTTAGAAATTATTTTACTGTAGGGTAATCTAATTCTAAAATAACATTTTTTTATTTATTTATCCTGCTAGAATATTATAAAGAACGGACAGATTTTTTGTTTTTAAATAGGGACAAAGATAGTTTTTTTTTTTTATTTTAATTTGCATCTAAACAGTATAATCCAATAATAAAATAAAAAAATGAATTTTCAAAACTTAAGAAAAAATCAAGGGCAAGAAATATTTATATAGCTATAGAACAAACTCTTACAGAAATAGCACTTTATAAGAATATCTTTAGTAAAAAAATTTGGTATTGATTTATTAAAATGTAACAGATGATTCAAATTATGAGCAAATTACTTCATTTTGAGATCATATTACTTAAAAATAGGTTGTTAATTAATTAATCTTTTTTTTCCAAGACTCAAGTATTTGATATCTCAATATTGATGTTACTCGTCGTATCCCACAGCTGGATCCACAGCTGATTCCAGATGGGTTTAAGGATAATTCAAAGATAATTCAAACATTCCAAAATGAATTAATAAGGATCATAACAGACGCCGTGGTTTGTTACGGGTAGAGAAATTCATGACTATCTAGGATTATCTTCTGTTTACGAAGGGATCCAAAAAATTAGCTATAGTTACAAACAGAGGCTAAACAAACATATAAATTATCCGACAGTAAATGTATTGGATAACAGCGATGAAACGAAACGATAACAGGAGACGAAATGTCTCCACGCGCTGGACCTGGGAGATGTAATCAGAGGAGTGACCTGGAGAAGGAACCTAGGAGTTGGACCACAGGATGAATCTGTCACTGTGTAACGATCGTCACTTTGGTAGACTAAAAATTACAGCTATTTCTATTTATCGACGAATATTTGTTTTATCAATAGTATTGTTTTCATATATTGATACTGATGACGTTTTTATTTAATTTTCTTTCGTCGATTTATTTCTAGTGCTATGTTAAGTACTGAACGTTACTTGAATGTTACTTGGACCATTTTACAAGTCTTTTCCTATACATATGAGGTGCTGAATCTCTGTATGGTTTAATGAGGGGTTTCGTCGGGGGCCTCTCTTCACGTGATTATCATGAATAAAATTTACCTTGGTCCCCAATGGGATACCGATTATAAATGCTAACAGATAGACAAAAAAATGACTCAAATCAATTTATTTCGATTTTATAACTTAACTTTAATGAACCCCAATACCCAGGCACACATTTAAAAAGGTAAATTAGTCATTAGCAAGTGTAATGACATATTTCAGTATAATACAATCTTATAATAAAAATGATTAATTTCATTCCAAGTAAATAATTATTTGTGTAAAGAAATTTAAAAAAATTAAATGTACAATAAATTTATGGTTATCAATTTTAAAGTTAATTTGATCTATACAATCTTTGCCAGTGTATAAAGATTAGCCAGTTCCTTTCTTATTTTAAATATAATTTATTTTTATAATTGGAGTACTAAATCACACAAACATGTTGTATGTTCTAATAAGTAAGGGTATTATATTCTATTTAAGGGTAAGGGTATTATATTTAAAAAGGAAAATTATTATTTGTGTCTATGGCACATAAATTTCATATTCTACATAATCTAATTTCGTGATTTTTTTAAATAGCGTGTCACGATACTGTATGGCTAAAATTCATAATACTGTGAACAATAAATATTTTTTTTTTTTTAAGATTGAAAACTATAGAATTTAATGACCAAGGTAGTGGCTATTATATATATATATAAAACACTTTTTTAAGACATAACGAAAATAGTTATTATTTTCAGTTTTCTTTATTTATATGATTATTTATACCTAGAATTAATGATATATATATATATATATATATTCATACAAATACAATTTGAGGTGCTAAGACATAATCTATAGACAAAGCGTAAGACGGATTACACGATGGAGTAGTTAACAGTTTACGTAGATTATATTTGTACGATTATGAGCTAATATGTCAGCACATGCATGTACTTGAAATACTAGTTTCTAAGTAAGACTGACGTATGTATGAGTTTGCACTTAATGTTAAGATACTAGTACGTAGAAGCTAAAAGCGTACTTAATATTCAGGTTTGCAAATAACTACAGAACACCAACGTACGGCGATGTTGTTAAAGGCTTAACTTGTGCATTAGCAGTGTAGAACAGAGCACAGTCTAACTACGCTAACAGTAATAGTAGTATCAGGGTCTACCCTTTTGGACCAAACCGTATCAGGGATAGGAGTGTAGATTTACCAGTGCAGGAGGAGAACTTGTGGGCAACGTTCACGTAACGTACGTAGGCTTGGCTACATTAGCGCCATTAAGTAGCCAACAGGGAGGTCCACGATCGATAGATTCTATTTCCTCCAGCCTTGACATAAAACTACGTCTCTCTCTCTTTCTCTCCCTTTCACTCACTCTCTTTCGCACGCACCAACTCTCACCGGTTCACCCCTCCATTTATCTCTTTTCATTCCATTCTCTCATTTTAACAGTGTGCAATAATGTACATTACTGTGCATCATATAGCGAATAACAGAACGCTTCTTCCTAGATTTTAAGCTCACATGTTTATGTACGGGGAAAGCATTGCGTACTCAGATAATACCACTAAATATTAATAAGTAATTATTAAAATTATTAAAGGCGAACCGTTAAGTTTTTATGATTTCTTGATATTTTCATAAAAAAAAATGTAATAATTAATAAAGTTACTTATATATTATTATTATGCAATTGTTACTGTAGTTAAAAATTAACAGATTTTTTTTTAGCTTTGGTTAGATAGTAATTAAATAAAACTATCTTATATTAATCTTGCTAATAAATAATAAATTCATAATTAATAAATGAATATATATATATATAATCTATTTATTTAAATTTAATCTCAGTAAAGTCTATATCTAAGAAAATAATAACAAACAACAATCCAATGGTTCTATTATCTCACGTACATGTTTTAAATCAATTGATTTGAGTGTTATTTTCTGCCCTTCCTAGCATTGTAACTCTAAAATTCCTAGTTGACGCGTTTTGGAGTAATTCCATTCTCAGAACTACTTTTAGCACTCAAAATGATTATTACCACTCAGAACGCTAATATTAAGTACAAGTGGTACTAATATTAAGCACACATATTTAATTAGATTGCAAAAAAAATGAAAATAATTAATAATTTAAAAAAATACCTATAATATAGTAATTTACTCAAAATAATTATAACCACTCAGAGTGCTACAAGTAGTGTTTTGAAATACCACTTAAATCGATTATGATAATCCTAGCGGAAATATAAAATATTCTAAAAAAATATAAAAAAAAACATATATTTTAAATTAACCTATATAAATGGATTTAAAACAAGCAATAACACTAATAATTTAACCCAGATTTTGAGAACAAGTTGTAAATCATCAAAATTAAATTAACGTAGCATCAAGTTCAACCTTTAATAGAAGAAAATAAGGAATGCAATAAGCAATCTAATTTTATTTGATACCTTCAAGTAAACTTACGTAATAATTACCATCCGGTGGTATACGTTCCGTTTCGATTGTTTGAGAAAAATAATTAAATACATCTATTTAAATGAAATAAAACCTTAATAATTTAATGAAAATTAAATTCCCAACAAATTACCTTCTTTAAATTTTTATATGCTTAACTAAATATATCCTGTTTTAATTAAAGTTTTTTCTTAAAAAATTATCTCTCCCTTAAATTACAACCAATATTGATTATATTAATTGTTTAATCTGAAAAAATTAAATTGTAATAACTGTTATAAAATCAACAAAAAAAAATAAGTGAAAAAAATAATATTTATAAAAAAATTCAGGAAAATCTGCTGAATGCCAATATATTTTTATTACACTTTATAATTAATTAGAAATAAATTAAAATCACTATATTAAAACTGTATTAATAATTCACTATATTAATAATTCTCAGAAAAGAGGCAGCGTAAGTACATAAGAAAAACAATTAAACTATATATAAAGTTTTTATTCCTATAATAATTAAAATCAATAAAAATAAATAAATTTCTTATAAGTGTGTAAATACTGGATTTATATTATTTTGTGTGTTTGTGTGTGAATGTGGTGATAAAAGTCGAAAAATAACTTAATTATTGTGTTATTTAAATGATTATGAACTGAATGACTGGAGAAAATTGTGTATTGAATGATTATAAGAAAATAGCAAAATGTTAGATTAAAACAGAAAAAAAAGAATTATTAAGTAAAATTTTATTACCTATGAAATAAACTACAAACAGCAATTTTTTTTTTTTTTTTAATAAATTATATTTGCATAAAATTATTAGTACGAACTTCATAGGCCTACATTTCAAAATAGTTATTCTAATAAAATATTTAAGTAAAAATAAAAAAAAATCATTTACTATAATTAAGCCATTACAGCTATTAATCCATTTAAATTAAGCACATTGTAAATAGATGAGAATAATTAATTTAAAGAAAAAAACGAAAAATACGTATAATTTAAAGTTAAGTGATAACATCTAAATATGGTAAGTAAATAATAAGATATAAATTAAAAAAAAAAAAAAATTGCAATTGAAAATTTGAGTCATTATCACAAAAAATATATTGCTAATAAATTTGTAAAACAAAAATGTATTTTACTTCGTTCATGTAACTGATAAACCACTCAAGGTATTAAAAAAAAAAAAAATCTGAAGAATTTTAAATACGAAATTTAAAAATCTACCAACTGGTACTTTTACTTTTCAAATTAACTTCATTTAATTAAAACAAAAATATATTAATTTTTTTTAAGTATTAAATATCACATTTTTATTGATTTTTTTTTACATTTATTTTTTTTTTTTAATTTTTTCTTTTTTTTAATAAATATACAGAATATTTCAGCAACAAACATTAATTAAGGAATCATTAAAAGCATGCATGCAGTGTAATTATAGTGGTAGAAGAGAAGAGTGGGTTGTTCAACAGTCAAGAGAGTGTGTGCGGGTGTGAGTGTAGTACAGCGTAGGGAGGATAAGGAAATAGGTAGCCGGGGTGGATGTGGATGGACAAGCTTTGGTTGCTCTAAGCGCAGCAAGCTGCAATGTAACGCGAAGCGGCACAAACCTATTATTCAAAATGTCTAACTTCGGCTTACAAAGTGAGGATGAGGGATAGGGCCTGGTGTAAGTTACAAAAAAAACCAACACGTGGGGTTTGAGCGGGAAAAAACGCATCGCGGCGCGGGACGTGGAGGAGGGTGTGGTCAGTGCGCGCGCACGACCTCATTATGTATGCAGAAAACGGCGGCCATCATGGATTTCTTCTGGTACACAGGCCTACCGTATTTATTTCAAAAAATCGCCATAAAAAGGGTGAAAGACACCCCCACTGTAGTTGGGCGGAGTCAACTCTCCCCCACCCGGATTTCACGTTGTCGATCCACCCCTTTTTCGTCGATACGGACCCCACCTACGCGCACAACCCGGCGAAGTATCCCAACGAAGAAATGGAAGCCTCCGTAAAAATGCATCAATCATTTTTCTTTCTGGAGGGGATACCTCGTTGCAACGGGGTGGCGCAGGGAAATGTTAAAATATAACGAAGGTAAAAACTATGCACGTTGATTACACATTAGCGGTCTAGCCTCTCGCTAGCAGCGAGAGGTTTACTTGTAGTTCTTTCGTACCGTCCACTTTTACTAACTGGAATAACACAATTCTATCTATAACAAAACTAAAACTCAAAACCAGATGTTTATCGACATAAAACATTTCCAAAAACACTTAGAAACAAACTGTACTCTTGATATTAGTGTAAATACACAAAAACTGAAATACTGCTATAATGAAATTACCAAAGAATAAACATCATCATAATTCAAACAAATTTATTTTAATTTTTCAAAGAAAAATTTTAAAAAATTTTTTAAAAATTAAAATTTTTTTTTTAAATTTAAAAAAAAAAAAAAGTTAATTAAAAAAAATTATAAATATAAAATGAAAATTAAATCCAGAAAAGCAATATATAATCTTTTGAAATAAATAAAACGTTTCAATTAAAAATTATGTATTGTAATACGAAATCACTCATTAAAAACAAAAATATTAGAAGGAATTTAAAAGAAGAAAATAAAAAAGGAAATCGATTTGAAAAAAAAATTGTAACCTTATTACTATAGAGCATATAGTTATAATTTGAAAAATTACTATTTAATAATTATAATTTGAATTTAAAAAAAATAATAAATAAATATTAATAGAAAATGTACGAGATTAAATAAAAATTTGAATAAATCATTCATTCAAGTCATTTCTTGGTAAATAATTTAAAAAAAATCATAGTGGCATTAAATTGAAAAAAAAATTAATTGTAACACTTTGGGTAAATGAAATAAAAATCCAAAGATATTCTATAATATGTTAAGAAAACATACAGAATTTTTACAATATAAAAAAAAAATACTAAGAAAATATTTTTTCATATTTATTAACTTATTTGTAATTTATTTATTTATTAACATTTCAACAAAACCTTATACTGAAAATTAAATAAACACCGAAAATAAAAATAAAAATAATTTATTAGGCTAACAGGAAAAAATAATAATTGTTTTATTAAGACAATTATAATCAACGTAAAAAAATCTTGTATTCGTAATTAATTCACATAAATAAAAAAAAAAAAAAAAAAAAAAAATGAGTAAAAATATTCCGTTACAATAATGGTAAGATTATTAAGAAATTTAAGTTAGTATGTGCAGTTGCACCTCTACAATGCTATATAATAGAAAGGAACTTCTGCGCATGCGTCATTTTAGACAAAGACGCGGGAATCGATATTGCCAACTTCTCTCAACTTGAAGTGGTACGATTTCTTCATTGATTTACAAAAAAGGATTTAGTCTAAATAAAAAGTACTATAAATTCCCCAAAAAATTGAATGTTTAAAAAAAAATTAATCCCAAATTTATTTTATGATTAAATTTGTTTTTTAACCTTAAAAAAAATCTTATCCTCAAAGTTTGCACTTGAGTACTTCCAATAGTCTTGAACTATAACACTTCGTAAATACTAGCATATTATTTTTAATTAAACTTTATTTAATAACTTAACAAAAGATAATTTAATTTTTGATTTCTGTGATTTAATTATTAATTTTTTAAGTTAACCAATGAATGGGAATAAAATTTTTCAGTTTTCTTCTTTACAAAAATATATGTATATATTTGTAGTAATAATTTAACGATATAATTAGCGTTTCTTAGTTTTACTTTAAACAGTACACAGAAAAAAAAAACGCGTGTTTAAATCACATTTAAAAGAAAGTAAATAACCTAGGTTATGTATATAATATAGAGACGATGAAATATATGTTTTTTTTTAAATAACTCACTGTCATATAAACACCAAACAGAAACAAAATTTTACTCATATATTTTTCATATATCAATTTTCTCATATTCATTCAATTTTTTCTCATATTTTTTCAATTCAATTTTCTCATATTTTTTTGTATTAAAAAAATCGTTAAATGATATATGATATATATATAATATAATAGTAAAAAAATATATTCCGAGTCTTAAAATTTCATTTAAATATTATTTGCAAATTATAAAATTTGCAAAGATTTTTACTTCCTTGTACGAAGTAAAGGAAGTATTGTGATCGCGAAAAATTTCGGTTTTCAGATTTCAACGGAAATATCCATTTTCAACATCCCTGAATCCATTTTCACTAGTTTCAGCGTTATGTTTGTACGTAAATACGTATGTATCGCGCATAACTCAAAAATATTAGCCGTAAAATGTTAAAATTTTGGATTTAGGACTGTTGTAACATCTAGTTGTCACTTCTCCTTTTGATTGCAATCAACTTGACCAAAAGTATCAAAAAAAATTCAGAAAAATTGGATTTTGGTCTTTTTTTAAGTGATTTTAATCTTCTTTTTAAGCCCTCATCGAGAGCTTTTCAACGATATATCACAAGTGGTACTTATTTTCATTAGTTCCAGAGTTATATCCAAATAAAATGTTAATTAATGGAATATTTGGATCTTACAAGGGTAAGGTACATCGGTTCAATCCGACTTCATCTGCTTTTTTTAACTTTTTTTTTTAATTTTAATATATTGATTTATTAATAATTAAACAACAATAAATAAAATATGAAAGAATATCAGAAGTTATTAATGAAATAAAATTTTATGTACATTTCATTTAAAAAAAAAATGTGCATATGTAATTTAACAGGCGTACAAATGTGTCCAAAGGCGTGTCCAAAGGTGTCCGCAGCAGATTTTTATTTATCATAAATTTTCAACAAAAAAAAATTCGTTGTAAAATTAGGGTAAATAACATTTTAATACTTTTTGCGATTTATATTTAATTTTAATTTAAATTTGCATTAAAGTGTCCATGATTAGGGTAAAATAATTCATACAAATTGTGGTTTTATTAAATTACGTTTTGCAAAAGTTATTTTAATTTTATATTTTTATAATTACTTTAATTTTTTTAATTAGTGGGGAAGAATGGATAAATATTTGCTTTAACTTATAAAATAACCAAGAACTGACTAAAACGATGTTCTAAGAAAAAATTAAACTAAAATAAAGATTGAATCTATAACATAAAGCTAACTACGTATAACATACCTAGAAAAATTTTGAAGAGAAGAAAGCCAGTGGTTATCGCAGCCTCCAGTTGAAGAATGATTAGACTACAAGACTTTACCAGGGAAGCCAACAAGTGTTGGCTAGACCAAACCGGTCTTAAGGGTCAAAATCTTCCCCATCATCTTCAATTCACCCCTAAAAATACTGGACACTGTATTGTGTGAACCTGCGCTTCCACCTTCACCCCAATATATTACACCAACACAGGTCGTGGTCTCACCTAAGTTCAAGATCAAGTAACTAGTTTTTGGGCAGGTACGCCCCAATGAGTTTGTTCTTTTGAGGGTGTCATGTTAGAAACTGGTTTATAGGTAGCTAATATATTTTATTTAAGCAAATACTTCGACTAAAAAAGAATTAATTTTAAAGGTTGTGGTTTGCAAAAGACCGTTATGATTTAGCGAATAGGTTAACTGAAAAATTAATTCAGTAACAAGACAATTCTCATAATTTCATTAGAAACAAATCAAGATTGTAACATCTTTTTTTAACACCAATAATTATATCAATCTAATTGACAAAATTTATTTCAAAACAAAGAGGTAAAAAAAGCAATATTCACTCCATAACATTTTATAACAGAAAAACTACATAAATTCAAGAAAAAATATTTATTGTTTTTATCCATTTAGATAAATATCTATTGTATTATAAATTTTCCGACATTTTTTTTATAATTTTCCAGTGGATATCAAAGATACTAAAAAAGTATAAATTCTTTCAAAAATATCTAGTATTTAGAAGTTTTTACAAAGAATGTAGATTTATTTCCTCTACTAAACACAAATGATGTTTAAAATAAAAAAAAAGTAAAAATAAGTAATTATAATTCACCTGTAGCATAATCTGAATTCAAAATTTAAAAAAATTATAACAACAGAAATAATTATCAAGAATTATTACCTTAATTTTCATAATATGTATGAGGTTCATCTATTACTTAAACGTTAAGAAAATTAAAATAATTTTATAATATTACTAGTATAAAACGTCAGTAATATAAATTCATGATTAATTTGAGAAAACAACGTTAAATATTAGTGTCTAAAACAGAAATAAAGATAAAACAACATAGTTAAAAAAATCGTCATTACATAAAATTTGTCACTAGTTGTACAATAAAATACCTGATGTAGACACAACATGATTTCCTTGTATGCCTATTAAATTATATATACACATTTTTTTAAAATGAAAAGTACATAAAATTTTATTTCATTAATAACTTCTGATAATTTTTCATATTTTTTTTTATTGTTATTGAATTTTTATTTACTGTAAAGATTTTTTTACAATCGGAGTTAATAATTATTAACATATCAATATATTTAAATTAAAAAAGAAATAGTTTAAAAAAAAGGAAATGAAATCCGACTTCATTTATACCGAATTTTTTTTTAGGAAGTATTGATAAGATAATATTGCATACTTTGTACAAGGAAGTATACAAAATAAATCTTTTTTTTACTTAAAATTCTTGGTTTTAGCAGTTAACAATTTACAAATTAAATTTGTTTTTTAGATTCAATCTCAGTTCATACAGATCCAAATAACAAATGGTTTTTATCTAAAATTATTCTAAAAATATAACCAAAAGTCAGAAAGTGACTTTTTCTTATCTGCAACCACTTGTTTCTAATTTGGAACTGACGTAATTATAAAGTAAACTTTGGTCATCTAATCCTTTCTAATACACCTTTAAAACGTTGATTTCCAGGTAAGGAAAAGATTTCCCGGACAGGTTATTAGAAAATAGCTCTCCTGTCAAACCATACAATTACCAAGTGACTAAATTCGTGTAAAGTTAACGTGCTAAGAAAATAATCTCCATATTCTTAGTACGGATTAATTAGAAGGCCAGTCATAGTTCACAAAATAATTCAAAAAAGAAAAGACAGCGAACAAAATGAATGGACAATAAACCAAGTACGCATGTATTTCAAGGTCCCTGTAGGTGTGAGAACTCACCTCTTTCATAATTCTACGATACATCCGGTATATTCTTAATAGAAATGGGAGTAATACGTAAGTGATGAATGAATTTTTTTATACCAATTGAAATATTAATTCCAAAAAATTGCTTTTTCCTTCAGAAACAAAAAAGGGACCCCGGATTAGGTTCAAGCTTTCTTCAGGAAATAAAACTCCACACGTACTCCTACATTTAGAATATCTGATCGTGGGAGAATATGACTAATTATATAAAATGGATTTGAATATTTGTGATAACGATGTAATTTGATTTTTTGGGTTAAAATTTTTAAAACTGTTAGGTTTTATTGCCCTGGAAATGAGAATTAATAAATCCCAAGCTGTAACAATTTTTGCAATTTCAAATTGTTGCGAGTACGTACAACATACTCACTACCTTCTTGAATTACTTCTTATTTCTTGAATTGTAATAAGGTTAGAAATCTCACTTGTCTCTGTTTCCATCTCTGTTAATTTCCAGTTATTTAAAAAACAAACCCAGGATTTTTGTTTACTCAACCTCTTTATTCTCTTTTCCTTTGGCTTTTCAGTAGTTTTGAACCAGCAATAGCTGTTCCAATAGTTTTATTACTTCATATTTCTTGAATTGTAATAAGGTTTAGAAATATCACTTGTCATCTGCTTCCATTTCTGTTAATTTCCAGTTATCTTAGAAACAAACCTAGGAATTTTCGTTTATTCTATTTCTTAATTCTCTCTTACCTTTGGCTATCCAGTAGTTTTGAACCGTTCAGTTCACCATTCATCACTACAATAATAATAATCTTTTTCATCATCCCTTTGAAGAAAATGACCAATCCATTCCCCTCGTCAACTTTTTATCATTGGCAATAAGCCAGGTTTCCTTAGACAAGTTCAGTCCTGACTTTACCTATTCACCATCAACTACTATCTTCAAATTAGACGTGGAATTTTTTTAGTATCTTATTTCGAACAACTAAAATTTTCTTCTTCGCCATTCTCTACTATTGTAATCTATATTTTACAGGTTTTATTACTGATTTATTTTCTACGAAATGGGATTTTGCTTTTTAAGTAGAAAAAAATATATGCATTTTATTGAAAGTATATTTAGAAAGTATTTAACTCTGCTCTTATGTATTCTAAATCTTAGAGATCTACGTTAAGATTTGGAAATGAATTTATTTTTCTAAGTTATATTTTTTATAGATTTATTTCTGATTCATATATTATTACAACTCACTTGAAAAAAAAATGATTAAAAGCTTCATGTAAGAAATAATAATAATATAAATACGATTTTTTCTTCAAATACTCAAATAAGTAATAAATAAAAAATATTTTTTATATAAAAAATATAAAACTTAAGAAATTATCTTATAGACTGTGCTCTCAATATTAGTTTTATTTTGCTTGTTTGTTTTTTAAGTAACACATATTTTTTTGCTTTGGATTACTGCAGGTTGGTATGGTAAATTAAAAACTACATTTTTCTTTATAATTAAGAATTAATAATGAACCATGTAAATCTAGAACACATCAAACTATACCCGTAAGTTTTGAAAAGCATAGTTTCGGATTCAGAAAATTCCATTTTTTTTCTTTTTAGTAGATCCAATAACTAACGTTCTTTTTTAAATCCTAAAACGATTGTGGTTTAAATCTATAATTGTAAAATCATCGTAGAATTAACTTAAAATCAGCTAAATCAGTTTAAGATCGTAAAGAATATTAAGATTTATTCGACTGAAGGAAACACAAAATTAAACTGAAGAACAAGGAACAGTGTACATATGTAAGAAATGGAAGTAAATGTTTGTTAACGTAAGAAAAAACATCTTGATAAAATATAACTACATACGTAACCGTCCAAAATAAAATTAAAAAATCAATTAAAATTTCAGTTACTGAAAATATAATTCGGTTACAATTTCCTTTCATCAAGTACTATTCTAGTCTCATTAAGAAATTAAACGAACTTATTATCAAAAAAATCAAAAAAAAAAAATCCAGAAGATCTTTCAATTTAGCAAATAAACATTAACTGTAGTTATGTAACAAATTTTAAACATCTACGCGTAAATAGAAAATATAACAAATCTACCTTCATATTTTAATTTAGTTTTAAAGATACATTAGATCTGACAATGGTTTCACAAGTAACTTATTTTATCATAAAACATAACATAAAACAATATAAATAAAAGGCAATTGTTATAATGTATTCAGGATGTATCTGAAATACGTTCAGCCCTATAATTTTACTACAATACGTTTCATATGACTTTGTCATTGGCAAAATATGTGAGATAAATCAACACTAATGCTTTTTCTAAGAGTAACGATGCCCGCTGTATATAAAGCAGGAGCTAAAAAAGGATAGTGAACATAGTGATGACATCACTTTTAAGGGTGAATATCGCTTATATTTTGGTTGACTTGATGTATTAACAGTACATTTGGTTTACTAAAAAATGTAATATTATGTCTAATTTTCATTCCTATCTTTCCCTTATAAGCTTAGCATGAAATGATTGTAATTACTGAGAATTACTATGCCATTGTTGGGAATAATATATATAATCAGATCACTTACAGTAATTTAATTGTGATACCTAACGCAGAATTTTTCAGTATTTTTTTATCATAACTATTTTTTTCCTCTTAGTAAAACATACAAGAAGATATTTTTATAATTAATCAAGATGCTATTAAAATTATGTACACCACGCAATTTTATAAATGGTGATTTCAAAATATAAACATCAAGACTCGAAACGTTAAAATGTAAAATATTTACAGATCAAACAGCATTTGATCATTAAATATTCAGTTTAAAAATAACGATGAAATAGAATGGTATTTTTAGGTATATTTTATCATAAACTAAATGAAACTAATATAGATGATATTTTTTTTATTGTTAAAAAAGTATAAAACATTGAATGTTCTTTCACTGAAACAATGATAGATAGATCCTATAAGGGATCTATAGGAGAGCATGCATTTTCTTAAAGAAAGAAGGTGGAATAAAACAGCCTGTTTTATTAACCTAATGTTTTCATCTAAGATTCAATTAGGGAGAAAGTAGTGGCGACTTTTACTTTTTAATTTTATAATTGTTATTAAAGTTCCTGCTCCATTCAATTTAGTTACTTTATGTTTATGTTGCATTATTTATAAATATAAAAAAAACTATTCCAAAACCTAAAATGCTATTTCCATAAAAAAATTCCATTAAACTGCTATTTACTTCAATTAATTAGAATTGAGGAAAAAATAATTTTTTTTCTAACGAAGCATGTGATGTTGAATTATTATAATACCTAAAGAAGATTACAGATCAACAAAACTTACTTCTGCTTCGATACTTTTAAAACAAACATAATAATGTACATGAATACAGAGATTACACCAGTTAAGAACTGAAAAGTTATTCGATAATAGAACAATAGCCTTATTAGGCAATTTAAAAATAACATCAATATATATTACTAGCCAGTCGCGTGAGCGAAGCGAGCCCCGACGATGTATTAAATATACATCTTGAGCCAGAGACCTACGCCATCTAGATCTCCGGGCCCGGGTGGGCACAGGCAAACGCCGGGACCACGGGGACCTAGGACCGCAGAGCTTGCTTCGGTTGCCACTTCCGTCTAGCCATAGGTCTCCACCCCCTCTAAACCCACGCAATGTTCGCTAATCACATGGTTGTGAGAATAATACTGATAAATAACAATTAAAATATTCAGACTTTTTAGAAACCTGAAAAAGAAAATAAATTACAAAAGACAGAGTAGTAGTAACTTCTTTATTTTTGTCTAGCCTTCGGAACCACTGTAAGATATTCACAAGATGAAAGAGGATGATATGTATGAATTGTAATTTTGTACAGTCTCAGGTCGACCGTACCTGAGATGTGTGGTTAACTGAAACCCAACTACCAAAGAACACCGGTATCCACGATCTAGTATTCAAATCTGTTTTATTAAGAAGCATAATGATAGTATTTTAAATAGCGAAACGTTGTGCCACCACGTTATATAATTTCTTGAAGAAAAGTCTTTACTAAGATTTGAACCGTAGAACTCGCGACTTCAAAATCAGCTGATCTGCGATAATGAGCTTACTACTAGATCAACCCGGTGGATCAAAATAGTAGAAATTAACGTACAAAGACCTTGAAGACGAAAACTTCATAACTTATTTCTGTTGCCACGGTGATATAAATGTAATATAGAGCAAAAAGATAATTCTTCTTTTCTTTAATGAATATCTTTAATTAAATTAACCCTGAAGGGAGCTAGGACCCGGTATTTGACTTAAAACCTTCCCTGAAAAAACATGAATGTATCCTGCAAATTTGAAAGCAATCTATTATTTGATTCTCGCGCGATGCAAGAACAAAGAAAGTTTCGCATTTACGTATAAGATTTATTTATTTTTCTTTCCAACAGCACAGTATATAAAATGATGAATCTCATTTTATAGGCCTATTACAGGCCTTTTGCTGTTAACATCAGTTGTTCAGTGATATCCAAATTAGAATTAGTTGAATAATTGGTGAGCATTTCTTTTTATTTTGTGGTTATTTTATTAAGAAACATAATGATAGTATTTCAAATAGCGAAACGCTGTGCCATCACGTTATACAATTTATTGATTAAAAGTAAATAATTTATGTTTAAAGACTAAGGCAGTAGTTTAAGTGCTTTTAAATGAATATACATAATATTAATTGACAATAAAGACAGAATTATACTCGTATAAGTACAAATATTTTTACCTTATATTCTTAGCAGAATTTTTTTTCTACTGCCTACCGTCATTATATTTAATGGAACATTAAGGGTAAAATTTTAATTTTTATAACTTTATTCCGATCAAAGTCTGGTTGTACGTATTTCAGTTATATTCAATATATTAACTAGTCTAATTTGTTAAAATATCAATGAATAAGGAAATAAACGTATTTAAGTTCCGACAGATAAAGTTTACGAGAGAATTCAATTGCAGAATTAAAAATCTGAGAATGATCGCAGATAAAATCTCAGTGGATGCAGTTCTTTTATTACTTATAGCTATTTTATCATTTATTGTTTCTATAATTTTTTAACTATAATTTTTTCACTAAGAAAACTGTTCTGGAATTAGAGTGTTCCTGTAAGCTATTATAAATATATATTTTTTAATAATCACATCAAGTTTGAATATTAATTAACAGATAATTTTTAGGGACCTATGCAACTGAACTGTTCAAATAGCTAGTAAACTGTGTTTTCATCCAAATTATACGTAACCTTTTTTATCTAAATATCTTTTTAAAAGAAAAAATCAAAATTTCATTTTAAATTTTTTTTGTTTTTTTCTAAAAGAGAAAAACATTTTGGAGATTATCGGAAAAAGATTAAAGGGTAATAAAAATTATCCTGAAAAATTATTTAGGATTTGACAGTATTTCTATTAATAGGAATCCGTCTGCTTAATTGTTCAGAACTTATGGAACATTTTTTTTTGCAGACAGAGGATAAAAAAGCTGAAAATTGAAGTGTGTGTGTGTATATATACATAAGTATTAAATCAAAATTCTAAAAATAAATTTTATTAATTTATTTATCTACAGATTTAAAGTCTGTAAAAATATTTTGTCTTCTGTGGGATATAAATAGAGTAAAATATAGATATTCCAAAGAAAGCAGACGACTTGAACATTAAGTATTCATCGAGATGTAAAATATTTTAATTTTGTCTTCCTAAAAGTTAAGTAGTTTTATTTATACAAATTTATTTTAGTACTCCTAAAATATAAAGCCATTTCCGGTTAAGAAAATGCCACTAACAGAAATCGAGTAGTTTTCTTCCTGCTTTACGTTCGTAACAAAAATGTTTTGTTTTTCTATTATCTGGTTTTTCTTATAGTTTTTAGAAGCAGAAAGATCTCAACTTCAACACTATCCACTATCCACTACAAACATCTTCCTCTAAAATTCTATTAAATACTCGGTAAAAAACATTCCATTTTGAAAATTTAAAGTTTTCCCTAAAACAAAAAATACGGTATTATTAGGCAGAATGAAGAATCAACAACTATTATCTGATTTAGGATGAAAAACATTTGGTAATACATTTTTTTGCGCTCAAAGGATTCTTTTGTGAAAAACTTCCCGATCGTCTTGTGCTTAACAAGAAGCTGTTAAACTTCATATTTTTTATATATTTTTTTAGTTTAAGCTGATGATTAACTTATCGTAGAGTTTTCCGGAAATCATCGGGGTACAGATAATTACTCATTTTTAACTAAAAAAATATATGATGAAAGAACGATAATTACAATTTAATCGGATAATTGAATTAATCTTTATTCTGCAGTGTGCTTCTGCTGAAAAGGAAAGATCTTCCGTATTCTGTAATTCTACATCTAGTACAAATATCCAGAGCTACAAGCTTTTTATTACATCTACAATGACCTATCTGTTTGATGTTAATTAATAAACATCAAACCAGTTTTTGGAGATACATCTTATAAGTAAGAACATAAATGTTAATTTATAATATATTGATATAATAATATTATTTTTTACAACCTTATAATTCTATGTTAAATCTAAACATAAATTTTAACTCGTACTAAATTATAAAATCTTATTTAACTTTTACTTAAGAAACGTTAATTTAACTTTGTTGATGAATTATATGATACATTATGTGTCTATAAACAACTTCAATAAATAGGCAGGTTTTAAATATGTATACATGTATTATATACATTTTTTAATTTGTCCACCATTTGGAGCGATTTTGTAAAGGAAGTTCTTCTGGCAATTTTTTTCCATAACTTTAGGAGTCGTTTATTTAAATGAATAATGTTATTAACTACATCAACAAGAAAATATATTTTGTATTTCTTTTTCGTTAACGTTATTTAATGTTGGATTATTATGTAGATTGATGACGGATAATCATTTTTGCATTAAAGAATGTTTACACAATAATGTATTTGAAAGGCTTCAGAGTACTGGACATTATTAAGATTTCTACTTCATTACTGGCTGGAATTTATCAATGCTTATTATACCTTTGATTTAATATTGATGTTTAGAATGTATTTAATTAAGATTTCTTTGTAAGCTGACTATTGTCATGAATTTTACTTAAAGGTTTCTAATCCTCGAAACCGATTGTAAATAATACACAAAAATGTATGGTTACACAAAAATTCAAGGTAAAATATATAGTGTTTCTTAATTCTAGACAGCCTTAACTTATGTTCATTAAACATAAGTCTCTTTATCTAGTTAATAGTTTCTTAATGTTGTATTTCTACCATCCTTTTTGTTTTTTTTTTTTTTAAATGAAGGGTTTTTGGTTGTATTTTCTCATGAGAGGAGTATTTTTATATGGGTAACGTATTTTGTAAGCCTATTAAAAAAACATTTTAAATAGAAAACCTAAATAAGAATAATACTAAAGTAATTAAAGTTAAATTGGTGTTGTGTGTTTTTAATTCTATGAAAACGTACAAAAGCCGAAACTAAATAAATAATTGAAAATGTATTATTTCTTAGAAAGCGAATTTTTTTAAGTCGGTTTTTATTTAAGTTTAATTTATTAGTTTAGGTTATATATCTTGTAATTACTTATAAAATTATAATAAAGCCGAATCAAAAATTCTACGTATAGAAAAAGAAATTTCTTAAGATCAGCGTAATCCAAAAACTATATTTTTCAAACAAAAACACTATAGCCGAAATTTTATTATAAGGCATGGAAAACAAAACTATGTATACACATAGTACTGTATTGTTATATACCACAGTTATACAATCGTGTTTTTTTTTCATATTTTTTTAATAATAAATTTACTTGTATAAATGTAAAAAAATAATCAAAATTAATAAAACCAGTTTGATATTTTTGACTATTTGAAATATATACCAAATTATACTGCATATTTTTCCTATATTTCTATTTAATATACAAAATAACGTTTACGAAACGAAAACACAACATTTAAAAATATTTTAAAACATAATGCAATACTGCATAAATACTCAATCCTATAAATGGAATATTTGCAATTTGTTTCACGTAATATTTTAAATAAAATATCTATTCAGATTACTTTGTGCTTTTAAATCTCTTTAAATTGAAAAAAAAATATGTTTCACAAATAATAAATCTATTTAAAATAATCTTATGAACTAATAACCCAATATCAAAAGATTCAAAAGGTTATAAATGCCACTCTCCGTGAGGTATGGTTGAGGGAAAAGTACTTTAAAAAAGTCATTATGATAATGTTAAGATTGACCTGAAATTTTCAGTTGATTCTTTAAAAGGCTCGGAATTATTGCCCAAAAAAAGTCTTAAAATCAAAACTTTTATACGTGATATATACATTTAAGAGTGTTTATTACGACCCTAAGGAAGTCATATTATTTCCTAAAAATGGGCATCGAGAAATCAAAAAATTTTACATCATTATATACCATATGTAACTTTTATGAAAAAAAAACAAGTACTAATTACTTATTTTTAACAATATTATAGTTGTGGCGTTTTTTTATTCTTTTAGACCAAAGCCTATTTATACTTTTATGGTAACATATCTAAGACAAGATCTGTTTTTAGTTACACAATTTTAAAAGAAGTTTTTGTTTTAGGCTATATCAACTGTTTTGTTTTTTTTTTTGCATTGGATACAACATAATATATAAAAAACAACTTACAAATACATTTTTTTAAAAACTGTCAGAATTAGGAAAATATAATTTATGAATTACTGATTAAAAAAAGGCTGTTTTTTTAGGAAATATTATGTTAAATATTTAAATTAATAATTTCTCTCATTTCCTTTGTGTTTTTACACCATTAAAATAATTTTTTACGCATTTTTTTTTTTGCAATACATATGAAGTGATTTAATGAATGAATTTTTTGATTATTATTTTTCCCATTAGAAAAAGGTTAACCTTGTAAAAACCTTTTTTTTTAATGAAAATTCGGATAAGTTTGTAAAATGTATCCAGTTTATGAAATTAGTATATCTATGAAAGTTAATCATTACATTTAAAATAAAAATAAAATAATAACGAATATAAGAATCATTTAACAAAAATAACTTTCCAAAAATTTATTTCTTTTGTTTTTAAATGTAAAGAACAAAACTGCAGTTCATAGGTTAATAACTTAAATTACATGTATTTCATAACAAGAAAGATTATTATATTGTTTTGGATGAAATCTAACTCAATCAACCATCGGTTTTGTAAACCAAACGCATTCTTCGATACTAACAGTCTATCAATATTATTTCAGTTAAATAATTTACGAGATTTTCTAACATAAATCACACATATATATAAACACTTGTTACACACAAAATTATACACAACTGCACACAAAACTAGATGTGCATATATACATATGATGACTTTAAAAACAGAATTTTATGTCTTAAATACGTGCTGGTTTTCTTATAATCATAATAAATACCTCTACCGACACAAAATAATCCTACAGTATTTTTAAAATTATGTAGTAAAAATGTCTAGCACTAAAAGATGTTAAAAAAGTTTCTAATATCATCATTAAAATCTATAATAAAAGGAACCTTTTCTAGTACTAGATTTTTTACTACATAATTTTTAAAATACTGCACCATTATTTTGTTTTGGTAGATATTAAAAAAAATTCAGAATTTCACATAAACATCAGGTACAATTATAATATAAAAAATAATATAAAAAAAATATATATATAATATAAAAAATAGTACTCGGTTATCAGAAAAAATAGTAAAGTTTTATTTATTTTTTTATAAATACTCATATTACTGATCGAATGATGGAATAAAGAAAAAATACTATACAAATTTATTCAAAGAATTATTTTCAAAAAGAATTTAACAATTTTTCACTTTGATTTTATAATTTTATAAAATATGCGCAAAACCTAACCTAGTATTTTTAGAAGCTGCATCGTTTTTTTTCAAATTAAGGCATCATAAAAATCTTATATAACCCTATCTTGTATTTTTCTCTAAGAACAGAGAATGCATCAGTAAAAATTTATTTATATCTACTAATTTTGTTTTCTAAAAATAGTTACCGCTTATATACCGTTATGTTTAAATCACCTGAATCCGTTCGGTAAATAAAATAATATATGGCGCCGGAGTTTTGTTGCTGTTTTATGAAATTTTTACAGATTAATCAACTAAAAGCATTAATGAAACTAAAGCATTAATGAATATTAAAAACGTTTTATCGTAATAAAGAGTATAAGGACATTATATTTTATTATTCTACAATAATTTCTAAATATTTAATAAACAGAGAAATTATGTATGAATAAAGTAGCACAAAATATAATATATTGATAGTATATTACCAGTATTTATATTAATTTTTAAGATCTAATTATTAATTTTAAGATATAAATATTTCAGCAACTTCTGAGCTCATCAGATCTAATATGAAGTTGGATTCATAATGTAAACAAAAAAAAAAGAATTAAAGAACATAAAATTAATTTAGCTTTGACTTATTAGGAAACAAAAATTACAGAAATAATATGAACTAAATGACTAACACATTAAAAAATATAATTACTTTGTTCCAAAAATAAAAAAATATAATAGATAGGCCCAGCCAAAATCTTTTAATAACGGTTACTGTATCAAATGTTTATCGAAAGTTAAATAAAAAAAAAAAAAGAAATAAATTATTCCTTGGCTAACTTACATAAAATGACCACAAAAAACAAGTTTTATTTTAAACTTCTAAGAAAATTTTACAAAAAAAACATAATGTGACCTATAAGAAAAACTAACGCGTAAAAATACGTAAACAAAATTATATAATCAATTTTTGTTCTTCGAACAAAATGAAAACACATTTTCACTGTTTACAAGAATAATTTATTATGTTTGGTGAAGTAAAGTGTCTTAGAAATAAGAATACAAATTCTCAGCTAGGTTTTTTCTCACAAATCGTATATTTACAATCGGTTCCGAATAAGGAACCACAAGTAAATCGTACTATACCTATAAAAATAAAGATATTTATAAATAAATCACATGTATACAATAAAGACTATATAATAATAAACACACTAAGATCGATTGGGATCACAAAGTTAGAAGAGATCAACAAAACTCTAATGAAAAAACTAACTAAAAAAGACTTCATAACATTATTAACAAAATAGTAACATAACAAGCTTACGGAAATAAATTCAAGGAAGGCTCCTCATTAAAGCACAGTAAAGATGTTCATCACATGTCTGATACGAACCAGTTCAAGTGTCACACAGATGCCTCAAGTTCAGCACGTGTAGGCGTTTCAATCGCCAGACATCTTCACTGTTGTCTAGGAAATTATCTGCTAGAAAGTTCACATGATTGTCTAATCGTCCTCTGTAACTTGAACCGAACCTAACGCAAACCATGGTAGTCGTGAATTTCCACGTTCCAAGCGAACCACGGTGTCTCTGTAGTGAATTTCGCCAACTTATTCTAAGAACGGTGAATAATGTCGACGTTACTTTTGCTCATCGAAAAAACCGACCAGCCATAGCTGTGTATGCCAAACGTACAAATTGCTTTTAGAATCACTTTGTACATCAAACGTTTGTTGGTAGGGACAGGTGCTAGTTTCTATTTAACAACCAATAAAACCTCTTATAATTAGTGTTAGGTTGTTTCCGTTTCTCTTTCACGTGGTACTTCTACGTTAAATGACGAACAAGGTAGAACCCAAGGCACCGAATCCAGTCAGAGAACGGGATGAAGACGCCGTCCAAGTGGACAGTCACTCCTCCTCATCGCAAACGTTACATGATTAGACTTATTCGGCTTCACTCTTATTGTCCGTTTTGCTAGCCATGCGCCGATGAGTTCGATTGCAGCTTCGTTGAGGACAAGTGCGGATTTCATCAACAGCCAGAATCACTGTAGCGTCACCAAACGAGGTGATTGTCCGAAGCAGGAAGGTCCGCAGTAAAAATTGCGTACAAGACTGGTCGTAAAAGACAACCTTGTAGAACCCCTATATTTATGAAAAAATTTGGTGACTTCAGCTTTCATAACAAATACAACGAAACTAACTGAGAGTTAAAAGATTGAGTTTTTTATCTTATCGAAAATTTGGATTAAAATTTTACATATATGATTTGGCTCATCTAAATAGATAAATTCATCACATGCTTTTCTGTTATTTTATGGAACTGTAAATTTAAAGAGAAATATCATTAAAAAAACATTTCGAAAGAGATGACTGGATAAGAATTATTTCGATATCATACGGAAAAATTTACTTAAAACAGAAATTTAAAGAAATTCAAAAGACGTAAGGTATAATTTTGCATTAAAAAAATTTAAATATGTGTTATTAAAATACATATAGATTTTACAAAATAGTGAAAAGAAAACTTACCACAAACATATTGAAAATTTTATACACTTTAGGTTGTTTATCAACTTAAGTAAGAAGTAAATTTATAATCATTGATGATTGTAAAATACTGGTCAATTTGCAAAAGAAAAGTTTTTTTAAATAATCCGTTATACACAGTATAGAATCTATAGTGAGATAATGATTTTAATCACTCACGTAGTTACTAGTTTAGAACATTTTGATAAATTATTTTTTACATTCATTTAATGTTGAAAAAACTTTACCATGCAATAATGTAACATCTTTTTCAAAAATATTTCTAAATGACAATCGATTAAGTGATAAGCGTTAAACTAAAATGTGATTATTTTTTAAAAATAATTTTGTACCTATTGCTTTTAAGTCATTCTAATATGTACTAAATTTAAGATTCCACAACAAAATATTTACAATTTATCAAAACAGTAAATACCACTGAGAAGAACTAAAATTTAAAAATAAAAAAAAAAACAATTAATTATATTTATACATCTTTTAATAACTTTATATAAATTGTTTGTAGGTTATCAAATTGCCGTACACGTATTCTAAAAATATATCTTGCCAAACCATAAGAATCCTTATGGTTTGGCAATTGATTATTAATTTCAGATATTTTACAAAACATTAATTATGTGTGTATTTTTTAATTTTGGTTATGTGGTTTATTCTTTCAAATGGAGAAAAATATTTTTTTTTTAAGATGATAAAACCTACTGACGTAATATTCAACAAGTAAATTTTAAAAGCAAAAAATTATCTGCTTTTTATATTACTAAAAATTATAAAACCAACATTATAATAAAAATGTCTACATTCGTGTTAAATTTCCAATCAATAGTATGTTAATAATTTTCGAAATTCTATTCATTCCTAAATTTCAACAACAAAAAAAATTGCGCAATTTTGTGCAAGAAGACCTACGACTTACGTTATTTTATTTTGTATAATTTTTTGCGCAAGAAATATAAAACATAGATTAAATGAGTAAACTAGAAGACGTAATTTTTGTTTTGTTTATTTAATATTAAAATATATTTTCTGTTAATAAGAAAATTAAATTATTATAACCATAATTTTGATTAAAATTAAAATAACGAGTTGACCCTACATACAAGCATCAAGTTTAAACTAACTCACCATTGTGACTCACTACATAAGCGTGTATTAAATATACACCAATACGAAGTCAACATAACCTCAATTTCAAATCTGTTTTCCATCTTAAATTGAGCGTGACTGAAGAACGACTCAACCAATCTTCATCGATATTTACATACATAACTTCAGATACACTACTATATCAAATCTAAATTTTAATGAAATTGATCAAGTAGTTTTGGAGATAATCAAGCCAAAAATTTTATACATAGGTCTCTATATATTTATATATATATATTTACACATATATATGAGGAAATTACATTTTAAGCGATTGGTATTTTCATACTCGTCTTACAAAAAAGGTAAAGAGAATTAAAATTCATTTCCCCAATCACCATCTTACGACCGAAAGTAATACCATACGTTTCTTCGAAGTTGGTAAACAAAAAAAAAAAAACTGGAAAAAGAATTTATCGATGATTGAATATTTATAAAAAAAATAAGTTCATGTGTGAAAATTTTTGTGTGCACTTAAAATATGTTTTAAAATTTTAAACGATTTTTAAAATACTCTTTTTATTTCTGCGTAAAAAAAATTATTTCTATAATTGGGATATTTTAATCTTATAAAAAAAAATTTTATATGCTTATCGTATAGTTAATCCTATTTTTCTTCTCTTTTTCACAACGAAAAGTAAGAGGTTTGCTTAACTCTTCTAATCACAGAAACGTCTTTCAAAGATGCCTCATTATTTATTTACACATACGTATATTACTTTATTAAAATTATTATTGCCACTTTTAAATCTTTCTTCAGTATTTCTGTCATGAGTTTTGGTAAAAATATTTGCCCGAAATGGGCGATGGGTCTACAATTCTAAACTGTCTAGAATTTAATATATTCTTTCCTTCAAAAGGTTCAAAATTTACTTCTGAATGTTTATTTTTACTTCTCAATGAAAGAAGCACATCTATTAAAAAATATATAGGAATTTGGAAATTATGACTAATTTTAGAATAAAATGTTTATAATTTTAGAAGAATTTTAAAAACATTTGAAGAAAATAAATGCACACTCATATATATATATAATTTTATTATGTTTCGTATATCTCAAATTACATCAATTTCTGAGCTGACTTAATTGATTTCAAACCTCAGAAATAGTGTTTAATCATTTAAATGAATAAAATAGTTAATTTTCGTAGCTAAAAATGAAGTATTCCTCATTTTCCTTACTTTTTTTTATTTATTACATTTATTTTATAGTTGGAAACCTTAATATATACATATATATATATATATATATATATATAAAACGAAAATACCTTTCTGCGTTTCATTTAATTATAAAATAATAATCAATAGTCTACCAAACTAAATAACAGAAGAAACTTATTTGAACGGAAGGTCATGTAGTCAATCGATAACGCCAATATTAGGTATAATAATCTCATTATTAACATAATTTTCTAGTAAATCGTGCACATGTGGTTAGTGATAAAATTATTTATTACCAAGGGAAATTCAGGTCATTTAGAGTAAATATATTTACGCACCTGTTAGGAGATTTATATAACTTACAAAAAATTATATCGGCAGTTCATTGTTTCTAATATCTTTTATAGATTAAAAACTGTGTCCGTTAAAAAAAAAAATTGAATTGATATTTAAATTTATATTAAAAATCTTTTATCATTTAGGCTATTAAGCCGGTGATAAATCTCTGATAAAAAACATATTTTTACTATTTTCTCTTAAAAACTCTTTGGATTTTTTTAAAAATATGTACTAATTTTAAATGTAAATGTAAATTGCTATGAACTTATGTTTTTATCATTTATTTAGTGGTTCGTAAATTAATTTTTGTCGTTGATTTTTGAGTAAAAATTTTTGAGTAAAAATTAGATTTCATTTAGTAAAAATTATTAACTTTCTAAAAATATTAACTCAAAATACAATATTTAATAAAATTTTGTAAAAATTAGATAAAAAAAATATTCTTAATATAAACAATTTGCGATAAAAATAACTAAACTGAACTCCGATTTACATCGTAAATCTACCCGCTCGTAATTATTCTTAGCAAATCAAAATCGCACGTGAAATTAAATTACAATCAAAACTCAACCTTTAATTTTAGTTGTGATATGATCAAGGATGACCGACAAGCAATATCATTAGAAAATAATATACGGTTTGATAAACAAAAAAAAAAAAAAAAACAGGAAATCACAATTAATATTTTCCAAGGACATTCACCAAGATACTGAAAAAATGAAACAATTATAGAAGAATGAGAACATTTTATATTTTAAGATTAAAAATAAATGATAAATAAAAAATAAAATAAAGGAAGTGAATGAGATAAATATTATTAGAAATTATAAAGGAATTTTGAAAGAACTTGCGACAATTCTTTCATTATGCATTACTTCACGACAAAACAGTCGCTAAGACTGTTATTAAAATAACAAGGATCATATTTTCCTAGTTGTATTTTATTCCTTTAGAAATAAAATTACTTATTGAAATTCTTACATTATTTATAACGGAAAAATAAAACAAGAAATTTTTTTAACCATTCTTGTTTTTATACCTTGTTTAATATAAGAGTTTTCCGGAATTTCTATTCTAGTAATACCTTCAAAATATATCGATTTTTTAATATAGATTGATGAAAAAAAATCAATTTGTAAAGAACTAATAATAGTTTAGAAAATGCATAAGAATTCTGTAACTACTGTTTTTTATTTTGCTATTTAAAAAAAATATAATTTCATAAAATAAGAGAACAACTTTGCAAATAAATTTACAGTTGCTGTAAGTGAAATAAATAATATTTTTAAGTTAAAAAAGTCTTAACCTTTTGTTTTTCAGTGTTAGCTAGCTTGTTTTTTCAAGTTAAAGCTTATAAAAGTTTCAATAACTTTAAATGTCCTTCCGATTCTCACCAAAACTAAACTAAGTTGTACAGCTGATAATTAAGTTTAGAAAAATTTCAAAGGAATTAGAAATAAATAATATACAATTAAAATTTTAGTAGACATTTGTAAAAGATATTCTCGAAACTTTGTGTAACAATTCCCGCTTGGTAAAATAAAACATTTATTTGCACGCATAATCTGGAGGATTTCTCGGATGCCTTTGCAAGAAATTCATGGGTTGTTGCAGAAATATTCATTGAAAATTATTTTGGATCAGACCCTTAATTCAGAAGATTAAATAGTAAAAATATTAATGCAATATGTAAATGTTTACAAGAATTAATGCCTGTAATCATTGTACGTTGATGGATAAATAATTTCTTTGAGAAATAAATACGATAACAATAAAATAACTAAAGCCGAGATCCCTTGCTAATCAACTGAAACAACAAATTTTCTCACAATAATGATATATTTTATTAAATTTGCATTGTTACTAACTATTAAACTTATACTCTTAAATCGCATCCTGTTTAAATAACTCTCTATTAGTTTTACGTATAGACACAACTAACTTTTTATATTCGTATTTTTGTTACATATATTCATCGTGAGACAACAACTGTACTGATGAAGAAATGAACTTGTATTAAGTTTTACTATCCATTTTTCTAGGCCTTTTCTTTAAAATTGAATACATATTATCAATAGGCTCGTTTTGTAAAGTATCTAGGCTAGTAAAGTACATGAATTTTTTTTGTGAGTTTGGCCGACTGAAGACCCTAGTGAAGCACAACATTTTGGATTCACTTCTCTTTCTTCTTTTCTTTCTTGGCCTTTCAATAGTTCTTCATTCTTTCAATTTGGTTTTGTTTTCTCTTTTCTGATTAGACGTTGTTGGTTTTCTCTTTGACGTAAAACGTCTTTAAAATCACACATAAAGATACGGGTACCAACAGAAATTTGTAGCGTAACGAAAAGGTATATATAGTCCTGCCTTAAGAACTCCCTATTAATCTCAAAGACGTAAATACAGTGTCATTTTATAACTTACCGATACGACTTTGAGTTTGCGTCACTGGCGAACGGGTTGGCGGTGAGGAGGCACAGCGCAGATCGGCCAAAACTGGCGCTCTCGCTCGTTTCCCTTCAGTGTAGCTCACGAATTAGACGTGATAGCGCGGTGATTCGTGTGTTTGTGTTTAGATTTTGTCGAGATACATTGATGTAATTAATAATAAGTGTATTTGGACAATATTTATTGGTAAAAAATTAATGTAAATATGTAAAAACGTATCAAAATTCAATATGTCAGCCTCAGCCCGCGCAAAAGCCAACCGGAAACATAAATTACGCATATCGTTCCAAGGGGAAGGTAATGAGCCCCACACAGGTACCCCAATGTCCGGTGCCGAGCGAACGAGACTGTTTCAGACTGGCACGGCGCGTTCAGTGAACGACGCCGATGTCTCGAACACCTCTACCGTGCTGTACCCAAACTAATGTACATAACGAGTGAAGATAAAACCCATACATCTATCGAAGACGTTCCCGGGCTGATGAATATCAACATCAGTCGAACTGATGCGATGCAGGACCGTTGGCGTGCAGCGGACAAACGCTTCAAAACGGAATTTGAAAACAACCCGTTTGGTCTATTTTTCAGCGTTTGTGATCAATTTTGGTTCGACAGAGATATAAAGCGGGTGAAAGCTCGCAATATTCCTTTTCTTCAGAACAAATTCCTCGGAAAAAATGTAGCGGCATTTCGTTTATGTAGTACCTGTAGCAAGTCGATAGATGCCAATAAAATCCCGACGCTGTCGCGTTCAAACGGATTTCGATATCCCCAAAACCGGACGGCTTGCCACCGCTTGACCCGATCAGAATTCGGTTGATTTCGCCGCGCTTACTCTTTATGCAAATTCGTCGTCTACGCTACAAAGATAATTGTTGTATAGTCGGCCATATGATCAACGTACCCGTCGATGTGAACAACAAGCACCTTGTTGCTGCACCAGCAACTATCGAGGCGGATAAACGACAACTTTGCCTTAAACTTCAACATAAAGAAGAACCTTATCCACAAATCTATCTGAGCGGTTTCGTACGCAATTCAGTGATCAGGGCGTGGCTGCACTACTTGGTAAACCGGCCGCTGTACAAGGACTACAACATACAGATAGACTGGAGTCCGTTCTACAAAGACGAGAATGACAATATCGGGCTCGAGTATCAGATTGAGTCTATCGATCCTGACTGCCCCTCAAATCAGAGATTCGGTCTAACGTTTCACGTTAAACCAACAGCCGTGCGCCCCGACATAGCCCTTCGATTTTTTTCCTCCTCTTGGAAACCCATGAAATCATATACCAGTTTTCTGAGCATTATACTATTTCTTCAAATATTTACATTTCTTTTTCGGTTTTTGAATCACCCAGGCCCTCTGATTTCCGTTATTTTTGTTGAAAATCTGATTGAAGGTTTATTTATTGAGCCTATTGTCAATCATTCTCATAAGGTAGTTGAAGAATTTGAACAAATTTTACTTCTTTTATTTTGAAAATATAAATCTTTTTAGTAACCTAAAGCTATTTGAAAAACTGCAGTCTCATCTGTTTGATTTTTTTTTACGTTTTGGTAAAATCTTCCAGTAAGATTACAGTTCTTCTGTACATGATTACAGTTCTAAAATACAATAAATACTTATTAACGTTGCATTATTCTTTGGTAAATTCATCAATATATATATATATATATATATATATGGAAAACCTATGCTTACATTCTGGCGAGTGTTTTTTAGATTTAGTTTTTTTTTTTTTGTTTTTACCGACTTTTTGCGCTCTAATAACCACTTAATAAAATAGTGATTCACGTGAAAATAACAGTTTTCGCCTGTCTTCTTTTTTCAAATAAGTTTATTTTTTCGCCAGTTTTTATTTTACTTAAGATTGTTTTTTGTGCTTATATTAAAGGTTTTAATTTGCAGTTTTTTATCTGTTTCTTTGTTTATTTGCGAAAATATAAAGCCTCTGATGTACTTTTGAATTTTGAATTGTAATTCCTGTTTTGTTTTACTTTGTTGTTTTTATTTACCACTTTATCGATGGAAATGAACGTTTAGGCTATGATGAAACCAATTATTTTTCAATTTAATAATTCTATTCTGTAATTTAAACTAACCAAATATCGGGTAAAGATTTTCGTTTTATTAATGCAGAATTATAAAAGACGGTACATTATTTATTTTAATAACGTTCATTACATATTAAGTAACAAAGAAGTCGGTTATTGAAAATAACTAATGAAAGTAATGACCAAAATTTAGAAGAGAAAAACATTAAATCAAAATAATAATACAGTGAGATATTATGTATATATATATATATATATATATATATATATATATATATATATATATATACATGTACAAACAATTCTAGGCTCAAACAAAAGTGAATTAAAGAGTAAATAAATTTATTATGTAAAATTTTTCACTGAATGGAAAAAAAAATTTCTTAAAAAAAAATGTCTACTGTTGTCTGTAAATTAGTAATTAGAGCTTTCAGTAAGTTTGTTATAAAATAACTAAAAACTGTTTTTCTTATTGAAATAATAAAATGCAGAAAAAATCTCTTTTTTTACTTTGTACCAACATAAAAAAAAACTACCGATACAAAAATGATATTTTTTTAACACTTACTAGTAAAAAATGTTATAGTTTTATTGCTTTATAGCACAGTTTCTTTACTTTACTTTATTAAAGTTTCTTTAAATTATGAATATTTATGGAGTTTTGTGTGGATCTCATGAAAAATTGTGTCCATCATTACAAACAAAATCTATAAGAAAAATGTAAAAAAATGGATAAACCTGTTACCAAATAAATAAAATAAAAAACTATGATTTTTATTAATTAATCATTTAATTCATTTGTCATTTTTTATGGAAAAAAAACGAAAAATAGATTATCTAGAAACGTAAACCTTATATTTATAGAATTCTTTTTATCCCGTATCTCTTGTCCGTGAGCCTAAGCAAAGGGATCTTTACATCGAAACACATTGAATAAAGTCCTGACCATAAAATTAAAATAAATTAATTTTCCTAAATTTTTTACACGTATATATAAATTTTCGTTGCTGACCGACCGTTTTAATGCAATAAGTTGTAAATGAATCAAAAACATTTAAAATATAAAGTATAAGAAAAACCATTCAAAAAAACAAAAACAAATATGATGTCCGATTTTTTTTTTTTTCACCGATTTTAATAAAGAACATAAAAATATTTCACAATATGTCAAAATTTTAATTATTTACAGTCAACATATAAATCGCTTAAGAATATTTGAAAAAAAAAGAATTAAAATGTTTATAATATTACTACGAATTAATATTTGAATTTAGTAATTGAATATACGAGATTTTAGAGAAAGTTTAATAAATGTTAATAACATTTTAAACGCATGAAGTATTTATATATCCATAGACAAATAGATCTGCAATTAATTTTGTTGTCAGTTAAATGTATGAATTAAGCGCTCCAACTTAGTAAACATATTATCGCTACGTATTTACTAGGTATAAAGTTAAGTAAATACTTAATATATATTATATGTTTGCACGATTTACATATACATTTACGTATAGGTGAAGCAACAACACAGTATTAGTTTTTTGTTGTCCACCGGTACTAAACATTAATAAGAGTTGTAAAACGTTTTAAAAAAAAAAATTCTGGGTAATAAAATGAATATGTACTAAAAATTACTCTCTATAAATTAAGTGGAATTATTTGGAAAAATAATTACATTAAATTATTAAAACCATAAAATTAATAAATAAATAAATATGTGGCGTTAATAATAGTAATACAAATGATATTTAAAAGTCGGCCAGTACGGAGTAGGCTATTGAGAATATTTCTTATTAATTAGAGTAATAATAATTTATGGGTTATTTAAAATGATTTTACCATTCCCACGGGTCAAAAATGAAACAATTATTGGTGAATTATCCCAAAGGGATTGACTATTATCAAATATTATATCTACTGCCTTAATCCTGTTAAACCAGTATAAATGTACACACGTACTAATGTCAATATTTATGTTCATTTTGGTGCCCTAATTTTTAAAATATGTTTATCATAATTATACTTTTATTTAGACTTAATTTGCTAAATGCTTCGTATAAATAAATGTGGATAATTATGAAGCCGATATACCGATATTTAAACAATAACTTGTGATGATTACAGATGAAAATATCACTATATTTTCGCTTGTAATCGTCACAAATTATTGTTTAAATATCGGTATTACGGCTTCATAATTATTTTACATCTATTTTTTTTTAAATTATGTTTCAATAAGAAAAAAAAAGATAAAAGTAAATGTAATCTTTTCATATTTCATAAAAAAGATTTCCACGACTTTCAAGTCATGAAAAATCAAGTCGTAAATGAAGTTAATAAAAATTACAATCGTTAATATGAAGAACCACTATCTCGATTGACAGCATTAGATTAAAAAAATTAAAATACCATATAAAATTATACTTATATGTATCAGCAAATTTTATTTTTGTAGGGTTTTGCCGATGAGGAAAATTTTTATTTCCTGTTATTTATTTGATTATATTTTTTTAAGAATGATCATAGGACAAGTAACTAAAAAAATATATATATATTTTTTTGTTTTTGGTAATATGGTTCGACATGTGAAATAAATAAATATTAATATAAATAACACTACTAAATCCTTTTTGAAATAAAAATTTAATCCAGTATGCTAAATAAAAAATATATGAGATATAATATTACTGCATCTTAAATAGAATTAACCACACAGGTGAAAATAACATTTCGATATTATTACTAATTTTTCTTACTTTTATGAAATAACATCTAAATCAAAATTATTATACTTGTAAAAGCCTTATTATAATCTTGCCGACCTGAGTAGATAGCGTCTCGACATTTCGGGCAGAGGTCCCGAGTTCAAATCCCGATCAGTCATGGTATCTTTTCATACGCTACTAATTTTCACCCGGCTAATGACCATAGCTGATGATGATGCCCGCTCTTTCGTATATATATATATATCCTTAAAAACATTCTGTATTTTTAACGCTATGTGAACACTACTGTATTATTTATAATTACGTTGTAATTGTATCAGTATAGTACAAAAATCTACGTTTAAAAAGATCAATTTTAATCTATCTTTTTCATAAAATTATGGAAATATGTAAGTTTACTTATAAAAATATATCTTATTTTAGAAATAATGTTATCCAATTTTAAAAAAGAGGTTAACAGAAGTAAAACATTAACAGTATAGTCATCTAGCTTAAAAAAAAAGAGATCAATTCACAAATAATCTACTAGCTGTAACTTCAACCATGTGAAGAAATTCATATTATCTTAAGAAGATTAAAATAATTATCTTTCTATGAAACTAGATAAAAACGAAACTGTTGAAAATTTAACAATTTTAGTAGATTAGATTGTAACAGAATTAAAAAAAAAAAAACAAAAAAAAACTTTTTTTAATAATCGCATCAACAGTTAAAATCATTAGCGACTGATCAGTGTAATGTAACTGTACCGGTAAATATGTAGTCTTGACCAAACTCAGGCCGACCATTCCTGAGACGTGTGGTTAATTGAAATCCAACCGAAAAAGTGTACTGATATTCAAGATCTAATATTCAAATCCGAATAAAAGCATTTACCTTTATTAAGAATTGAACCTGAGAACTCTCGACTTCGAAACAGCTGATTTACGACGACGAGTTTACCACTAGACCAATCCGGTAGGTTCGTAGTGGAATTATTCTCTTCTATTTTATATAGAATAGAAAATTTTTTTGTAGCAAGAAACCCAACTGTACACTTCGATTAGAAATTTATAAATAAGAGCAGAATGAGGTTCATAGGTTAATTTTGATGTATTTCTACTAGCATTAGTAAACGGGATACTCATTTATGACGTATAAAGGGATAGAAAAATTTCCTTCCTTCCATTTACAGTCTCGTCAGTCGATTTTCTAAACATCTGGTCTATTCATCAGGTTGTCTAAAACGTATTGAACCTTTGGAGGCCAAAATTGAGAATACATTTATTGTTATTGGAAAATAACATTATGAGACCACATATCAACCATTTTTTTGACCTTCTGCCATTTTTCCGGCACCATAATTCCGTAGCTATAGAACTTCTGTGGTTTTTGGTCAAAAAATTATGATACAGGCCTCTTTTGAAACTAACTTAACACCATTCAGACACCGAAAGAGATGATATTCTGAAAGTGCCAGGCCAGTGCTATACAGTGAATGCAATAAAACTTTCCAGTAAAACTATCTCAATTTTTGACGAGTCGTTGAAGATGAATGCGATGTGGCGTGGTCAGCGTGGTATACGACATCCTTTCTATTGATCAGTTCAGGCCGCTTTTTTAAATTTCTACGTGCAATTGCGCTAATTGTCGACATGTCTGAGTCCATCATTCTGTCTAGTGGTAGAAGCTCGTGATGCATGATGCTCTTCCAATCCCACCAAACGTACAGCATAACCTTCCTGGGCATCAGTATGGGCTTTCCCAAAGACTGTGATGCTTCTCATGGCTTCGGCCACGATCTTTTTTGCTCATTGTTGTCCGCTTTCATTATCCACTTTTCATCACTCATGATAAACTGCTTCAGAAGTGGCTCGGTTTCGATACGTTCCAGTAGAGATTCGAAAATAAAAATTCGACGAGTAAGTTTTTCTGAGTCAAATCATTGGCAGCCAAACGTAGAGTTTCTTTTTGTATCCAGCTTTCTCCAAATGGTTTAATACTGCTTGGTGATGGCTGTTTAGGTCATCGGCGATGCCATGACTGCTTACAAGCTGCTCTTCCTCAACTTTAAGGTTATTTCGTGCGCAAAAGGCTCAATACCTTTTACACTACCTGTTATATAAAATATTTTATTGTACATAAATTTTACCTTATTTTTCACTAGAATCAATGAGAACTATTTTGAATTAATTAATAAGTATGATTTTTATTTAAGTTTAGTGTAGAGTAGGCATAAACTGTATCATCAATTTATGTAATTTCGTATTGGGAGTGATAACACACAAATGGTGTCCGATAATATGTTTCTCAGTTTTAATAGTAACCTATGACATCAGAAGTGCAGGCTTACCGAGTGTTTTCTTACATAAGATAATGATATTTAGATTTTTGTTAAATTTTTTAAACTTTGTAATCGGATACACAGAATACATCTTTTCAAACCTTAGTATTCCTTAGATGTTTTCCTTAAAGGTTTTACCCTAATTACCTTGAATTGATTTACTAAATTTTACCCTTGTATATAACACGCATCTAACATGTATTTAACTCGTCATTTCAACGGATTAAAATAAACAAATTTAAATAGATTTACCTAAAATATATGCATTAAACAAATCTTACTGAGCAAGATATCAGAATTTTTATTTAATTAAGTAAAGTAAATTTAAGTTAAGTAATTAGACTAAATGCTAAATTTATAAAAATACTGTATTCCAACATAAAATATTATAAATATATATTTATTTTAAATAATATTTATATAATAATAGTTAGAAAAATATTGATATGTATAAATATTAAACAAAATAGCAGATAACAGTAAAATAAATAAATAAAAAGCTATTAACCATTTCACTTTTCAAGAATTACTTTGGATACCCTAAGGTCAGGAAAATATAATAAATATAAACATATCTAAATAACAAACCATTTTACTGTCAATTAAAATTTTAATTGTAAGTCTACAAATAAAATGTAAACATAAATTTTACGAATGAATTTATACGGTTTGACGTACATTAAAAAAAAATAACTTCGTTTTTCTAAATTAAATATTTAAACCTCAAAGTTGTAAATTTAATCACAAAGTATATTATTTTAATTATTGTTTTCATTAATTAATTTCAATAAATTATATGATTATCTAAATTTAAACAATTCATAGTTTTGTATAAATAATATTACGTAAAATTATGAAGGGATATTTTAAATAAATACAAATAATAACCTTTTGTAATGGGTACCACATGATTCGACTTCCGGAAAATTTCGACATATCTTCGTGTTTCACATCTGACTCCAAAACCACTGTCAATTCAAAGGTTAAACATATGTATACATATATATAATTCATTCCTTGTGGATACGATAACTGCCGTAATTTTGCGCCAATCACTTTCAAATTCATACATAAAATATAACGACCCAAAATCTCGGTCGAGTTCGTTATTGGGCAAAATCGGACCATAAAGGTGAAAATGGGGTTTTTTTGAAAAAAAAAAAACAGAAAATCGTTATTACTTTCTTATTAAGTAAAATATTGAATTCCTTTAAAGTTCCTAATATACTTTAGACAAGGGCCTAAAACTTATCTAAGTAAAGCTTTTTTATATCACCAACCATTAGCCTAGGAGGGATAGAAAAAATGGGGTTTCGAAGCCAAAAATAATCATACCTCCATTAATAGACACAATATAGAATCGGTTAAGTGATCGTTAGTCCTGTAAGCATTACCTAAAAATTTTATCTGAAACTGTTTTTGATATGAACAACCCTTACGGCAAGGGATGGCCAAAATTTTGCTGGAATTGCAAGAAGCTGGGGCTTGTCGTACGCTAAACATGTGAAACTTTTTTCACATGCAACCATTGCCGTATTGAGTAAATTTGAAGTTTTTCTTATCTTTAAGGTGTAAATCTTTTTTATCCCCTTACTTAGATCGGTGAAATCTACTTCCGCCTTCCGGCGTGCCGAAAGGGATTTTTCTTTTTAGTTGATATTTTCTTATTTTTATTGAATAGTTTTAAAAAAAAATCAAAAAATCTTACATCCACTCTTTTTGAGTTCCTGAATTTTCATATTTTTCAAAATTAAAGCATCTTGAAAAATCACAAAACTATTTCCCTTTGCAAAAATCCAAAACTATTTTGTCTTCGTTAAATCTGAGTTTAAAACCATACACCTGTGCAACCACGCTTGTCCAGTGAATGAAATTTTTCCTTTTGAATACACGCACCCTAGAGTTTCAAATACTGTCCCGCAGATTGCAATACTAGGATTCAAATCTACGCTAACCTCAATCGTAAACAATATAGCGCCTTTGCAATAGGAGTTTTGTGTTCTATAGTTTAGCAACACAGATTCGATTAGATTTAGCGTGCGTTTCGACAGCGTTTTAGATTCGATCTTTCATCGGCTAAGAATATTCATCGCTGTTATAAACGATTTGAAGAACTGTTGTGTTTATGCAAGGGGAAGAGTCCAGGGCAACCACGCATTTCAGAGGAAAACGAACAAAAAATTTCAGAGAAGAGCGAAAAAGTTTACTTTGCGCTAGCCGAGAACCCTCATATGACTCTTTGGCGGGCGTTAAGATGATATTTTAATTTCAGATCACACCGATTACAACCGGTAGAAACTTTTCGTGTGTGTAACAAAAGAAAACGTAAAGATTTCTGTGATATTCTTTTTTTGATAATATCTTAAACTGCAGTTCATTTTTAGTAATATAGCAATATCCAATTAACTGGGAAAGTTTCATTGCACAAAGAGAATTGAGAACTTGTACGAGATTGTACAGTAGGATTTAGATTCAGCAAAGGTTAATGTTTATTGTGAGATTCAGTTTACAAAAATGAATGGCCCTTTCTTTTTTGAAGTAACAGGGCATTCTTATCTCGAGATGTAAAATGGCTTTCTCTACATCGGTACAACCAAGTTAGTCAGTTTCTAAATGAAGCATTACCTCGACGCCGGATAGGGCGTACGGAGCCCAAGACAACTTCACTCATGGCCCTTACAATCCCCAGACATTACACCTTATGACTCTTTCTTGTGAGGATATGTGAAATAATGAGTTTATGTTTCATCATTACGTGCTGATTTGGATGAGCTGAAAACCAGGAACAGATGCAGTAACTTTTGTCACAGAAGATTGCCTGCAACACGTTGCAGGAGTCAGCTATCGTCTTGGTGTTATCCGTACGCAGATGTAGGCATACAGAAAATTTATAACTACTTAATTGAAATTTTAAACGTTTTTAAATAGTAGGTATTTCTCTTGTAATTGTCAGATAATTTTATGAGAAAATATATATGTTTGAAATCCGGTCATTCGCTTTGACACACACCGTATTTATAAGGGATTATTTCAGAAAGAAAATAATGAGACAAAATATTTAGGTATTTATTATTATTTTACTTTTAGGTTGTTACGACTGAGGGAAGTAATGGTTTTTTCTGATTATTTCCCTCCCATTATTTTATGATTGCTCCTATTAAACTTAAAACATCTTCACTACGACATACCCTGACTAACCCAAGGATCCTGATTAACCCACCTAATAGTCTTCATCTATTGATTATATTTAAATTTATGTTTTTCTATGTATTTTTCTGATTTTTCCTGTTGCACTAATTTTTCCTATTTCAGTGATAAATTATAGTTATAATTTATCACTAAACTATTTAGGGAGTGTAGTTACACTCTCTACAAATATGTTTAAGGATATCTTTATAATTCCTAATTGTTTATTTGATATAAAAAATTATTTTCTCTATATACTCTATCCTGGATTATTGAACATTTTCTATAAAAACCTTTGTTATTTTGTCCATTAATTGTAATTTCATCTCCAAAATAACAGTAAATTTCAACTTCATATATATATATAAATGTAAGAATTGATCTTTTAATTTTTCTTCCACAGCATACTTGCAATTAGACCTAACACATTCGTAAAATAAAATTTTACGTTTATTTTAAAATTACCAAATTATCACTACCAGTGAATTATAACATTTTAATTTTTTCACATGCACAAATTGCAAAACAATGAGTATAGGTTAAATCCTTTTTTCAGTATTTTCTACTTAAACTAAACTTTCTTAGTTTGGTTGCCTCTTAATCACGTTTTTCTTAAAATTTAAAACTTTCTATTCAGTTTACAATATAACAGATGTTCTATATAAATTAGTTTATTATTTGTATCATTATATTTTTCTTAAGTCTGCTGTCAAAGATTCATTTGAGGGCTAAATTTACATGAATATATTTATATTTTTTTCTAAAATCGAATTAGTAAATCTAGTACCCTTTTTTTTTTTACTCACTCATCTTTTAATTTTCTATAAATCATTTCAGTTGTATAATTTCCGGTTCGGTAGAATTAAATGTTACAAACATATGGTGTAGGAGTTTAATTTTAAGACTTAAGACTAAAGACTTAAGTTTAATTTTAATTTCATCCCTTCCATTTTAATAGATAAAATAATCGTATCTCTGAATCAACAACAGCTCTTAAAAGAATAAAATTAATCCCAATTAGTTTTACTGAGTCTCATAACGAAGGATGAAATAATCTTATGTTTTTACATTTACGTACTTTTTCATTTTATCTAACGAGTCAAAAAAATTTGTCTGTATGGAGAAATTCGAGTTGACGGTTACTTCTGATGATTTTAAAATGTCCAAATATTTTTTTGAATAGCCTATATTTTTGGTAGTTCAACATTACAACAAAATATAACATGATAAAATAAAATGAATATATGATAAAATGATAAAATACATAATGTGAGCATTAAAGAATACTTAGATAAATGGTAGACACTTATACTCAAGAACACATTACTTAAATAAACATTTTTATAGCGCTGGATATGAAACTCAAATAAAACCTTACATTGTACTGTTATAAGTAAAATTTGAAGACTAATAATCTCCAATTAGTTACTCTTAAGAGAAAAACAATGGAATGAAAATATTTGATAAGAAATTGTACTCTTTCATCCAATTACCCATGGATTCAATCTTAGACAAGTTTGAAATTTTTCATAAGCTACAAATTTTTTCACGTCAAATTTACATGTAAAAGCTGATGTTGAATAAATCATAAAAAAAAATGAATAAATAAAAAATAATCTTTTACCAACAGCGCCTGAGCTTGCCTAAAACTTAAGATTAAGGTAGTTTTATCAGACAAGTCTATCATTTTTCCTATATTTTGTATAATGATTTTTCTTATTGGCTGTTACAAAAGCAAATATGAAAAATCAATCCGTTTATTGGTTACTGATGTTTATTCAAAGGAAATGACTACATTTAAATAGAAAAAAACAATTGGCCAGATTTATTTTCGTTATATCGGGTCTTAGATATGCTAAGATAATTCAAAGTACATTAGACGGGTAAAATACTAACGACAGTAATTTGAATTAAATAAGTTAATTAGACTTATTGTATTTCTTCTTATTATAAACAGCTGTTTACAGTAATTGTAAACCACACTCGCTCTAATTATTAAAAAAAAACTTGTTTGAAGAAGAAACAGAATACTATATAATTAATAACTAGGTACTGGGTAAATATTTTTTTAGAATTTCCTTTTTAAGAAAAAACAAAATTTAAAAACTATAAAAATTATGTCATGGGATTCAAAAAATTATAAAAGCAATATAAAACTTAATTTTTAGATTAATAATTTCATGAATGACGCGGATAAAAATCAAATAATTACTGTTAATAGTAACTCAAAAAACGGCTATATTCTGAAATCTGAAGGCCTTAGTTTTCAAAAATAATTCTATTTTCGTAAAAAATAAACAATGAGAAAACCTGTAAACCACAACTACTAATATCAGTAAGATTTCAAAATTATAATTTACATCACTGATTATTGTAATCTGAAATATTTATTCCCAATTGGATTTAATCGACAGCGATACTTTAAGAAATATGACAAATTTCATATCAGTTTCAATATAAAAATATTTTTCCCTTAATTATTACAGCATTTTAAGGTTAGAAAGCTAATGCGGATAAAGCTTACTTTACCTCGACAAGTTGAAATTAAATGTATCACTCTGTAATGATGAATAAAAGTTATTAAAAATGTTATTTGATAGTCTAACTTCATTTAATTGACAAACTGAGTAGTTTAAAAATATGAACAGATAATATAATGCGATTGACTTCATCATATATCAACGAAATATTTGCCTCATTTCATAATAAAAAATATGTTATGAAATTAATTTATACCATGAACTAGCATTTCCGTCGCGGCTTCACCCTCTCTATATCGTTACTCTTGGGTTTCTCGACCAATATTTTCTATTTTATGTTTTTTAGTCAGGTAACAGGAGGCAGATACAGTCAGTCACGTCACACATATCCTTTTCACAGTCACAGTCCACGTTCATATCCTTTTTCTGACCACTTAAGAAAAAGTGTCAGAGCAATAGTTTTGCTTGCGAGATCTTCAGTTTTATTTTCTTATTCCTTAAATTCAGTTTTTCTTTTTTCTTAAGTACTTCTTTACTTGTGAGATCTTCCGGATGGATTTAAACAAATTTAAAGTTTTGTAATATGTATCTTGTCCGCACAAGAAATCTTCTATATATATAAAGAAGAAAGTCTGTTTGTATATTTGTTTGTTTCGTAAATAACTCGACACCGGCGCCACGTAGCGGGTATAATTTTTGCAAAAATCTTTCTTTTCATGTAACTAATATATATCTTGAATATGAGCCAAATCGGGCCATAAATGCAATTTTTCCAAATATCTCAACTCCAGCGCCATCTAGTTGGTCCATTTTTTGCAGAGGTACTTTTTTCCATGTAAGTAACACATATTCTGAATATGGGAATCGGACCATAAATACAATTTTTCGAAATATCTCCACCCAAGCGCCACCTAGCGGATCCCAACTAATTCAGAAATCTTCACGGGCGTGCGCACAACTTACCAAAGTTTCATCGGAGTCGGATGAATGGTATAGGAACACATACGAGACAAACAAACAAACAAACAAACATTCATTTATATATATATATATATATATATATATATATATATGCAATTCATGTGTTTCTCATTAAAAAATATTCAGTTTATGGATATTTTGGAAAAATATAAATTTTTTTATTTACGAAATTAGATTTTCATAGTATTTTAAGATGTGAGAATTTGAAACTCATCATCATCTGGGCTGCTGATTGGTTTAAATCTTTTTACAATACACTGTTCAATTTCTTCGTAATATTTATAGGTGACATCATTTTATTACTCTGTACTTTCTGTCAAATTTTATTGGTTATCCTATTTACCAGATATAATAACCTAGGAAGAACTACACGTCAGCCACAGATAACCGGTTGACAATAAATTACCTAATCGTTGTAACAGTAGCAACAAATCAGTGAAAAAACCTTTTCTAATGTAATTTATCAAATCTATTTTTTTCTATAACATTCACAATAGGTTTCAATAAGAGACATATTTTATAAAATGTACTATTTTAATCCTTTAACTTCCATATAATGATTTTATTTAATCACTTTTATATATATATATTTTTTTTTTTAATAAGAGGGAAAGACAAATCTAGACGTATTTCGCTCATCTCGATTGACTAATTAGATTCTAAAACTGACTAATGATAAAATTAATCCTAAATCTAATTCTAAGATTGACTAATTGAAAGGTTTGGTCAACAGCATGATGTGCAGAATGCAACTAGAAAAGACTACACTAATTATCTATGTAGGTATTCTCTACTAAAGACTGCAGTGTTTGGAACAAAATCTACCAAAATTGTAATTCTTTGAAGGAAATTTCAAATAGGAAAGGTTTTGAAACGTAATGTGACACCGCAGCGTTATAATTTAGTTAAGTATATGTGCACAACTACGCATAGCCTGGTAAAATCAACAATACTATTCAGAAAATAGAGAAAATGCAAATAATGATAGAGGAATTTATTGAAATGCATTTGTCAGGATCAAATTTTTGTAATATCAATGCACATTTCGATACATCTAGCAAATGTTTTGGGAAAAATCTCAAGGCAGACAGATGTTTACTATCGTCTGTTCCCAAGTAATATATAAATATATATCGGAGAAAATAATGATACGAAGATAAAAATTAATCCAACATGAGCTAAATAGGTTATTCACCTATATACACGTAAAATTATCAAGTCACAAAGAGGTCTCAGTTTTCCTTTCAGTACTGAGTTATTGAAGAATATATCCAAATAAAATTAAAAATTAATGATAGGATATTTCAGTGCCAAGTTGGGGATTGGTTTTAGGCATATACATACGTTCGATTGGTTTACGGTTAGGTAATATATTTAGGTTATTTTCTGGCGAAACGGTTACAATTTTGGCTAATACTGACAGTCTCTGTGGCAGAATGTTAGGTCTCAGTATCACGTTTCAAGTACCGGTCAGGCTTAGAACCTTTTTATAATCTACATGTGAGTTAGTGTATAAAAGAATTAATTTTAATATTCTATTTTATCTTTAGTGCCCTAGTTTTATGCCTTCTCATCACCTCCCTAACTTTACAAGAAAGTTAATAATGACAAACAAATACAACTGCAAGGTGTTTCTTTTCTCAAACTTCATTTTCTTTGGCTTTTCTTATCTTCTTCTGGATGAGTAGACGTTACCTTTCGTATCTTTCTTTTTTTATTGGGTTAGTTTCCTCAGTAGGGTTAATTTTAACAACTTATCCACGCACAAGCTTATGACTTTTATGATAAATTAACCAGCTATAAAAAAAATACTTCGCCTACATCTCAAACCAGAAGGCTGTAAGCTGGATTTCTGCTAGATTCTCACCTGGAAGTATTTTCAGAAATAATATTTGTTATGGATAAGTAATAAAAAAACAGAAACAGCTGTAAACAGCAATGAAAACGTATCTGCCGTTGACATCAGTGAAAACAATCCAGTGATTGTCGTTTACAAAAAATGATGATAAAAATGACAATGAAAATGACAATGACAATGGAAATAATATTAATTATGGAAGCTATCAAACTTCTCAATCAGATATGAGTTGAAAAACTTTCAAAGGTTCTTCAACTCATTTCCAAATTTAGGTAAGAATTGGAGGTTGTGTTTGATGTTCTGTGTCCGGAGGAATATGTCTATAAGTGTTTATAATGGAATCCATAAAAAAAATTTTTTTTAATCGACGAAATAATAAAACAATGATTGATGGATCCTAAAAATGATGCAAAGAAAAATGATTATTAAAAGTAATAAAGAAATCCAGAGAAGATAAGAGTAACCAAAAAAATAAAGTAAAAAAAAAATGTTTTGAAATAAAGACTTTACAGCTGAGGTATTGCAACTGCTTCAGAATTCCTCGGAAAGTTAGGGAGGTGATAAGAAGAAAACCTGAGGATATCAAAAAGAATGGGTGAATATTTTTGATCAAGACGGTAATCGGGTTGCAAGGGACTGATTCATTAAACAGCTGCTGCATGATGCTTGATCGTAGCATCAACAATACTATCCAGTAAATAGAGAGAATTCAGATAAAGATAGTAGAATTTACTGAACGCACTGATCGATGTCACGTTTTTGCAATAACGTTGTATATATTACCTAGTAATAAACAATGGTGAACAGCTATCTGTTTTGAAAATTGTTCCAAAATCATTTGCGTGATTTATTGAAAATTTTCTTCATCAATAATATGTCGAAGAATAATATGGGTTGTTTTGATAATAGGTGGACTTCATAGGTGGACTGTGAGACAGAGCGTAGCAATTGGTTAACTGTAACACTGAACTGATGCAACAATAAATACTGTAATAAAATAAGGTAAGACTACAGATCGTGATACAAGCATAAATTTCTTAATCTTTTCAATTAAACTGATATTACGTGGATGAATTTAGTTCTATCAATGATACTTACATTTCTGGTTCATCCACCACATAGGACTTTAAATCACAATTTGTTATCTTACTTAGAAAGCCCGGTACAGGTCGTATAGAAATTACAAAACAATAAATAAGATTGCTGAAAAATAAGACTAAGTGACCTTTTGTAATTTTTCTTTACGTTTTTAATCAAAAGATATACAGGCTCACTGAGGAAGAGATGTCAAACACACACACATTATAATTTAAAAAACCACATGAAATCATACTTTGGACTCAAATCGATCTCCGTGGCAGAGTGGTAGCGTCTCCCGGAGATCCGGTGGTCCCGGGTTCGAATCTTGGTCAGGTATGGCATTTTTTAAACTCTACAAAATTCTATTTCCGTACCATACCTCACGCACAAGCTTAAAAGCTTATGTGATGGTATATCATCAGAAAGTGTCATTCAAATGACGTATAATCAGGAATTGTAACCTATATACTTCCATTGATTTTAAAAGTCAGCAGCAGAAGAGGATAAAAAATGAATTTGTTTTAGAACAAATTCCTTCTATATTTTTTTATTACAAAGATTTAGGAATCATCGTGAACTTGTACGGAAACCTAATGCTTCTATTAGATAAGAGTGAAGGAGTACGAAGGTTGTTAAATTTCTGCAAGGTGTGCAAGGTGTCTTCGTTAATATTAACCATCAGAACTATTTTTTAATAATATGTTAATATTTAACACCTGGAAAGAGAGGCCCGCAACGAAGAACAATTAAGCAGGACTCCCTTTGATTGGAAAGAGGATAAATAACATTTGCTATGCAGATGACAGAGTTATATTTGTAGTTATGAGAATCTGCATTAATTTATGTATATAGTGATAGAGAAAACAGCACGATCCGAGATAGTTAATGTTAAATAAATCAAAATCACTGGTCATTAGAAAAAACTATCATAGTTTTGAATATGAAAAACAGTAGTTCTAACTTGAAAATTTTTTTCTTCAAATGTTTTTTTTGAAGCAAAGCTCCCTCAATAGATAAACAAAACACTATACATATAGATGATTAAAAAAACATAAGTTAAATGGAATTAAATAACGCACATTAAAACTAATCAAATAATATGTTTAAGATATTCTTAACTCTATTTATAGATTTCAGATATTTTTATTGTAAAGGTATAATAAATTTATTAATTTTCTACTACTAATTAACGCAAACCAATTATTTATAGTACTCGTAGCATGAAAAGAAACATAAATAATAAGAGTTCCAAATTAAGTCAAAATCAATTTAATAAAAAATCATTTATTTAAACTCTATAATACCAGAAAGCGGTATTAATTACCTTTATAATACCTCAAACACCGGCGGTGAAAATCATCTACAAACTAATAATTAGCATTTATTCAGGAATTCAAAAGTTTATTTTTAAGAATTTAGTGGAAGGTTTAGTCTTTAAAAGAAGGTATTTAGAAGCTAAGTCTTCTTCAGAGAGAAAATCTGTATAAACTATATCCTAAAATCTGAACAGATTTTTATTAATTTTATTTATAAATTTTTCATTTTCAATCCATTTATTGGTGGTCTATTCAAGCTAGAATTTCAATGGAAATGAGAAATTTAAAAGAAATTTATTGCCAGTTTTTTTCTTCTTTAATTCGTACAAACCAGAGATATGATTTACACTTTTTAAATTTTATTATCCTCAATTTAAAAATAGAGAAGGTTCTTGATTTTATTTGAATGCGGATTTATTAAAACTTAAAGGTAACAGTTACTTACTTCCTAAAAAATCGATTGTGATCATTCATTTTTTATTTTGTACATTAAATACTTTTCTGGTGTCCAGAAAAAAAGTTACAGATAATATCAAAGAAAGATATTTTTTTTAAGGAAACAATGTAATCATATAGACGATTTGAAGAAGATTGATCTATTTGTCAACATTACCTATCAGTGCAATATAGCAACATAATGATAAATATAATATGAGGTTATTGTAAAATTCAAACTGTTTTACATAAAACTTCAAGTAATTTGGTAAAATACTTTTTATAACAAAAGATTTACATTTCAATTAAATTTTCACACGCCTGGTCCTACGAACCTTTCTATAGAATCCTTTCCTTTTTTTACCAAGATTTTGACTTTCCGCCTTCTAAGTTTAATGCAAAGGTTTTTTTTTTCAATTGGGTAACGAAAATCATCCCAATTATTTTTAATTAAGAGTGCTTAATCTATATTTTACGAGATCTTAGAATAGAGCATATTATTAGCAAGTTGAATTTATATGAATTTTTTACTGGTAAAACAAAACATTATGGAGACATTTTTTTAAATTATTTTTCTTTTGATAAGAGAAAATCTACCTATATATTTAATAAAATAAAACTACAGTTTTATTGAAAATATATATAAGAAAAGGCTTTAAAAAATCATTAAGAGTGAAAATAAATAACATTAGTAAATTTATCTTTAAATTTAATAATATTACTGAAATCAGAGCCAAATTTAACAGATTATAAAGTTGTCGATAAGTGTTTGGCGCCGAGATTAATACTTCAAAATCCTAAGATGAATTTAATATAAACCATTATTTTACATTTTAATAATTTTTTTTTTCAAATCGGTCTCCTATTAGTTTTAGAATGTTTTTAATATTTTTATTTATAGTCATATCAACAATTAAAGTCATTATCGACTTATCAGTGTAACGTAAGTGTACCGTTAAACGTATAGTTTTGAACAGATCAGACTTACCATTCCTGAAATATGTGGTTAATTGAAACCCATCTACCAAAGAACACCGGTAATGATCTACTATAAAAACGATCTAGTATATAAATCCGAATAAAAGAAACTACCTCTGTTAGGACTTGAACCTGAGAACTACTTCGAAATCAGGTGATTTGTGACACAGAGTTTACTATTAGACCAATCCGGTGGATTTTTAGAATGTTGATTTTATTTCTATCTAATAACTACTGAGAAATTATTTAAAAGAAATGAGCAAATCCATTTCAAAAAATTTATAAATTACTGTGATAAAATAAAGACAGATATTTAATTTAAAAATTAAAACCTTTAATTTAAATTTACTAACTATTTAAAAAAACTCACAGAAAATTAATCTGTTACGATAAATAATTTTTAATTATAATATTAATAAAAATATATTATATTGTCTTCGTGTAAATTAAAATATTTATTTACTGTGCAATACGTGTGATTTTTTTAATTTTACGTAAAATCTATCTACGGATGATGGCATAACTGAATACAGTACTCATTTTTATAGGAAAAAAAGGGATTAATTGAAATAGTTATTGGTATGAAAATAAATCAGTATTATAGCAATATATAAAGTGTAACAGTGAATAAAAGTGTAATTGTTTGGATGAATTGTGCAGCATATACTGTAACATAAGGGATGAAACAAGTTGGGAATATAAAATACTGAACAGACATGAATTGGAATTAATGTTCATTTTATTGTAGGGTAATTGTTAAGCCGAGGAAATTGAAGGCTCTAAATTTATACCTGGTTGAAAACAGAATTAAATTTGAGCCCCGTGACACAAAACAGAAATTTGAGTGGAGCTTGAAATTAAATCTAGCTCAATAACGATGAGCCATCTTTCGAAAAGTTCTGTTAATGCTTTGTAGTAGGTAACATATATAGCCCTAAACTGTTAAATTTGAATATATTTTATATCACGCCACTCTCTAAAATGATTGCCACTGGATTTTGCATAAATATTACTTGAGAATTAATTAGTGTTATTCCAATTCTACACCCGCCTTTCTGTCCGTCTACCCACCCGTTGATAATACCTTACTACTACCAATACAACTATCCAAATCACCAAAAACAACAATAAAAAATGTAAAAAAAGAGTTCTTTATTAAAATACTGAACAATCTGATTAAATTTTTAACCGTGTAAATTATATTTCAATCTATTCTTGCCGTAGTAATTTAACGGAGTTATAAAAAATTAAATTACGTATTAGCCAATTCATAAATAAATTTAAAAAATGTATATATTCATTAATATTTTAGACCGTTATTAGAGATCACGTGTTTCAATAATTAATCATTTAATGTTGTAGGAACTAAGTTAATGTCTAGGAAAAGCTATATTCTTTACAAAGAAATGGATTTGAATAATCATTTTACTGAAACACATAAAGACGATGCGATTGAAATAAATCCACTCAGCCTCAGAAATTATGGTCTAAATTGACTGTTAAATTAAATATTATGAAACAAATTAAATGAACATACATGTAAGTTAATTTAGTTTCTAATCGATTTGGTTATTTTAAATTGCAATTACAGTAATAAATATATTTTAATATAATTTAAACATAAATGTTTAATAAATACTAAATTTAATAATTTTTACATATAATTGAAGTGTATAAAAAGCTTACAAGTCAAAAATCCCAAAAAAACTATCTTAATTATATTATTTTTCTGATAAACTGTTTTAAAATAGATTTGAAAGCCTTCCCAAAAATATTCATTTTTTATCAAACATTTTAACATAAATAAAATTTGGCAACGATGCTGCTGAACTTTTCCGGAATTCTGACAGAACTTAAAATTAATTATTTATTATTTAGTTACATATTCTCTCATTTAACGAAACTTAACAGAAATAAGCCTACCGGTTATTTATTTTATCATAAAATATCACACAGTTTTATACAAGTTTGATCGCTACTAAATTACACCATTCCATAACATCGTAAAATATATTTTAAGAAACGTTAGATGGCAATAATAGAAATAACTAAACAAATATAATTTTTTTTGTAATTTAAATTAGTATTGTTACCACTGTGATAAAGATTTAAAAGTGTGCCCGACCCGAAATCCTAATTACAAAAAAAATTAAATATTTATCGACCGGCTGAATCGTTCAGAAGTTTGAACAAATTTTGAATAGTAGATATGTTTCTTGAATTATTGTCTCAAAAAATCATTTATTGGTGTTAAGTTCTACAGTATTCTTTTGGAGTTAAAATATATTCACATACGTCACAAAGTAAACTATTATTGAACTCAAATAGCATCTTAATGTCTTCTTGCTCTATCATTTTATTTTTTAGAAATAAATTATATAAAAATTACGCAAATAATAATTATTTTATATTATTAATGAAATTGATCTCAGATGTAACCTTAACACATAAGAACACACATACGCATGCACACACACACACACACACACACACACACACACACACACACACACACACACACACACACACACCCACACACACACACACACACACACACAAACAAACAAACACACACACACAAACAAACACATATGCAGGGACTTCAGAGTGTTGATAAATACAAAATCTCCCCTTCTCAAGTCCTATATCTCCTCTTTCAATATATATACACATGTGCATCATATGTGTGGCTGATGTACACATACGTACATCAGCCAAGAAAGTAAAAGTACACTATAAATTAATTAAATAAGATAAACTTAATTTAAAAAAATACCTAAATATAATACAGAAACATATCTAGGATTAAATACTTTAACGATACGGTTGTTTCGTAACGATTTTTTAACATCAGACGATACTTCCTTATCTTTTTTTTAACCTCCGGGACCACCGTTAGGTGTTACTTTAGAGAATGAGAGAAAATTTTGTAGCGTGTGAAAATCCTGTGCCTGACTGGCATCGAACCAGGACCTCCGTATGAAAGGCCGAACGATACTTGAGATCTGACAAAGTTGTGTTAATGTATAAGTATTTGATGCTACGCTTATTACAGAAAATAAGTAGTAAAGTAATCTTCCATTGTCTTTAATAATTATTTAAGTAGAAAACTGACGATATCTTCAAACAATTTTTACTAATTTTAGTCGAAATACTATCGTTTAAATCTGGTTAGTTTAGTAAATTTATGCTTTACGCTATCATGACGAAAAATTGTTGAAACAAACGTAAAACAGAAAATATTCACTTATTTATGTTATGATGTTGAAAATATCCACCCAAAACTATTATGGAATTCTTTGATAAAACTTACATCTATTTTAATGATGATTTCGGCATTGGTTATTAAAAAATTATCTATTAGCTCTCAAGGGACATAACCAATCATTTGTAAGGATGTTTTTTTTATACCTTAATTTATAAGGATTTTATTTAAACGTGGGGCTTTTGTCGGTAAAGAATATCAACCGAATCAAACTTAAAAGACCTTTGTTTGAAATAAAAATTAGAAAGGTCACTTAATAAATCTCTGTTATTACTGATAGACTTGTCGTCGCTACTGTTCATAGATTTACTGATATTACTATCAATAGATACGTAAAGTAATAAATTTGGCATATTTAATACCAATTCGCATTACATCAAACTAAAGAAATTGAAGATACTGATTTCTACAGTCTATTCCTTGAATGATACTTCTGTAGCTAATTTTCACATTACCTTTCGAAATTATTTTACATTCAGATGGTCGATTGTGACTTAATTTTATTTATTAATTTATTTTCATTTATTTAACTGTATAATTAATCCAAGTAATTGACAAAATGAAGATAAAGCGACTCCGAATATATTTGAGAATATTACTGCAAAACTTCTTTATTACTAAATATATATCTTAATATACATATATATATATATATATATATATATATATATATATATATATATATATATATATATATATATAGTTTACCTTGTTATCGATATATTTATTTTATTTCACATATATTTAATCTTATGGTAATTATATGAAACTAAAAAATGTCTTATTTAACCCATATTAAACAGATTCCAAAAAAATTTCATTTATAATACGTTATTTAGTATGAACGGTTATTTTCGGTAGATAAATACATACACATACACAGCTGAACCCTTACAATCGGTTAGAACGAGTTTTGTTACCCAACATACAGTACGATACCGGGCGTACCGTTAGAACAAACAGAATGTAGTTAAGTGTGTTTGTACGAATCAGAGGACAAGTGTAATAAAACAACAGCCGTAGGGGGTGGGGTCGGGTGGGTTAGTGTATGTACACTAGCGGTTGTACGGTGGGTGGACGGAGAGGTAGAGCGAGCAGGCAGACCGGCAGAGTGCAAGCGAATTATTCAGTTGCATCCAACGCTGTGCATGCTGTATTTATTTGCACGTAAAAATATATGTTCCATTTATATTTTGTACTTGTGTTTATGTGTATGTGTATATGTGCGTATGAGTGTGTATCCGTGTAAATGAGAAGAGGGTATATACTGCGGCGGGAGGGGGTTAGAGGAGTAGATCGTGGAGGAGGGGAGCGGTTTGCACCCTTGCGTTATATTTCAACTGGATCACTTAGGCCGCATCCCGAATGTAGCGAAACCGAGCACGGACGGACATCGGCCTTTGTTTTTCCTGCCCTCCTGTGAGAACCCACACCGGGGGTCAGGAGTTGTATACGTTTTTTCAGCGTCGTTTTCACGTTTTCAACATTTTTCGTACTCGCTAGTATATGTTGTCATTACTACAGGAATGTTTTCATTTATATTTTGTGCGTCCCGGACGCATCTCATTACCGTAATACCGTAGCCCGCAGCTTCGAAATGCAAAGCCGTAGTCGGACCGGCTTGGTAGAATACGCTGTACCCGCGCCTCTTCATTTCATCTGGCATCAGTTAAATCCATTAACAAATGATGGAATATATTTTCACGAAATCCTACAGAGAGCTGCATATATACCGATAATACGACACGTTTAAAATTATTATCCAGTAATAGAGTTAACGTGTTTAAAATTTTATAAAAATATAATTTTAATTGGAATAAGATTTTCATTAATAATCGTAAAACAGAACAAAATGTTATGACTTATTAATTAAATTTATTCATTCTATTCGGTAGATAATAAACATAAAATCTTACCACTTATTTTTTATTTAAATTTAATTAATTAAATTTAAAGATTAATTTAATTAATTAAGATTGTATTTAAGGAAAGACCATCATATAGATTTGAAAAAGAATTAATTAAAAGATTACTACATAGAAAAGTGTTTTATTAAATCTTCATTCCTATTATAAAATTTTTATTTAAAAGAAATTTATTTTAGCTAAACAACTTCTATTTCTTTTTATATATTATAGGGAAAAAATTTTACGATTATTCTTCAACCTTAATGTTAACCATAAAATATATCTGAAAATTCGTCTTTAAGAAGAAGCGGAGAGATATATTTATTTTATGTACAAGGATTGGCTGTTTCAATATTTAGCCACTAATTTAATTTAACCAAGTGTTTTAAATTAAAAATATTTTAAAAAGCTATTTTTCGTTTTGAAATTCGTACTCAAAATTATTACTGATCAATAATATATATTTTGGAAAAATGTATTAAAAGAAGAAATAAAGAAAGAAATATTTTGAATAAAAAAAAAAAGAAATGCAATCTTTAGTGTTTTACTCATGAATAAAAAGGGAAGAAAAAAATACCTATCAGTAGTACCAAATTTTATTTAAACTACTGATAGTTGCAACATAATCAATCTCGACTTATTTATATTTAGATGTTTTAATAGTTTTAGGACCTTGATTGTGTAACTTTTAATTAGATACTTGGTCAAGATCTTCCCAATAAAAAATCTCTTTCTCACACTACCCAAACCATTCTATTGTCCAAAATTATTTTGATTTACTGGCATTTCTTTATGTAATATTGAACTATGTAATATGTTCGTACATTGAATGACGGCATAAAATAAAACTTGTATTGGTTTTTAAAGATTTATTTAGTTCTACCAACAAGATATATTTATAGATGATTTAAATGACTTTTAAATGATTTAATCATGACTTCTTTTAAAAAAAAGAAGTGATGATTAAGTTTAAACAATTTTTCTTGTAGTTAAAGAAAATGATTTTACTTTTTTTCTTTTTTATAAAAATGAATTTAAACTTTAAGGCTACGTAATATTATTTGTTTTTTTTTTAAATAATTTTTCTTTACGTGCAATTGCAGTAAACTGCAAAAAAGTTAAACCTGATTAAAAAAACGTTATGTAGGATATATTTTTCTTTGTTTTAGAAGCGAATTAATTCTTTAAAAAATACATTACAATATTTTTTTTAATTTTTTTTTTAACTCTAATGTAACTGATAATTTATATCATTTTTGACACTATAAAAGGTCTCAAAAAACTGATCGGCTTATTTTTTGTCATCCCTACAAAATTTACAACTCTACGCCAACTCTAAAACGGTTTCTAAGTGATGATCTCTGAATAACAAACAACTAAAACAAAACCAATGCCAAAATTGTTAAAAATATTCAAGACGATGCATTTTATAACACGAACGAATACATACACACCCTCACAAAATACCAAATTCCTATGTTTCACTTCTCTTAAAGGCTTTCCTTCAACTAACTCCTTGTTGGAAATATGGATACTTCATAAATCAATCAATTTTTCTTTAAATATTCTTTTAATTTAGATAAAATGTAATAAAAAAGTTTAAATAATATTTAATTTTTTTTTAATACAGATATCAATTAAATCATTATTAATGATTTAAAGTAAAATTTATTTTTACTTTGATAAAAATATGAACTTAGAAAAAAGATTTGAAAGAAACGTAAAAGAGGAATTTTCGATCAAAAATAGATAAAATAATTTAATTAAAAAAAAGTAACTTAGACATTAAAAAAATTAGTTTTTGCAACTCATTTCCTAACAGATAACAGTTGTAAACATCTTACTGACAGACATTTTTCTTTTAACGTTGACTTATTTTAACTATTGGCAATCAATTGTTATGATCACAATAATTTTAAATTTTATTTTCATTTTAATTTCCATTTATAAAAATTTATATGCACAACTATAAAATTCATAATCAGTAATCCCTGATGATGGAGGAATAATCCGAAAGCGCTTGGATAGTCAATACTCACAATTGTTGGTAAGTGAATACTCTATTTTTATATAAATAGTATACTAAAGTCTTCAGTGGGTATGCTGTCAGAATGCAAACAGTCATGACTGTATAAGTACTTTAACCTTTGACATTATATTAATTTTTTATCTTAATTGTAATATTTTAACTCCTGATGATGGTTTTAAAATAAACCGAAAACTCTCGAGTCGAACTTAATTTGCCGGTAAGATGGATTTTAATTTTTAATAATCTTTAATAAAAATGTAGTACTTAGTAGTAAAACAAATATTTTTGTATAAAAATTTATATTTGAAAAATTAAATGTTATTATATTTTTATTAATTAGAATAAAATTCAAGTGAACAGATGAGCTTAAATTAATCTAATGAGATTTTAATTATATAAGTTTATTTCTGTATGCTTTTGCGTTTTAATTTATGTTCCGTTCCGAGAATTTTTAGCTACAATAAACAGACGTGACAAACACTAATACGTACACATAGAAAAAACACAAATATTAATTATACATTATTATTTTATTTCTTAATTAAAAATCCACTACGTAAAACACTCTATTGATACATTCCACAGTATTTTAAAATACTACCAAGTAAATTTTTATTTTCTACTTCAGCTATTATGAAAAGAATTTTTTTTGGTTGTAAAATCTAAAGAAAATATTAATGTTTTTAAAAATTTAGAGAAAAAATATGGTTAAGTAATAACAGTTAAAAAAAAATCCGGCTGAGGATTACATAATTTTCCAGACTTTGCCCTTGATAAATTTTTATTTCTAATGGATCACTAGGTTTTTAAATAGAAATGATTTTATTATTTTTATTTAAGATCGATCAGATGAATTATGAAATATAAATGCTAACGATTTTGGAAATAGATTTTTAGATAACGAATTTAGTAAATAATTTTAGAATGATAACGGATACAGCAGTGTTACTTCGTGTAAAAATTAATAACGCTTTGTATATATCCCTAATAAGGAAGCATTTAAATTCAGTCTCGTTTTTAATATAAAATCTGTTCAGCAATATTACAAGAAAACTGATAAATTTGAAATCGAGTTCAACATTACCCGCTTGTCTGTAGGGATGCAGACTGGAAATTATGCAGTCTGATAATTTTATACCTGTTTTCATCCATAAATCTTGCGTTCCTCTTTAACAATTTCAGCCGTTTCGCGGCTATTTGTTAATCGATTTGAATGGATAAGGTATGATTATGTTCACAATAAAATACTTGACAATTTGTCTAATAAAATATTCGATAAAACTAATACTTACAGAGCTATTAATGATTAAAAGGTTTAATTGGCCGTCATTTTGGAAGGTCAAAATGTATAGTTTCTTAACTTATTTATCTTGTAGAAAATGTTATTGGATGTATACATTGAAAATTTCATAGAAATACCACCTTTCTTAAGTTATTTAAAACACACAAAATAGTGAAGAGAGAGAAACGAAAATAAAGGGAGAGATGACGTTTATCTACTTGAAGTTTTTTGTTTATTTTGATACCTCAAATCGGTCCTTTAAGTATGACCGACACCTCCCAGGACATCTTGTACTGCCGGAGGAAAAACATTTTTTTTAAATGGCAGACTGAAGGAAAATGAAACGAGTTAGAGGATTTGTTCATATAAAAATTTTGTTGTTGTTTAAAGGATCCATGTGTTCTTTTTGAAAAGAAAAAAAATTGGGTACCGTGATGGTCCTTTGACTGATGGGGTCGAAAATCAGGCAAAAACAAAAAAAATATATATATATATAAGTTAAGCGGAAAAAAATAAAAAAATTTTATTGTTAATCATAATAAGTATAACTTGTAAGTAAGTTAACCAAATTCAAACTTTTTTAGTACAAAAATCTTTGAAATATCAACTGAAACTGTTTCGAAATAATGTTGAGTATCCTTCCACCCTAAAATTCCGATTGACTTAAAATTTTGGAATTTTAATTAACTTGATATCTAATTTCATCGTATTAAGTTTTCTAACAGCATTACACAAAAACTGAAAATGGTGAAACTACTTCTCTCCTTTTTTTTATTTTTCCCCAAAATTTAACGCTACTAATGTCCTATATATAGAAATTTTTTGAGCCATTTTCGAATAATTTATGTTGAGCCAATCAGATCTTAAAAAAAAATACAGGAGAAGAACACACATCTTACGGAGATTTGTACGATTTTTTTCGTTTTTCGCACTCAGGTGAAACATAGAATTCGCAAAAAACAAGGGCATCATAATTTTGGACCTATCGCTATATTGCTTTTATATCTATAGCTAATATATATCAACAATAGAGCTATAGCTGGTAATGTAAAAAATAATAAGACAAATTTTTTTTTACAAATAATAGCAGATAGAAAAAAATTATTAAAGTTATTCAATTCTGTTAAGTTACTATTGGGCTGAAATCAATTAAATTTCCTGACAAAATAATTAGTCTTTTAAATATTAAATACTGCTTAAATACTGAATCAATTTATTTTATTAAATTCCACATATATTTTGACATTTAAATTTAATTAGTGTAAATCTCTATCTAAGTATTAAAGAGTTCAATCATAACAGATTTTTCACAGTAATTAATGAAATATACTATTTTACTCACTGAATAATGTAAAAAACACACATATATATATATATATAGTCTGTTTTATTTTTAAAACAATACTTTTACATGAGAAAGTTTAATAACAACATAGCACTTCTCATAAACTATTATAACGTTATAACAAAGAAAATTGGGAACTGTTCACAAGTAAAAAGTCAACGGATTTATAAATTTCAGTTATCACAAATTAAATAATTTCTCCCAATTACCTGCAGGCTTTACTAAATATTTTTTGGGGATTTTCAAATCGAATAACTTTAATGTATTTAATTACTAGAATTTTACTACGTAAAAACAATAAACCTATTGCATTTTACCCCAAGGAATTAAGTTCAGAAGTTTAATTGTAACTTAACTAAAAAATTAGAGACAGATTTTTAAATTAATAAAATTAGATTTAAAAAAAAATAATAATAAATTCCAGATAATTTTATCCGAAGAAATTCAGTAATATTAAAATTATAGTTTAAACAGGACAATTTTGCCATGAATCACGGTCTTAATAACCTTAAAAATATACCAGTTTAATTTTAAAAATTGATAAAACAAATTTGGTAATATATCAGTTTTTTAAATCGGTTTTTTTAAAACCTTGACTCGCAACAATCAAAATATATGAAAAAAAAATTAATTGAACATCATTTTAAATCTTATAAGTTTTTTGTTTTTTTTTATTTAAAAAAAGAAAAACTTTTTTTGGCCATTATTAAAATACCTTAGTACTATTTTTCTTTGTTATAACTGTTCGATATAAACATAATTTTTTTTTCTAGAAAATTGGAAAAAGATTTCTATTTTATAGATAGGGAATAAAGAAAATAGTACTTTAAATTACACGAAACATATTTTATACACAAGAAATTATAAGAATTTTAGAAAAAATAACTTAAATAGTAATGAATCCCTGATATTGTATAAAAAAAGAAATATTTTGTTCAACTACAAAATGACAAAAGAACAAACAAACAAAAAACTATTTTTAACAGAAATTAAATTATAAAATGAAATGTAGATATTCTTTCAATTAAAACATAATAGTAGTTTATTAAATAAATTAAATAATTATTAAAACCATTTTAAAATATGCTCATTTATGTACAAATTAAATTTTACAAAGGAATTAAAAAAATAACGTATGCATATAGGAAGAAAGATTAAAATAAAATTTATACGTAGTTAATTAATGTAATCAATTCATCTCATAAATATTACATTTATTATTTTTATGTGTTGGAAAATAAGTTAAGAACTGAAACGGTAAATAATTTTCTTAATTTTAAAGTAGTGAGAAATAAAAGTATCTATTTTATTACATAAAGTAGAATAAAAAATACAGCATATTTTTACGCTGCTGGCATTTGACAGTAAGCATCAGGAAAATTTTTTTTTAATTATTATAACGATTTTACAATCTGTTCAGCTAAATAATTGAACAATAAGTAAATAAGACCTATATTTGAACTAACATTAAGTAGTCACAGACCCAGAGACTGGTGACTTAACGATAACAACGAAAGGAAAGAAATGAAATAGAAGAGCACTCCATACAGCTGGAATGTAAAGTCACCTAATTGAAACGATAAGGCAAACCAAGAATACTGTTCCTTAGCAATCGCAAAAAAATCACTGATCGTATTATCCAATAAATTGACCACCAAATAATTCGGGTGCCGATCCAAACGATTTTGATACTGTAGGCTGACCAGAGATTTCTACTGAATGGTTCGCAACTGAAGATCATTATATATGAGGATATTGCATATGTACCAGGGTATTTTTTTAGCATATTTCGCAATGTTTTTGTCTTGTAAACTATAATACTTAAAACCTTTTTTCAGAATTTGTTTGGTTTAATTGTAGAAAAACAGGAGAAAACACAAAGACTTAAAAATAGAAGATATTCAGGCTGATTTTAGATAGAAAATAAAGAAAGCTGTTAAGAAACTCTCTAGAAGAATCGAATTAGAAAATCTTAAAAAGAGAAAAAAAAATATAAAATATTTCAACAACAGTCGAAAAGAATGTCAGTGTAATTACTTTGATAAACTGATTAAGTAATAAAATATTTCTCACAATTTCTTTAAATATTTTAACAAGAATTTTAGTTTAATATTACCATCCTCTTTAATTTTTAGCATATTTTTTAACTAATATTAATTTTGATTTATCATTAAATTTTAATTACGTAGCCTATTGTTAAGGTATAACTTTACGAAGACTTCAATTTAAAAAAGCGAGAAATAAAGAAGTTTATCAGATTATGGAAGAGAAATTAAAAAGAGAAAGAAAAAACAGAATTTAGAAGATTATATGATTTAAGAAATCTTCCGACTGGGGATGAAATATTATATTGTCATTAAGTGAAAATTCTCGAGAATGGTTAAAAGAGAATGGTAGCTTAATAAAATGTAAAGCTAATGATAAAAAAAAATCGTTTGCTTAACTATTTACTTTTTAAGCCTTTAAGTAAAATAATTAATGAAAGCTAAAGCGGAAAATTTTGATTAACAAAACTGAAATTAGAAGAAATTTCACAATAAATAAATAAAATTAACAAGTGGGATCGTATTTACCACTTCTTCATTAATCAAATGACACTTAATAGATTATTGTGGAATATAAGAAAGAGAGTCATAATACATAATAACAAATTTCAGGTGGGTTTCAAGAACTAACAAGTCAACAAGAACTTTATGTGGTCTGTGGAGAGAAAACAGCTCCACTCACAAAAAAAAAAAAAAATTGAATAATTACTCAACTAAAACGATTGAAAACCATACTTAAAGTTGTTCACGGCAATGGATGCCCTAAATCGAGGAGAAAAAATATGTATAAAGACTTAATTTATGCCAACTTTGAATTACATATTTCGATGCATTTCCAAACAGATTTTGTCAAGTATACAATAGAAAATATGAATAAATTAATAAATCTTAGTGGGAGAGGAACTGATAAAAAATTTTTTTTAAACAAATTATAAAACTGCAGGACTACAGAGCTAATTAAAAAAAAAATATATATATATATATATAAAACGGAAAAAGAAAGAGCAATAAAAGTAGCTGTGAAAGAAACATGAAACACCGGACTTCTCTAATTAGATACTAATTTCTAAATCCATTTAAAAAAAGTAAAGAAAATAAAATTTAAGAAGATCCTTGGAAAGGAAATAGGATGCGGCACTCCTTGGTTACGCGTAACTCCAGAAATCGTATTCTTACCATCTGGGAGTTGCAAATGGGACCCATGTTTCCAGTCTGGTAGAGACCAATTTAACAAACTGGCAAGAAATACAATGGGTACACTCTCTTCTATACAGATAGCTGTCTCGGCCGACGGATGTGGCTGTTCTATTGTAGTTCCCGACACCTAGATATTATATAAGCTTAATTCCTGTTCCTCTGCGTTCTTTTGCGAGGTCTGTGCTATTTACTCCGCCTTGAAAGTTGTCGAGACCCGTAGTGACGACAGCTTCTTAGTAATTACCGACTCTAAGAGTATACTTGAGAGCTTGAGTTGCAGACGTTCTGAATCCACCGTCCAGATTATTCATGATATCCTTTCAGAGATAAATAAGACTGTGGTATTGGTATGGGTCCCTGACCATTGTGGCATCCTTGGGAACTAACGGGCCGATGAGGCTGCCAAGAAAGCGGAAATAAATGGCCTCAGAGTACAATCGACATATGAGAGAGAGACTTCATGAGGTCTGTCCGTGTAAAATTGCGGGCTCAGTGGAATAGGTTCTGACTGCTGAGTCCTCCCACGGCATTACATACGTCCGGGAGAGTGTGCTCTAGAAGCCCCTTTCCCCAAGCATCAGAAGAGATCAAGTCATCTTAACTCGGCTAAGAATTGGACACACCAGACTTATCCGCGCTCATCTACTTGGCTCTCCTCAGCAGATCTGTGAGGGGTGCAAGGTCAAATATTCCGTGCCACCTGCTCTTTGATTGCGCAATTTTTGGAACCATCTGACAAAACTTAGACCTGGGTTCAGATATGAAATTTCTACTAGTCCGGAAAGAAGGTATAAAACGTCTGTTGCGGCTCCTCTCCTACAGTGGAATTAAGAATAGAATTTTATTATTTATGATCATGCAGCGTTATTTTAGTCGCTAATGACTGTAACTATTGATGGGAATGTAAATAAAATCACTGAAAAAAAAGTTGTAAGAAGCAAAGATGGTTCTTCCACAAAAGGATGGTCGATTCAAATAAAAATAATATTTTATTACCATTCCTGAATTCGAATAACATTCCTTCTACTTCCGGAATTTATTACAGCCTTTTCAAAGATTATTTGGGATAAAACTCCTAAAAAATTACTAGGAAGAGTACTTTTGTTTTGTATTAAGGCTTAAGTGCTATAAAATAAATCCATAAGGCTACAAAATAAGATTATAAGGAAAGGCTTTTCATTTTATGAAATTTCATTAATATAATTTTATTTTTTAATATAAAGAAAAAGTGTAGAATTTTATAACTAGAGAGACACTTAACAAAACTTCTGACGGTTCTGAGAAGAATCGAGAAAGGTTCTGATTATCTCAAACGTAGCTATAACTAATCTTTCACTTCATTCGGTATTTGATAAACACAGTTCTAGGAATTTTTGTACAGTTTTTAACAGAATATTCATTTTATATAAAAGACATCTATATAAAGATTTAAATACAAAACCTTAACGGCCATTTTCGTAATAATTTTCATAATTCCCGATTTTTCTCTTCTAATCTGAATAACAATGAAATAGTTAAGTAGGAAAATGCATTTTAAAAATCATGATTGCTGCATTTTACATATTAGCAGCTAGAATGCTAAATATTTTCCAAAAAAATTAAATTAAGGCAATCGGTTGCTTTTATATAATCTCTAATATTATAACCTGAATAAAAATTAATATATAGAGAAGAATTTGATATTCAGATTTCAATAAAAATTGTAAAAATATTGAATTAATGAACTAAAATTTCCTCAGAAAGAAGAGTAAGAGAAAACAAGTTAAATTTATTTATTTTACAAATAAAATTTTTTAATAATGTTTATTAAATAAAAATAGATTGATTCTTTTTCGGATAGACTAAAATATTTTTTGTACCTTGATCAATGTTACATGAAATTGTAAATGACGTTCACCGAGTTTAGTTTGGGACACTAACATATATTTATTTATAATCGTAAAAGATGAATCAATATAAAAACAGAGATACATTCCATGAACAAAGGAAATATTGTATTCTATAGGGAAAAAACATATCAATCTCCGTGGTGGAGTGGTAGCATCTCGGTCTTTTATTTGGGGTCCTGGGTTCCAATCCCGGTCGGGCATAGGATTTTTCATACGACAAAAAATGTTATTACCATATCCCACGTACAAGCTTCTGTGGTGAATTAATTAATCACATTAAAAAAAAATAATAATTGGTAAAAATGAACCGTAAAAAAATACCAAAGAAACCCGAACTGGTGAAGAGATGAACCGTCTTTTTTATGTTAATCCACATGCTAAATCACTTTTCTATTAAAAAACTAACATTCATCTTTTAGTTTAAGAAGCATTTAAGAAGCAATTATGAAAGTTTTAATGTATTTCGTTTGGAAATTAGGGAATTATCTTCAGATGAACGTAAAATTGATGAGAAAATATTTTTCCCAGTCATTGCTCTTTTAACGATTAATTTCTATTAAAGAAAACACCTAAAGAGGAATTTACGTCTGAAATATTAAAGGAATTTAAAAAATGTAATGGAAAAATTTTAGATAATACTGATTACGAAACGGAAAGAACAATTCTATTAAGATGCATGTGCTTTATTACTTAATTACAGTACTAAAAGAAAAAAGTAATTTTTCTTTCCATTTTCTAAAAAAACTAACGGCACAAAAATTTGATCTATAAGTTTCTTTTATGCCAAGATATTTAAAAAACCTCGAACAGAATCATTGAAATTTCAGATGTTGATCCCGAAGAAAGAAATAATATAAAAATTTCTAATAATTATGTTGAAATACTCGGAATTCATTTATTTGTTTTTTCAAAAAAACAGAAAATATGAAATAGAAAAAAATTCTATTGCAAAAAACCTAAAAATCTAAGAGCCTAAAAACTACCGTAAAAAAGAGGTTACTTTTACCGAGTATGTATTAATCAATAGTATGTATTACCAATTATTTACCGAGTCTGTATTAATCAGTAAATTACTGATATTAAATGATACCCAGTGATAAACTGGATACATCGTTTACCCGTAGTCAAATCCTTATTATAACTTTGGTTGAAAATGCATAAATATCAACAAAATTAATTAAACTATGCACTGATTTTATTATGTTACTTCATGAAAAGATATTACCTTAGATAATTTTAAGATTATCAGAAGAACATAACAGATGTAGGTTTTTTTTATTAAAAACACCTCTTTTAATAAAAATAATAAAACTTTATTTATTATCTTTCTATCAAACACATTTTATTTCTTAAAAAAAAAAAAATAATTTAAGAAACAAAAAAAAGACTTGAAAACTTAAATTGTTGAATAATTTTTCTATGTTTATAAACGTTCCGGTAAAACATGGAATTTCTTTTTACAAAACCTTTATAACGTATTAAATTTAAAAAAATAAACTTAAAAAATAAAAAATTAAGAAAAGGTTGAATATGTGTTTGTAAAGTTAACTAATCAATTCATAAAAAAATATTTTACAGGTTTTTCGATCGTAAAATAAAATAATTAGTCTGTGATTTTGAAAGAACATTTCTTCAGTCCACAAAAAACCATTAATGATCTCAAAAAAACTTCAAATTTATAAACATTTTATTTTTTTTTAAAATTTATTAAAATCTTGAGCTTTTAAAATAATTAAGGTGGGATTAAAAGGGAATTTTAGCCTAATTTAACTAAGAAATAAAAATGTTGTATGTCAATAAAGCGTGTAAAAATAGTTCTACTCGTGAAATGACATTGATCAATGAATAAAAATATGTTATAGCTTATAAAGCGTTAATAATTAAGAACAATTAATTTTGAATAAAGAATTTGAAAACAGTTAGCTACATAAAATTTCAAATGTGGATTTTAACATGTTTACACATTTTACACATACGAGTATTTACATGTGAAATAAAAAACGAAATCACATATGAATGGCTAGAAAACCTAATGAGTGAAAAAAAAGCCTACCGGTATATAATTTAATTATCAAGTACTAGAGAAAAAAATTGGGCAAAATATTCTTAAATAAAAAGAAAAAGCCGATCGCCGTGGCGAAAAGTTTGCGTCTCAGCCTTTCATCCGGAGGTGCCGGGTTCGAATCCCGGGTCAGGCAGCATAACATATTTCATACGCTATAAATTTCAATTTGAGCTAATGACAGTAGCAGTTGTTACAACATCCATAATTAGATATCCGGATAATTAAATTATTACATAGGTAATAAATAAATATAAATGGTAATTAATTAAATTTAAAACTACTTATAAATTTAAATAAGTATAATAAAACTACATGAAAAAAATTATAAAATAAGAAACACGAAACACTCTAATTTTAAAAATCAAATAATAATGGAAAATACTTAAATTATAACATTCATTATTGTTCTAATTCAGAAAATAATTCTACCTAAGTCGAAACAGAAAAATAAAAAAATAAAGGAATATATATAAGTTTTACTTACTTTGCATATTAATTCTTTGAAACTGGATCAGAAGAAATTATGCTTATTTAATTTACATAATAAATCGAAAATTCATCTCGGAAAGTATTGCTATTAATTAACGTATCTGACTTTTCGCCAAAGAAAACAAAATATCTGAAAAAAAAATTATCCGTAAGTCTACATAATTAAGTAAATCAATCACAGAAGCTAAAATGTTCCATGAGTATTAATGATAGCATAGAGATAATAGTATAACCTTATTGTATATCATAAATAATGATAAGATGGGAATAAAAGCAAAAATAAAAAAAAAGTGGAATTAGTCAAGGATTCTGTCCATCCTTTTTATGTAAGTATTATTAATAAGTAATGAAGTTTACTTTCGAGATCAGAAAAAGTATAACTTTCTTGAAAATAATCAATTTAAAAAAAAAAGTATTTTGGGTGTTCTGGTTCCTGATTTAAGCGTTGATTAACTACGTATATTTATGTATTCAGCTAATTTATTGTTCTGGTAATTTCCTTTTAAATGGTTTCTTGTACTGAGATGAAAAAATGTCATCAATATAAAGAGTATGCGACCAATTTATCTAAAAGAGAAAAATTTAATAAAATGATCTACATTTCTCTTTTCTTTATTCTGCAAAAAAATGAAAAAAAATATAAAGTTGTGTATAATAATAATAATTCAATTTCTTTTACCATGCTCATCTTACTCTTTATTACAAACAGGGAAGCGGGAAAGACATAGCTAAGTGCAAGAAGTGCAATAGAACAGTTTTGTGAATAACTTTAATGTGTTGCACTACCGTATCGGGAGTTTGTAAACCTAAAGAACTATTTTTCTAACTTTTAAGTAAGAAAAATTAGGCCTACACAAAATTCAGGCAGTCAAATGGCAGTACATGAACAATGTTCTTAGACTAAATTAAATATGAAATTAAAAAATAGTACAGCAATGTAACTAGTGGAACCTAAGCATGAAATAGTTATTCCTAAAAATAAATTAACTAGTAATGCCAAGTGTGAAAATAAAAAATTTAATAATAATAATAATTTAACGCTTATTGAATTAAATAATGTCAAGTTAGTGTAAGCAGAAAAATAAATACTGTTATGAAAAGTTCATATATTAGCAATTATTATCCAAAAATATCTTTCTAATTTTTCTTTTAAATGAAATTAGATTTTCCTAAAACACATCTATTCCACAATCATTAACCAAGTTAAGACTTCAATAAATTAAATCGTTGTGGATAATATGGTTCAGTTTGACTCTTTAAATAAGGTACGCCTTTTTTTTCCTGTTTAGCCTTCGGAATTCACCGTCAGGTATTACTTTAGAAGATGAATGAAGATGATATGTATGAGTATAAGTGAAGTGTAGTCTTGTAGTCTCAGGTCGACCATTTGTGAGATGTGTGGTTAATTGAAACTCAACCACTAAAGAACACCGGTATCCACGATTTAGTATTCAAATCCGTATAGAAATAACTGACTTTACTAAGATCGGAACGTTGGAACTTTCGACTTCGAAATCAGCTGATTTGCGAAGACGCGTTCACCACTAGATCAGCCCGGTGGGTTAAGGTACGCCTTTTATTTTTCATTTACGGAACCCTGATCGCTAAAAACGAGTTAGTACCAAAAGTCTCATGCACTGCTTTGTAAACGTAGAAAACATTTTGTACTTTCATCCTTCATTCCAAGGAAGCAATGCGTTGTCTACTACATTTCGCTACATATTAACGTTGGTGCGTATTCAGACCTTACTGCCGTTAATTCCAAAAGAATTTCTTTTCACAGCTTCAATCTTTAGACTAGACAACTCTCCATTGTTAATCCAGATCATTGAATAATAGTCTAAAACCAGTTTAATAAATTTCCTTCACTTTCTGAAAGTAATGACTTACCCATAAAAGCAGCCCAAGATTCCTTCGCGCTTTAAATGTTATGCAAACTACATGTTGTCTAAACAAAAGCTTAGAGTCGATTGTAATGTCTAAGATGGTCTCAACAAAACGTTATTTTTTGGGTAACTATTTTATAATGATCTTTTACTAGTTGCGTAATATTAATAATAGTATATTAGACATATTTATTTAATCATTAGATCTCTACTTGATATTATTCGGCTTATAAAAAATTATACAATTTTGATGTTTTTTTTTTTCTTTATAAGATGTGAAATTTTTAGCTATTTTTTATTTTGTAATTTTAATCTCTAAATATTATCACTCAATTTTTTGTTTGCTGTTCTTTTCTCTTTCTTACTACTTTCTTGATTTCATAATTATATACTTATATCCTATGAACTAATTCAAAACTTTAATATTTTCTTCAAACTCTGTTTCAAAATTCAAAACACGTTTAAAACGAATTCAAAATTTTTTTATAATAAGATTTCCTATTTGATGAATTTTTGAAAATCCTTACGTGATTTTAGTGTGTTAAAATCTGTTTACCTCTTTTGTTGTCCAAAAATTAAACTGAAATTAATTTTCCTTTGTTTTGTTTTTTTTAAAGAATAATTTAGCTTTAAAATATTTTCCCCTCTTTCGTTATTCGAATGTAGTATAATAGTTTTATTGTATTCTTTCCCTGCACAATTAACTCCTGTAATTTTACGATTAATATTTACGTATAAAAAGAATTTAAATGTAATCGTCACTAATTGTGATATATCACTTGTTTTATTACTCCCTGAAATTTAATTATGAACCGTTATTTTACTTCCTATTTAACAAATAAGTAATAGTTTATAAAATTTTGATACGTTTAAACTCTAGCTAACAGTATATACATACTTTTAATACCTTCAAATAATTACGGAAAAATTGACTAAAAATAAAAATAATTATTTCTCAAATGTGTTTTTTATACTGAATTTTCAAAATGTTTGAAATAATTTTGGAATGTTTATTATTATTATTATTATTATTATTATTATTTTATAATTATTATGATTATTATGATTATTATTACTCTTTATTAAAGGGTATTTTTGGATATTAAAGGGTATCACTTTAATTAAGTGATAAAACTGTAAAAAATTGTAAAAACAAAGAAATATTGAATAAAAAATATTAATACAGCGAGTTAAAAATTTTTTAATATTAAAAGATTCGCGAAAAATAAAAAGAATTAATGAAGTGCATCATTCTAACCAAAAGAACGAGAAAAATAACTTTCTTTCTTTAAGCAATCTGTAGTAGAGACTGTAATAGGGGTTCAGAACTGTAACAGAAGCTAAATAGAGGTTCAACATGAAATGAATAAACCCTATACACTTATTTATAAATTAAATAACGGGATTATGATTCTGAAAGGTGTAGATTCTACCGATTCTACCTTTATATAGCGACTACAATGCAAAGAGATATAAAATAAACTTAAAAAAAAAAAACCACTTCGAAGAACCTGTACTGTATATATAAAATGATCCAGTTTATCTTTGAATTTTATTTTAAAATGACGATGAAAGATAAATAAGACGATACCAAAGATTAACGAAGACTTCAAAAAGTCGAAATATAAAAGTAAAACTGAAAAGTATTATTATATTTACATTTTTAGCGTAATAACATCAGTCAGTTTTATTTATTTTTATTTTTTTGTGGGCCACCAGACTAACTAGGATCCACGCAAATATCGCATCCTTTGACTCTTATCATCTTTCTTTTCCATAGGTCTTTCATTACTTGAAACTAAAGTGGTTCCTTCCCTCAGTCCATTTGTTGCAAGCGCTTTTATTCTTACCTCCAAAAAGAACCTTAATTTTGTTGACACCTTTTCTAAATTCTTCACTATTTAAAGAGTCTTCGTCATTAATTTTAAGCTTTTGAAGTTCTTCTTTGATTTCTTTGATGTAACCTCCCATACTTTTCATGCTGAATAGTTTTTCAAAAATTTGTTTGTTGATTCTCAAAAGGCTCATTCTAACCATGTTTCCATGTAGAATATTAGTCCTCTTTTTCGCAATGTGATTTCCGTGTTTTCTAGTTTTCCATTAATCACTTTGTTCGATTTTAAGCGATATACTTTTTCTGTGATTCTGGGTTCATGGATTTTTCTCAATATTCTTCTTTCGATTTTTATAAGATTTTCTAGATTGATTAAGCTGGCTGCTGTCTCTACACCAGACAAAATTACTGCCTTCGTGGAGAATTACATTCTGTATCCATCTAAATACTGAATTTATCATTTAAGTCATAACGTTTGACATTGGCGTTGATGGACAGGTTTTTATTATAAATATTCATAGTGCAACATTAATTGATCTAGTTTGAGTTTCTTTGATTCGATTGTTGGTTTGTCTACTTCATTATAATTTATAATTCTCCTAAATATTTAAATTGGTTGACCATTTTTATTTTTCCATATTTTGTTTCAACTGTTTAAGGAATTTCTCTGTAGCTAGTCATCATTTGGTTTTTGGGAAAGAGATTTTTACAGCCGTTCTTTTGGGGATATTTTTAAGTTCAATGATTTGAGCGATTGGATAGCACTATCAGATTTATTTATCGTAAGTGTAACTTTTTAAGTATTATTTTAGTTTTATTAAAAATGTTGATAGCGCAACAAAAAAAATATACCAGTTGGTAAAAAGCTTCTCTGAAAAAACCACGAAAGTGAGAAACGGGGACTTAAATAAAAATAAGAAAAGATTTCAGAGAAAAACATAAAGAAAGAAATATTATGAGAATAAGCTAAGGGCTGTTTGAAATTCAAGAAAATTTTTACGTTTTTCGCTGCAATTAAATTATGAAAAGAAATAAGAGAAATGGAGTAAAAGGACTGTTGAAGAACGCTATCCAAGTCTCCTAACAATGGAGGAATGTGTATTATTCTTTACTCTAAGTCTTCCAAGTTATTTTTTTTTAATTTTTGCGAAATTATTGACATGTCAAAAATAACATTAGACTATAATTATGCTTTAATAATCCAATTCAAAGGAATTATGTTAAAAAAGTAACTAAAAAAAAAATAAAAATATACATTCAAAACGTCTACGTAGAAAGTATACATTTTTTTATTTAAAAACTACCATTTAGGTTACACTGAAAAAACTTACAATGAGTAAGTATTAGAGGAATTTTCTCACAGAATAAAGAAAAAAAATTGATCCAATTTTTAAAACTTTGTTATCTACTCTATAACAGCCGACGGCTAAAACGAACCCATGTACTCGACTTAAGGTCTGCGTAACAAGTTTAGTTGTGTCGTATCTAATTTTTTGTTACTTCTCTTTTTTTTGTTATTAATATTTGTTTTGTGGACTATATGGTGCTGAAGTTATTGGTTTGTGATTTATGACTTGAGCTTGAAATTTCATATTTTACTAAGTTTGCTTACAACTGTTTATTGTGTATTATTTATTTTGGGGGTTCCTTAACGACCTTCTTATCACGTGCTTTTGTCAGGAAACTTACTTATGGCTCCCCAGGAAAGCGATTGTAATTATAATTGTTATTGAACAAAAAAAAAATTTTTGAAAAGAGTAAGAACTGAACATATATAAAAATTACACAACCATCAAATTGAGAACTACTTCCGTTTACCTACAAAGTCGATTTAAAAAAAAAAAATCAAGAAAGGAAAACTTTATTAAAACAAAAACAATAAAATTTAATTATTATTTCCAACTTTACATTTAATGTTACAATGTACATATTATTACACACACATTATTCCAACCTTTTTATTTTATCTGAAAAGATTATAAGCCTATCACAAATTTAACAATTGTTTTTTCCATTTCGTCTCATTTTTTTAAATTTCTAAAGTGTTTTGTATATTTCTAATTTTTTTAAAATGTCTAAACATATTCTCTTAACATTTAGTTTTAGTTTCTTTCAGTATTTTTATTCTATACTTTTTATGCTTTTTTTAATCCTATATTATCTTCAAGAAATGTGTTGGCATACAAGTAAATAAAAAAACAATGAAACAAGATGAATTTGTCCGAATAACATTTTTGGTTTACATTGGAGCCCTGAATCAGTCAATTAAATTTAGCCATCACCGTCGGGACATTCCGTCGGGAAAAAAGTATGGGTACTGTGATGCCCATTTGCCTGATAAGGTCGAAATCAGACCAAAACTGGGATTTATATAACCAAACATTTATGCGAAATTTCATTTTCCTCCCATTTCTAATTTCGATTAGTTTAAATAACCTAATAAGGAATTTTTTATAACCTAGTAAATACTTTAAACTGGTAAAACTCAATTTTCTACAAGCACTACACAAAAATTAAAAATGGCGAAAACTACTCCTCCCCTTTTTTAATTTTCTCTAAAATTTAACACCACCAATGTTCCCCATTTATAAAAATTTGTTGAACCATTTTTGAAGAATTTCTGTTGAGTCAGTTTGAAGATATTAGTCAAAATATAGGCCAGTACACGTAAGTACGAATGTAGATAGATACATCTGTCGGAAATTTCTATATGGTTCTTTTTTTTACGATTTTCGGACTCACGGGATTGTGAACGTTGACATTTACAAAAAAAACATGACAAAGTTTTAAACTGATCGCTTTACTTTCTCTTTACAGCTATAGTTGCTATATAGCATCGATAGAGTTATAGTTGGTAAAGTTTAAATATTGTTTATTTACTATTCTTTTTTTTTAAGTTAACCTGATGTATTATTTGGATCTGCAAAAGTATTACAATTTAAAATTAACTATTTTAAACTAATTAAACATTTTTAAATTAAAACTATTCATGATTTTACTGTTTATGTAAATTTTTTTAATTTATATACCATAATAAAAATTCGTCTTATAGCAAATAATAAAGGTAATTGTTATATTGCACAAAACATGCGAAAACTCCTACACTAAAAAAAAAAAAAAAAAAAAAAAAAAAAAATCTGCACTGATTTAGACTAATAATGAAAAAAAAAAATTTTACTCATAACCGTGGTCATTGAACTTTTAATAATTATAAATATATAGTAAGAAAAAGGTGGAAAACTTTTTAAATATTAAGAAATTAATTATGATGACGAATTTAGTAAAATTAATTGTGACAACTCTTTTTCTTTAACGATTTTAAAAGTACTATACTCTCCAATAATCACAGAACGTATAATGCTATCTTACGGTCAAATAAAACATATCACCTTTCTCTACCTTTTTAAAATTTAACAGATGGTTAACAGTTAAATTATGTTAAATTTTGTTTTTATTCTTTTATGAATAATGTAGAAAATAAATTACAGAATAAAAATTATTAATTTGTGAATGTTAGAATTATAGGACTTTTGTCTGTTTGGTTACGCTATCTCAAAAACGATGCATCTAAATTGTGCAAACCTTATATTTCTAAGAATATATGAGTAAGTAAGAGTTAAACGAAACCAAAATCACGAGTATGAAATTGATAGAAAAATTAAAAATCGAGTTCTTAAATTATATACTTAAGAACACCTTTCCTGGTAATAAAATTAGCTTAGCCTAGCCTACAATGGAGCATTGAAGTAGGAGATCAGAATCCTTCCAACAAACCGATTTATAAAGTAGGATTATATAGTCAATAAATGTGTTGCCACGTAAGTAAATAAAAAAACAATGAAATAAGATGGATTTGTCCGTATAACATGTTTGGTTTACATTGGTGCCTTGAACCAATCAATAAGTAACTTAACTTATGTTTTGTGCAACTTAAATTTGGCCATCACCTACGGGACATTCCCATATTTTCCACAGTACTTAGGATAGGACCACTTGTCTGTTGGGGTCGAAAATAATTATAAATTTTGGTGATCCTAATTATTAAACAGCAACAAATAACTAGTAAACATCCAAGAAAGAATAGACCCAAGATTACTTTAGATGCATGATCAGCTCGCTCTAAAGAATTGGACCGTTTGGTCTTTAGAATGTTGGTGCATTTAGCAAATGAAACTCAAGAAAGTGATCCCGAAATAAAGATTACCACATTGCACCCGAGCTGTGTGGAGCAATTCAAGGGACTAGATCTGTGATACATTAAGTGCGAGCGAAAAGCTTGCCTAATTGGAATATAAGATACTTAAATTATGCGACCTGTTTCTCTTGGTTTTCCGTTTATTCAATTTCAAAGCAAATTCATTTAATTTCAACACATACGGGAAGTTTATGTTTCATAAATATAATAAATAATCCTTTTTGTTTTTTTTTTAACTTATTGTATTTTACTAATAATAACTGTAAATTAATGCAGGCGTATACTTATTTTAATAATTTAGCAATCTTTAAGCATTTTATATGCACATATAAGGATTACTTAATCTTATATAAATATAACGCTTACAATCTTTTTTTTTTAAAAAAAAAGAAAGATTGGATTAATTTGATGAAATTATAAAAGTGAAATTATAAAACAACTGTTCATTTTATTTATTTGCAAACATACGTTGTAATAGATTTGCGACAGGATTTCAATTTATTAAGAAGCGATAGGACTATACTATCCAATATCTACAGAATGTACAATGCTACCTAACGGTCAAATAAAACAACATTTCAACTTTCTCTGTTTTTTTAAATTTTTAAGTTACTTAAAGTTAAATCATTATTATTTCTGTTTGTTATTTTTTCAAGAAGAATGTAGTAAAAATTACAAATTTATGAATATTAATTTATGAACATGCTTCATACTGAAATTAATCACAGTACACCCCTCTTAACATGACCCAAAATGTAGAATTTTTTTCTAAATTAACCTGTTTTTACAAATAGAAACATGAAAATTTAAAAAAACAAAATTTTCATCGGAATTGCAAATTTTATTTATTCTAGAGAAAATAATTATTAAAAAATAATGATATTAAAAGCAAAATAATGCATAAAATTCAAGATGGTCTATATAAAGATTCTTTGATTACTTTTGAATAAAGACATCTTAAATTTAATCCTCGTACAAAACCTGAAAAAAAATATAAGTACGAACTAGAACGTAGTGATACTCAAAAATATTAAACGTAATTTTTACATAGGTTTGTGAAAATTAAAAAAGGTATTTTAAGTTAAACTAATATTCATATTTGTACCCGAGATTAATTTTAACAAAGAAAATCTACATTGGCAGATCATCAGATTGAAGCATCATCCGGCCACCACAGTGCTCATTGTTAATTTACTAAGACATACATTACTAGATTAGATTAGATGTATTTACTATTTGATGAACATGAAAAATTGTATGGTCGAGGCAAAGTTTAGAATTCAAGAAAAAGTTGATTAAAATTGAAGATGTAAAAATATATAAAAATTAAAATAGTTACGAAAAATGGAAACGATAAAATAATAAAAGAAACAGCTTTACATCCTGAAGTAGAAAATAAATTTTCATACGTTTTAAACAAGATAAAAATAAGATTAAAAAAATACTACAATTGTATTTTCTTGAAGTTATAATCAAATTGAACTATATATAAGGATTTTATTTTAATAAAGAATTTCTTAATAATAAATAAAATTCGAATAATCTTCAGCTGGATCTATTTAAACTTGATAAAAGAAAAGAAATGAAAGAAAAATTAGTCAATATTTGTTTTAGTTGACTAACTTTCATTTTTCGCCTTCAAGTCAAAGGATTATACTGATTGCTTTAATAAATTTTCTAACCTCTGAGACACTCACTAAAACAAAAATTGGTGTAAATACTACAATTAACAACAGGAATTTTTTTTTTAATTTTAAAAACCACATATTAAATAAAATAAAATAATTATGAAGGATAAAAAAATAAAACTATAATGAAAAACAAATAAATTATAACTAATTAATCTTAATAAAATATAAAAATAAAATTCAACATTTTTGTCGTGATTTTGAGTATTGATAAGATAAATCATGTTAATTGTTTTTAAACATACTGATTCGTTAAAAATTATTTACTATACACGTCTTTTCTAATTTATCAATTAATTAAATTATTACAAATGTGTTAGTCATTATGATTCTGGGAAAAAGTTCCTCTTTATTAATTTGTTTTTCAATCTTTACAGAAAAAAAGTTTTGTAAAAGAAACACATTTCAATGTGTGAAAAATGTAAAAAGATTCTAAAAAAATAATTAAACTGCAACTTGTAATGAGTTATTATGCAACTCATTATCAGATAAATTACATTTAAAGAAAGAAGTAGAAGTAGTAATTCGATAAAAACATTAAAAAATGATTAATCCAATTACATTAATCCATAAAAATAAATCGTAAATTTTTAAAATAATTATAACTGAATAATGAATAAAAATCAAAGAAAATAATTAACATGTGTATCAGTGTTTTTTTCTTTTTAAAATTTAATTGTATAATTATTTGGTTAAAGATTAATATTTTATACACCTCATTTTGCATAATTTAATTAAAATGAATTAAAATTTTTAATTTTTACAAAAATTAATATAACAACTCTCTTTTAAGTAATAAAGTCATAATTTTAAAAATGAAACGTAAGAAAAAATTTAATCTTTTTATAGATTGTCCAAGGTGAGATGATATGATAATTACTAATGTTATTTTTTAAGAATTATGAAATATACGTAATTTTTAATTGTTAAAATTTACATGAAATTTTATATTTGCTAAAGTGATCTAATTATCGAAATTTAAATTTGTGTATTTTATTAAATCTGTGTACATAAATAATAACATTTATATTTTAGTTATAAGATAATCTTAAATATTTTGATTTCAAAGAAATAATTTCATTATTAATTATTATTTTATTATTTTTGTTTAGATTGAAATTTAAGTATGTACATTTACCCCTCATCCCCAAATATATATTTAGAGTTGATTAGAGGCAGAAGCACACAGCGAAATGGAGAAATCGATAGGATAAAACAGTAGGGGTAGGCACTTAGGACATCCCGTACGTGTATGTACGTGAATACAGAGGAGTGGGGGGAAATGCATCTCCCTTCTAAAGGTAAAATATAGTTTATATTTACAGACGAGCACTGGACTCACCTGAAACGAGAGTACTAAGCGTTGTTGCTGTGCACGACATCATAGGTCATTGATGTTGTAAAAATTAAACATCTGATTATGCGCGTACGATATAATTAGCGACGATATTATAGTTTTTTGTACGGGGGCGTAGTCCCCCTGTCGGTTTGTTAATATATCGAGAAGATAGCTGCACTAGTTCAGAACCGGGACTATATGCGATGCGCCTGGTACGGTAGCCTAAATGTAACTCCGGCTGTGTATAGCAGATACCTGCCTGTTTACTGTGGGGTTACTATGCGATCAATGTCATTGATGATGGGTGCAGCTAATAAACAATGATACGATTCAGGACATTATTACCGCATGCACTTTGCATATTGTCATATGTTGACCGGCCGTCGACCAATAATCAACCGCTAATACGTAATATGCAACATATAGTTACGGGTGCAACAAATTTCATTTTCTAAAATCAAACGCCCCACATATTTTAACCATAAAAGGTTTCACTACGCGAAAATAATCGAGTGAGATTATCCAAGCAGCGTATTCGCTCTATCTCTTTCTCTAATTCACTACAGTAATAAATTCACATAGCATTTTTAATACGTCTAATCAATACCACCAAAAAATCTACTACGAATTACATCCTTTTTTTTAAATTTATTATTATTATAAATTTAAATCCTACTTTTACATTTTATACGGAACCGCATATCAAACCCTTACTTTAAGTCATTTATTACATTCCAGTCAAAAAATAATAAAATTTCGATCAAAACCATTACCAACTTTAACAAAAAAGAATATATTTGTAGCCATAAAAAGTACATGTAATAAATAATATTTAAAAAGATATTTCCATTAAGGCTTTGTTTAAAAAATAGTCGAATACATTCTACATCACGAGAAGAATTACGGTAAAAATAAAAAAAAAATAATAAAAATAAAAAGCTTTGCTTAGATTTTAAACGACGCATAAATAAAAAAAAAAGAAAAAACATTAATACGAATTACATGTACAATGACGACAGAGAGTTATAATTAAAACTGTAAAAAAAAATATCAAAGGAAAGTTACTGAGCAATTACAAGCAATATACAACCAATAAAAAGTAATTACCAATTGATGAAAGCCTAGGAAACTTTGAATATTTATAAATTAAAAAAGTATTCTGTAAAATAAAAATTAAAAATACATATATATTTATAAAAAGAAAGGTTTAGTCTACATTGACTAAAAATTTTTAAATTTAAAAAAGGGGGCAAACGTCATAATTTAAAAAGTGGAAAACCTATATATTGTAACTTTACAAACTTTATTATTAATTATTTTTTTAAAGGATCTTTTTATCAAATCTAGATCTAAACCTGGCAAATTTAAACTTTCTAAATTAAAAATAACCATTCTGACTGATACCGATTATAATTTCGCTTTTTTATTATTGGACGGAATGATTTGTTGATTTTACAAAAAGCAAGTTTAAAAAAATATTAATATTTTTTTAGAAGATAAAAAATTTAATAAATCTTTTATTTATAGAATTATATAAGCTTTTATTTCAAGTTTGTCATTAACCTTTAACTTCATTTATTTTTAATTCGGGTTAGGAAACTTGATAAATATGAGAAACCAATTTGAGTCGAAGTTCTATTTTAAGGGAACACAGTTTATTAGTAACGTATTGTATGAAGCTTTGTAATCATAATAGTGACTACGGTTAAAACGTATATTTTAAACACCATTCATTATGTTATATACAATAGTAAAATAAATAACTCTCTCAAAAAAAAAAAAATGTATAAAAATTAGTGATGGAAATAGATTTTGACAGAAACTAATATTTTTGGAACTTTGAATTTATTTTAACCAGTTTTACACAATAAAAAATGTTAAGTATGCCACTGTGTATATATATTTATTGGTATTATTCACGACAGCAAACAGAAACGCTCAAGACTCGTTTACAAGAACCGAAAATTTATAATTAGATGTGCATTTCGACTGTTAGCAATTGACAGTAGTATTTACTAATAATCATTAAAAATGATATATATATATATATTTTAAATAGAGATAAATAAATTAAAATAAATATTATTACCAGTGGGTACGAAGCGCTAATGTCAAGAAAATAATACGTCAAGACAACAGACAATCCAGTTTAAAGAAAAAGAACTTTTCTCCTGAATCAGATAGTCCGGTTTGATTTAACTCGTAGACTACATTGTCTAAGATGTGTGTATGTGTGTGTGTGTGTGTGTATGTATGTATGTACTGTAATGTCTGTGTGTATATGTAATATATATATATATATATATATATATATATATATATATATATATATATATATACACATCTTAGACAATGTAGTCTGTAGGGGGTAGATGCTTTATTCTGTAGTCTAGAAATCTACCTGAAATAGTGCATGTGAAAATTTGATGAAAATTGGTTGAGTCGTTCTTGAGTTACGCTCAATTTAAGGTCAAAACAATTTGAGCGGAGCAATATCATGGTTCGTTAAGAAACTGCAAGTTGGAACGTTGACGTTTCTTTATCTGCGGTATCTATTGTTAACAATATTAAACAAGATTAAAAAAGAGATATTAAAATATTAAAACCAAACGAAAATAACCAAAAGATTGTCTTCTTGCGCATGATCTTTTAAAATTTATTTTTGTTTTATCCTGTTGTTTTTAGTATTTTCTTTTTATGTTATTTATACAAAATTTTATTTAATTCTTTCATGTTTTCTAATGATAATTTTTAAAAGCCAAAATGCTCATCTACTTTAAACATTCTACTTTATACATCTTTTAAACGGTTCGTGAACGTTTTTCTTTTCCTTCTTAAGGTAAGAAAATAAAATTCATTATCCATTTTGCTTACCTTTTTTTTAATTAATAATAATGAAGGTATATTATTTTACTGATAAAAAGTATTTGATTAATAATTTTCACAAAAGAAATCGCTTAATGTTTATAACAACGTAGATAATTTCTTTGTTATTGTGTTTTTTAAAACTACTAAAACCTATTTTAACGAATTCAGATCAGAGCACTACATGTACTGTTATTTCGTAAACACAAGGTTATGTTTACCTATTTGCATTAAATATTTATCCCAGTCTCTCATGTAGTTGTAGTACAAGAGACATACGTCTAAGTTATCTTCTCAGGGGGTATTTATTATACAGCGGCTCGTGTAGTAAACAGAGTGAAAATTTCACTGGAAATAAGTACCACTTGCATTTCGATGTACTTAGCTTGCTGATTTCACCAGTATATTGGAATAATATAGAAAACTGGAAAATTTATCACTTTCCCTTGTATGCTCGGCATGAAAATTATTATTTTTTATGGTAAGTGTTATCATAAAAAAATTATTTTATTGAAATCTAAGTTTATACAAAAATTTTTTAGTACAAAAGACGACAATTTTGGCAAAAGATTTTATAAAAAATCAAAATTTTATAATTTATGCTGAATAAATAACTGATAAAGTTTAAAAACTGAAATCTGGAAAAATAACTTAAACTAACAGTATATTTTATAATTATACTATAAATTCCGTTGAATAACAACCAAATAGAAGAATTTTATATTGCAACAAACATGTATTGTTTAAAAATAAAAATATCTACTATATATACGTTTGTTTCAAACAAACTCATTTAATAAAAATATACACATGGAGGAACCGCGCGGTTCGGGTTCGGAGTTCTCTGCGGCATCACCAACTTCCGGGCTTCTGCACTGACGACCAGATTCAGGCAACCGCGGTTGAAATTACGGACTGGTTGGGGCCTATTAGGCTGTCCGCGTTGTACTGTCCTCTGCGCCATATTGTAACTGACGAGTTGTTTTCCGATTACTTTACGACTCTGAGTTCGAGATTTATTGCCGGAGTAGACTTGAATGCTTGAATTTTTTGTCACCTCTGTCCACCGTCGGACCACCCGACCGTTCTAATTACATTGAACACGATGATGCTGAGGAGGAAAGGGAGTCCTATTCTTCATACTAGACGAAAACGGAATGAATTTCTTACCAGAACTGGATCGAGGAGAAACTGACTGGCCCGTTTCCACTCGATACCCCTGGGGATATTGATTACGTGACGTCTCTTTTGACGTCGGTCATGCAAGAGGGAGCATGGCAGTCTACACCTAAAGATTTGTATTCAGCCAGAGAATACCTATCTGAGGGAAGTAACAGAACTAATTGCTTCAAAGCGGCGTCTTCGGCGGAATTGGCAGCGTTTCAGAAGGCCAGAAGGTTGAATGGTTTGCCCATCAGGGGCGAAGCATTCAAGGAACGCATAGGATATCTTTCTCACCTGAATGGGGACGGATGCTCCGAATGGAAGGCTACGATGGAACCGCAACGATCCTCAGGAACACTCCTCGTCCTATAGAGGCGTAATGGATCGTGGGTGAGGACTGACAAGGAGAAGGCCGATCTCTTTTCTTTACACCTAGAGGTAACGTTTCGACCCCACGATGAACAGTATCCCGGTGATGTGTATTTTACGACTTCCTTGAGAGCCCAATGTAAATCAGCTTCCCGATTAAACCAATCTCTGCAAGGAAAATACTGAAACTAGTCAAGCAAGGAAGGCGACTAAGGAAGGCTCCAGGGTGACGCAAAAAATGCTTCTCTTGCTACTCCTTAAAGGCATCGAGTACATTAAGAATCTGTTTAACGCTGTTCTGCAGACGTCTTACTTCCCAGCGGAATGGATGGTGTCACAGATGGTGATGATCTTGAAACCAGAAAATTTTCTCCTTACAGACCAATTAGCCTAGCCTATTACCGATCTCATCTAAATTGTTTGAGAAGCTACAACTGCATAGGCTTCGACCAGTTTTGGAGAGTAATATGATAATTCCGGACCACCAGTTTGGGTTCAGGTGTGACCATTCCACAATCGAACAATCCCATAGAGTCATTAGTGGGTGTCTGGAGGAAAGGAAATTTTGCTCGGCTTGCTACAAGTTAAAGCTACAACTTCCTCAACCCTACTTCCTAGTCTTGCGGAATTATCTTGAGGGGGGTTTCGCTCAGATGAAATGTAATTACGAGTTTTCAAGATTGTTTGGAATTGGGTCGGGTGTCCCTTAGGGCTCTGTGCTGGGTCCTGTGTTGTATTTCATATTTGTTTCGGACGTTCCGGCCCTGGATGATTGAATCGTCGTCACGTTCGCCGATGACACTGCTATCCTGCCGTAAACGAAGACCCTGGCCTAGCCTCATAGAACCTACAATTGGCGCTAGACCGATTCTGCGCATGGCGGAAAAAGTGGACGGTTAATCAAGGTAAGTCGAGGCACGTCATATTCACCATGCGTAGGGGTGACTGTCCTGGGGTGTACTTCATGGTATCTTAATCCCGCAAACGAAGACTGTGCGGTACCTGGGACTTTACCTGGATCGGCTTTTGACCTGAAAATGTCACGTGAGATGTAGAGAAAACAGATGAATGCAAGGTACAGCGAACTACATTGGCTGCTACGAAGGAACTCAGGCCTCACGTTACCCAATAAGATCTTAATTTATAAGGCTATCCTGCGCCCAGTTTAGACACAAGGTGTAAAATTCTGGGGTCGTATGTTGTTTCTTTGTTACATCTCTTTCTTTTTACTTTTGTTTCTTCTTTTTTCTTATTCTTTTTATTCTTTGTTAATAATGTTTGTTCTTGTGGACTATATGGGCTGAAATTAATGCTTTGTGATTTACGACTGAGCTTGAAATTACATATTGAACTTTTTAAGTTTACTTGCAACTATTTATTGTGTATTACTTATTTTGAGGATTCCTTAAGGACCCCCTTATCACATGATTTTGTCAGGAAACTTGCTTATGGCTCCGCAGGAGAGTCGGTTGTAATTATAATTGTAATTGATAAAAACAAAGAAAAAATATAACTAATTTTTTTTTATTAAATTTTTAACTCATTTTTTTCAGTAAATCCTACTTTGGAGCAGGATTAATACTGTATAGATGGATTTATAAATTTAACTGTTTTTTTAAAAACCTATTTACCCCATTTACTTTGTACTTCCAAAATATATATGCTAACTTCGTAAAAAAAAAATGCTTATGATTAGGCGAGATTAAAAGACGTCAAATTAATTTCAAACATCCCATGCAAAAATATAAAAGAAACAAATGCTTTATTTCCATAGCAAGCAAGAAATGTGGTTTTTGTTATTACATCATAAACAAAAAAATAAAAAATAACTTCAATGTATCTTATTTACTTAAAGTACTGTTATTTTCTTAAACATCATTCCTATTTTATTAGCATTTTACTCATCCTGCTGTTAGTTATATATACATAGACTATTTTTTATGTTTTTTTTATTTAGAAATTACATTTTGTATGTCATAACCAATATTTTTGTAAACCAAATTCTGCAAACGAACGAAATATTCCCAGGGAATGTACATTTACTTTGTAGTCAACATAGATTTTTCCCTAAAATAGAAAAAAAAATATATTTTCAGAATCGAACAGATATTTTCTAAACGGAGACATTTCAATTTTGATGTCCTTTGACTGATATGACAAACTTCACTTGTTCAACATGTATATTGCAATAGTCAATACCACTTTTCTTTATCAGAATAATATCATGTAAAGTAAATTTAAATAGTTCCACTGATAAAAAATATTAATATTTAAATACTTTGAAAATTTCTATAGATTTTGTAGTTCTATAATTAAATAATAATAATCTTGTAATTAAATTAGGTATCCTTATTTCTTTAAGATTACAAAATATATAAAATTATTTTTAAAAAGTTGTTATCCCTGTATTTCAGTTGTTTCTGGTTAAATTAAATTCATGCCTGGTAATCATTTCTAAAACATTCAAAACAAAGAAACTGTACTTCATATGTGTGTATACAATTGTAATTAATTAATATGACCGAATTACTGAACTTACTTCTTGGTTTACCATAAAAAAATTAAGACGTAAACAATCAAATTTAATAAAAACCATGTACATATAAGTTCCACAATAATAATCTTTATAAGAGACCTAATATAGTTCAAGTCATTTCCGATAATCGCATACGTATGTATTGGAATAACCATAATAAGGAAAGTAAAACATAGTATTAATAAATTATTTCGTGAAGTCAAGAGGTAAAAGAATTCGTGAATCCTACTTACGGATTCACATAAAATAGATTAAAGTTGCGAATGATATCAATAAATTTTATGGTAATCGGTGAGAAAAATTCTAATAAAATTAAAAAAAAAAATAAATAAGTACTCATCAAAATTGGCCATTTGATAAAATAACAATTCTATTACTAACAATTTTTAAAGAAAGGCGTTCTGAATATTGTTAATTTATTTGTATTATAAATAAATTAAGAATAATTATTTGGATTTAGCATACTTGGTTTGACCATACGATAATATTTTCTTAAACTACAGAAAAACACAGCCAAATTTATACATATATATATCTGATTTATGCGATTTTATATTAGTTTGAATTGTGAGTTTCTTCCGTAATTATCACTATTTATATTTGAAATCAGTTTAATTGAAAGAAAACGTTCAATTAAACTGGGTTAATTAAACCGTAATTAATTATTAACCGTAGAAATGCAAAAACAAATAATAAATAAATTATTTAAAATTAACGAAAAATATTTATTTTTTAATTAATATAATTTTCAGGCCAAATAGAGTTTGTTCTTTTTTCTGTTTAGCCTCCGGAAGCACCGTAAGGTATTATATCAGAGGATGATATATATATGAATGTAACTGTAGTGTAGTCTTTTACTGTCTCAGGTTGAGACCCTTCCTGAGATGTGTGGTTAATTGAAACCACAAGACCACCGGTATCCACAATCTAGTATTCAAATCCGTTTAAAAACAGAATTGATAAAAGAAAATCATCAAATACCATTAGCTGCTAAGTTTGTAGATTAAACAGCTAATTGAAAGCTGTTGAAAATTCTAGGTTCACCTTCCGAATTAGAATATAAATCTTTACGTCATTTATGATTCATGTTATTAAATACTTCACGTAAGAAGCTTGTTGCAATCATTTATTTAGTATATAATTGAAAAGAACAAATCTTGTTAGTTAATAAAACGTTTTTTTAAACAAATATTACTATAGTCGTCCAGAAAGTAAGAATCGTTTCATGGCATTAGCGCAGCGTTATTCCCAACAGTGGGTCAACGCCAGCTGGTCTCAGCGCTGCTCGAAGTTTCGTAGCTGAACTGTGACGCGGAGTAATTTTGCGCGTGTTTATAATGAATAAAAAAATCGAAAATCCTGCCAACTGTAAGTTACAATCGGTCAAAGGTTTTTTGAGCAGGCAAGGTATTCCACCTGCAGAAATTCATTGTCAAATTACTACCGTATGTGGTGAAAATATTATGAATGAAGGAACATAAGGAAATGGTCGTTCAATTACGACAAAAAGAACATCTTCTATTCACGACGAGCAAAGCTCCACTCTCATTATTCCTGAACGGCTTAAAGGCAGGGTATGTTAAAAGAGAACCGGCGTTTTATCTAGACAAATTGAAAGATATATGTTCTATATGTTCACGGTCTCTGTTACATGAGATTGTGAATGTTCACCTAAATTCCCCCAAACATTTGTGTACAAAAAATTCAAATAAACCCTTTAAAAATGCAAACTATTGACCAGAATTTTTTTGGGATCGCTACGGAATCTTACTGGGTAAGTTTACGCCTCACGGAGAGACAATCTCTTATTCAGAGATTTTAATGAATCTTCGTCGCGCAATTCAAAATCACCGACGTGGTCTTTTGACTTGTGAAGTGTGTTTGATTCATGACAATGCAAGTCCAAATAGCGTAAAAAATTCTTGTGAACTTATAAAAAATTTCGGATGGGAAGATTTGATCATTCGTTGTACAATGCAGATCTTACCAAGCGATTTCCACTGTTTAAAAACTTGAAGAAGTTTTAGCGGGAACTGCTATGAAAGTTGACGACGACAAGAAAGCCGTTCGTGAATGGCTTAATGGACTGGCGGCAGACTTCTTTGAAGACGGCATACAAAAACTAATCCCACGATTTGACAAATGCTTGAACTAAGGAGTGATTACGTGGAAAAAGAACATTAAAAAATGAAAAATAACATATAAAAAATGTACAATAAATTTGTTATAAAACAAAAACGGTTTTTATTTTCTGGACGACCCTTGTATTTTGATTTTAAAAACATTTACGAATGTGTGTGTGTGTGTACACACACACAAAAATTAATATTAAAACCGTTGATTAAAATTAACCTTTCATTCAAATGTAAGGTAAAAAAAATATGGGGGTAAAAAAATCCATTCAAGAGGACTCTTATTCTACCGCCTTTCGTGATTTATACATCATTTATAGATAACATCTGAAAATATCAAAATTATAGATATATAGTCGTTGTTATTGGCTAATAATAAACGCAATAATCTCGTGATATTTAGTTTTTAAAATTTGATAAATATATACTTTCAATATCTCTTTAAGCTAACTAAAAGTAAACTGGTTGATAAAGATATAAAATTTTCATAAATATGTTTTTACAAAATCACAAGTGTCTTTTTACTAGTACTTTTTAATACTATAAAACGACTGTTAATTTAAAAGAAAGAGCAGTAATAAAAAGGTTATAAAATTTTAAATAAGGTAAGCTAAATTTTTTCAATTTATTTTTATAAATCTTTTTAAATAAAATTTTATTTTTTTTAATCAAAAGAAAAGAAAACTAGAATTATTCATTTAGGAGAGCTACTTAAGAATTACGAATTAGTTTTATACAATATAAGGAATGTTATTTATTATATTTCTATATTGATGAAATAATGAAAAATTTATACAAATTATATTTTGGAATAAGAAAAAGAATTATTTAAAAAAAAAAAAAAAAACTTTAGGTTATCGGAAACTAATTTCACAGATAGATTTATTGCGATCCGTGTAAGAACTTTTTAAACATCTTAATCAAAAAATTAAAAAAAAAATTTTAAAAAAAGACTAAATTAAATGACGCAAGATCAGGTAATACAGTTGGGTGTCGGTAGAATGATAACATAAAACATACTAAAAAACTGTTTAAGAACTAAAATATTCATTCACTATTTCACTTAAATATTAATATCAAACAAAAGCCCCTAATATTAATTTTATTTAACACTAGCCGGTCAGGGCAAGCGTAGCTCGCCGCCCTTCCCGTCTAGTCAGGAGACTCCGTTCCTTGGGCCCCCCATTTTGTACGTTATCTTCATGGTTGTAAGAAGCAATTAAAGCCTGAAAAGCTCTCTTTCCTCCAACCTTTCTTTCGTTCGAGTAGAATCTCCGATACTCTCTTGCTGTTCACGAACATATCCCTTTTGGGTTCCCTTTCCATTTTCGAGCATGATATTATTCATGTTCTTAATCTGTGTATTATAGCTAAAGACGCTTCTATTCTACAATGAGCTCGTGAGGAATTTAACTGTAACTCGTGTAGAAAATTTATTGCTGCTCGAGTCTGGGCGTAACGTTATCGGTCAACAGATAACCGCTAAAATCACGCACGTCAGCTGTTTCAGAGGACCGAGATACTCTCATTCTTTTAGCAGACTGTGAACAATGAAGAAGGTTACTTCTGTTTCTAGAAGGCATATTTTTTTAAATTTAACAATCCAATATCGACAGGCAACAATCAAAACCTATAAAAGTTCGCTATATGTGCTAATTAATTTAATTACAATAATAATTTTATAATAATCATTAAAAAAAAGTTTGTACCTCTGAATTTGCAGATGTTTTTCTTTTACCTTAACAGAGATACAACGAAGTAAAGGATTATGTTTTTTTCTTTAATGGATATCTTTAACATCATGACCTTCCAATAGCAATATTGTGATAATTCTGATTGGAAATAATGAATAACCCTCTAAGGTATAAATCTGCAGGGTTTGAAAAGTTTTATTAAAATCTGTACACCTTTTCCTACAATTTATTAAAAGAAAAACTTTTTAAATAATTCAGAATTAACTGAAAAAAAATTTGCGAATTCGATGTGCACTAACACTGTAAAATATTTGTATGTATTTACAATATATATTAAATTAATATTTTATTGCTATTATTTGTGTTTATATTATATGTATGTGTATATATAAATATATATATATATATATATAAAATATAAAAATAAACGAGACAAAAAAATATATACAAAAATATCAGCGTAGTCATATTAAATTATATAAAAAGATCACATTACATTTTTCTGTTTATTTTCTCTTTTTATTTATTAATTGCTCTCTCAATTCTTTTTATATTAATAATTTTTCGTAATAAAATCTTTTTTGCGTTTATTAGAATTTTAATTCCATTGGTAAATATGATATTTTTCCTACGATAATTTCTTTAAAACTATCCTGAATCAGTTTACTTATTTTTAATATTGTTTAGTTTTTTCTTTTTTAAATTTTAATTATATTCTTAAAAATTGTATAAATTTATCATTAAACCAATCATCACTTAAACCAAACATTAAAAAACGTTATGAAAACTCCATTTTTTCTCTATTGTTTGCCCATGGAATCTACTTTGCGGAGATAATTTTCCTACAACCTCGTTTATTAACCATCACTGACACTTAATTATAATTCTACTCTGTTTGTATTAATGTAATAATGTTTAAAATATGTGGATATTTCCTTACTTTTTCCAAACCGGGGTTTCCATTACTTGTTTAAGAAATCAAAATATTTCTAAATATACGTATAAGAAATTTTAATGAACTCAACCTAGGAATGATGCTCTCATTTTTCTGAAGGATTAATTTTTGTATTTTTAAGAAGCATGTAGCCGTACTGTAGTTTTTTACATATGACTGTGTGTGCAAATGGGTACCTGTGGAATCATCTCTAAAAGAGAACAGAATTCCCTTCATTAGTAGATTAAACTATCTTTGAGTATTAAATAGTCTGTTGAGGTGAATAAAGTTTTTCCGCCAAAATATGAAAAAAACTTAAACTTCTTTCATTTTTAATTTTTCACTTGGTTTCATTATGGAAACAAATAAATACCTACATCTCAAACGTATATTTTTAATTAATATGTATGACTAAATTATCATATTGTAGCTGTTATAATAATAAAAAAACAGATATTTTAATTTTTAAACATAATATCCAATTTTAAATAAGATTCATTCATTTAAGATATCTTTTTGTTCAATACAGAACAACTAATTCGAAATTAAATTTTTAATTCTAAACAGAAGCAAGTTTTTTCAGAAGTTATGAGCAATAAAAAACTTCCAGGCTAAATTCTAAAATAATATCTTTGCCGTAATGTCTTTACAAAAAATTCGAAACCTTCACTTATAAAGAATAGATACTTTTTGTAATAATAAATTTAATAATGTATAATTTAAATTCTTTTGTCACAGATATTAGTCAGAAGATGTTTTATCAAAATCTGCAATGTAATTTTTTCCTATACATGTTGTTAAAAGGAAGTTTTAACGCGATTTCTCTCCAAATGGGTTTTAATCCATTGTTTTAATGGGTAATTAAAAGATATTTGAAGAGAAGATTTTGATCGGAAATCCTAAATATTTTCTTCTTTAACACGACAACTAAAGTGAAACTAAAAAACTAATTTTTATTATACTTTCCAAAAATAAAATATAATTATATATCAAGACTTTTAATATGACTTTTTTTTTGTCCCGACAACTTATAAATGCCATACTAATCATAAAAATTAATAAATAAAGACAACACCGAATAAAATATTTGTCTAAATGTTTTACAGTTAATTTTTGAAAACCATGATATAACATTATTTTTTTTAAGTAATCTTTTTTATCTTATCCGATTTACATATTATTGTCAGATTTTTAATGTTGTTTTTAAATATAAATTAATTTTTATAATGAATCATCATTATCAGGTTATTTGACTTAAGGCAAGTCCTTTGCACCATTTCCATCTCAATTTTCTTCTATTTATATAGAAGGAAATTCTTAACGTTGAGATCCTTAATAATTATATTTTTCTTTTAGATAATTTATAATTTTAAACCTTTTACGGCCTTTCTTCTTTGTAACCTCTACTGATTCTTCTAGAACTGCTTTATTCAACCCCTATCCTCTCAAATTACATCTCGGACAATTATCTTTCCGAATCGGAATAGTTCTGATTAAGCTTTCCTCATTCTCCTTATTACTTTATTTTACCTGTCCGTTTAATCTTTTTCAAGTCCAACTTTTAACTATCTGCAACCTTTTTCTCTCACATTTTTTTAATACCTTATTTCACATTTACACACACTTGCACTTTAAACATAATAATTTATAAGACTCTTCAAATCTAACTTAATTTTGCTACATAATAACGTTTTCGTTTCATCAAAACCCTTTATTTTTTATTTAATTTTCATTATACTAGTTAAAATCGTAAATCGTTATTTTTTTTTAATTCTTCATTTGAATTTTATATAAATATTAAATATCATCTTTATTGATAATAAGTAATACTGTAAAATTACATGAAAATTTCCTTAAATCAGTAAATGAATCAAATAATTTTACCAAAAAGAAAATTAATATTTTTGATCGTGTGTATATTGCAATAAAAACTTTGAAAAATTATTATTAAAGAATTTCTATTTAATATTATTTTCCTTAGTGTAAGGAAATTTATAAAAATAACAAATGAATAAATACGATGGATTTCTTAAGACAGCCCAAAATTAAATTAAATTTTTTTAATTAGTAATTTATTCATAATTAAAAAATCGTTGTCAAAAATAATAAGATTACGTGCTTTACTGAAGGAAATAAAAGGTAGAATTGTTAAAAACAGAAAATGGGAGTTGATACCAATTATAGGTATAATACAGGAACTGAAATGCACACTCTTTTAGACAGGAAAGTGAGCGTGGATATTTTTTTGTAAGTGGTAGAATATAACATTGTAAAAAATAGTTGATCGTGCTCTTCAGGTGATTCACAAAGCTGAATTTCAAATTAGGTCATTAAATGAAAAATGAAACCGAATGTCGAAACTGTTTTAATATAGAATTTAAGCTAGAAATTATTACAGTTCTATACAGAAGTCATTTGATAAATTAATTGTTCCCTGGTTTTATACATTTTCGAGTCGTTTTTAATTGCAATTGATATCGTATTACTTCATAGATAGGCATATATGCTTTTAGAAGGTCTGAGCTGAGAGACAAAGTAAATTTCATTTATTATCGACTAATATTACTTCTATTATTATTATTATTATTTCATTTTAATAATAAAATATGTACGTACATATAAATATATATTTTACTTCAATGCTTTATTTACAATTGTTTCCTCTAATGTAAAACCATAAGTAAATCGTATGATAAAACAGTTACATAAAGAAGAAGCATTCAGTGATATTTCAGAAGAAAATAATTATAAATAATAACAATTAACAGATAAATAAAGTAATAACTGCATGTCATAAATCTATGAAATAATTAATAAATGAGGTAAATCAAATAAACACAATCGTCTTATCATTAAACACGTTATCATCCTGGTTAACATAATGTTATCCTAGACGGGAGAATTATCTTTACCATCAGGTTGCATCACCCAGGTCCAACACGTCAAACCTTTTGAGTCGTCTAATATTCTCGGTATAGTCTAACAAATTTATAGCAAGAAGGTTCACTTATCTATGTATTTAGTTTAGATATATTTTGAGCTCAGACACTCAATGTACGGGATCCCTAGATATTCGTGGATCTTAATGTGTCTTACGAACCACGGCGGTTCCCTTATGTTCCTGAGTATTTTGTTCTAGAACCGATGGATGACCACGACGTTCCTATAACAAGTTACACCCCATGTTTGAATCCCGTAGGTCCATATCGGTTTTAAGAATACCTTATACAATACCTAGATTGATAGAGACGACAACTGAGATTTCCTGCTTAGAAAACAATACATCCGCTTAAAATTTTAGTCACTTTATTTTCTTTGTTACATGACCTTTCCATGTCATACTACGATTCAGGTGCAAATCTAGATACCGTAAACTGTTAAAATGTGGAATATCAGTATTATCCAGGTGAATTTGCGGGCAGGCTCCTCTCAACGCAAACGTTAAGTGATTGGACTTTTTCGGATTAACCTTTATCTTCCATTTACGTAGTCACACGCAATGACCGAGGCTAGAGTCGGGTTATCGTCAAAATCGTTGTGTCATCCGCAAATTATGTGCAACTGTGACGTAATCCGTACTAGGAAGGTTTGGAATGAAGATCAGGTATAAAATCGGCCCCAAAACTGAACCACGCCTAAATTATTGTAAACACATTCGACAGTTCCTGATTTTCTCAAACTCGCGAAAGGCAACCACCCAGGCAGCTACGTAGGATTAAATAGAATGGTTGGGGGTAAGCTTTATTTCAATTATAAAGAAGACCGAAGCAAACCTTTTCAAAGACTTGCTGCACATCCAAAAAACGCCGTTGAACAATATTTCTTCCTTTCCAGATATCTAGTAATAAGTTTGTTTGATAGTTGAATGACCGCTTCTGAAGCCAAACTGATCGTCAGGTCAAACACCTTCGCTTTCTAAACAGGCTCATATTCTTAGAAGGAAGAGCCTCTTGAATATCTTAGATATAGTCGGCATTATTAAGCTTTGTAAGAAGATATATCCAGCACAGTTTACCAGGTTTAAGATCATTGTTATTGGTCATACTTTCCACTCTGATGGGAAATACGTTGTTCTATGGATTGCATTAAAAAAGTGACTTATGTACAATGTGGCTTTAGATGGCAGCATAAATAACATCTTGTGAATAATTGAATAAAATCCGGAAACCTTTTTATATTTTCTATTCTCCTTAATTCTTGTGATATCTCAACAGATAAGAAGGGTCTTATAGAGACGCAAAGGAATACTATTCTTCAAAAAATCAGTATCTTCCTTCTCAACTCCCTATATATCATGTGGCTGGAAAATCTTGCTCAAGTGCGCAGCAAACAACTCGGTCATTTGGCTGTCTCCACAAGCCCATCCATTTGATGTTCTAAAAGGTGGAAATAAGAGACCAGGTTATTTAAACCTCTTAGTGATCTTCCACAAGGAGTAATCATTTCTGCTTAAAGGGGAGATATTTTCAAACTGACCTAGTCATTGTTGATTGACTTAAGTAATCTCTTTAACCTTAAAGCAGTTTTGTTTACATCTTTTCTATCCTCAGGTCTCTTGTAGCATTGTCATCTTCTCCTAATCCTTTTAGGGGTAATAAAGACCACCACCTCCCTAGGTGGTGGTCTTTATTACCACCACGTACACGAGCGTCAATTTCTGCCAAATCGCCGCTCGTGTACCTCCCCCCCAGGTATCGAGCTCCATGTCACCTCCTCTGTGATTGAAGTCAAACGTTGTGTCACATCATCGAAATCACCTGCTCACTTCAATGGTGCATCCATATGGTACTAGTCGCCTTCCCAGCATAAATAGGACTTCCAGTCGTTCCTATTATTATGGGGGATTGGGGAATTCTTCCTCCTTATTACCATTTTGCTAACAGCTAGGAGAACCGGGGTGTGGTCAGAAGTGGAATCACAGTTATTCTTCACATCACTGTAAAAGGAGGAAACTTCCAAGCTGATATAAAAGTCCAACAAGTTAGGAGCCTTTGTTGGGTCTGATGGCCGATAAGTTGGTTGTACTCCAGAGGTAACGTTGAGCCGCATCTTCTCGAAAGACTCCTTTAAGGTCCTTCCCCGAGTAGTAATGAGTCGAGATCCCCAAAGTATATGTTTCACATTCGTCACCTCCCGCAATAAATCGGCAACTGAATGTGTCAAAGAACTCATAAAACCTGTCATTTATGATTTAACGACAGTGAGAAGACTGCTGATATATAATAGCCTTAGAGGTTCAAGCCAACCCAATACCTGGAGGTTGCTTCGTTATGGATGTCGTTGAACAATGGGAGTTGATTACGTCTTAATCTATATTTTATCAGAATCGCAGTAACCCAATGCGCCCTACTATCTGGGTGGTTAGTCGTATACACTGAATAACCTTGAATATTTAAATAATTGTGGTCTGTAAAATAAATTCGTCAGTTTACGTCTTCTTGTTTTCTTAGGGCTTTTTCTTGAACACATTAAAGAACTTCGCTTTCTATTCCCCTACAAATTAGTGATTATAAATGTCCCGTTTCGCTTTTGCTGTTGGGAAAAGCTTGTTGCCCGTCCGTAGCAACGTACTGAAAAATAAGTTACGTAGCTAAATAAAATTACACGACACCGATTAAATAATATTTCGTTTTTTTATAACAATAACACAAAAAAGGCACTATTATGAATCTTTTCTGCACTTTTGGAAGAAATATAAACTTTTACGTGGTTTTATTTATATTATTAATAAAATAAAGTTCATTTAGAAAAATGGTACACTTTTTATAATTTGGAATCAAATTCTGAAGCACCGAGATCTTAATAACGACGCGAGAAAATGTAAGAAAATTCTAAGCTTATGTCAACATAGTAAATCTGCACTTTAGTCAATGTCCTAGGCCATGGCCAAGTTAGATTACTCTTTATACTAGCGATGAGTTTGATAGTAGTAGCACAAATGTTTAAACTATCATTGTTTTACAAATTTTAAGATCTTGTATTTTTACCATATCTTAGTATAATTTTTTTTAATATTTATAAAAAACTTGCATTTAGCAGGTATAGTGATGTCCAGTAGTCTTGGCATATCAAATGCATTACAAACGATGCACTTTTTAACAAATAATCTAGTAGATCAAAAATACATAACTATCCTGTTAAAAAAATAATAATCTTTCAGAAATGTAAAAAATAAAGGACCACAGAAATTAACAGTAACCATATGAATTCAAAAATATCTGAATTAAAATAGAAAAATAAAAGTTGATTTTTTTCTTGAATTTTTACTATTATTTATTAATTTGTAATGATATCGTCATCAACACAATTTCGTTCATATTCGTCAGCTTTTACCCAAAGATTATCATCAGTCTTTTAATGTTTTATATAATTAATAAATAAGTATTCTACAGGAACGATCCATCCAAAAGTTTATTTCTCGAAAATTTGTGAAGGGTTTATCCAACCAATATGAAATTTTCTATAAAACACATTTATATTGAACGATTAATTTTTTGGTAAAATTTGAAGATAACTGAAAAAGTCTAAAATTTACTTCATTTAACCAACTATATCTTGATTTTCTGCAGTGTTCAATGCCAGATCGAATTGTACACGACGTACTCGTATCTTAGTTTATGCTTCTTGCAAATTTTAACTTTTTTCCAAAAGGAAAAATAAGCTGAACTAATACCGTTGTCAATATATGAGCTCTACCTTAATTCGTAGATGGTGTTTGAACACGGTTAAGGACAGAACCTTTAATCCCAAGTTAAGATATAGAATTCAAACAACAGAAGCAATACACGGATTTATCGTTCAACAGGGGAACCACTTCGGAGAATGTAACCAGAATTATATCAGATAAACTGCATGTTCTTTGTAAGGCTAGTCTTGAAGTGTTTAGATTATAACACTGAGACTTTTGATAATATATGATTTCACTAGTTTAGAATAAAACACCATCCGGTAATAAACAGATCTATTATTATTTAATTGTTTCATCTTTTATTTGAAATTTACATTATTTAGTTTAAGATAACTGTTATTTTATGATAACCACAATTGATGGAAAATTTCAAGAACTTCAATATTATATTGTAGTCTTGAACTGGGTACCTCTGCTTGCAAGACTTTTCCTGTAAGAAACCATCAAACTATGGAACCGTGAAAAATGTATTATTAATACATTGATGTGTGTGGATGACAAGTATTCTTGTATCTCTATTAGAATCAGTACTAATTAATTAAATCTTTTTTTTTAAATTATCTATTTTATGTCAGGGCTATCCGTTCTTACTTTTTTAAATATACACTCGAACGTAAACCCGAGTTTCGTGGATTTTTATTCCTGTTTGCTTAAATACCTATCTGCTTAAAATGCGACATTCATTGTATATTGTGGTTGCCCAAATTTTAAAATAATGTTTTTTTTTTTCTTTAATTTACAGTAAAATAAATAGTCTCTATTCCAGTATATAATGTTATTTTTATTTTAAGCGTAAATAATTTTCTATGTTTGTCTTACAGCCTATTCATAAAATTTAAGAAAAAATTAAAATATGAAATAACGGTTTTTTCTTTGTGTAAAACATACTTTATCATTATTAGCCACCTACACAAAACTTTCTATGAATACTTACGTATAATTATATATATATAAATGTACGTTCAAAATATTACAAATACCTCACGTATACAGCATTAGACAGAAGGGTACAAAATGTGTCTGATTAGAATGTGTGTATGTATGTGTTAAAATGTGTATATATCACCTCTCATACAGCACAACTTAGTTCTATCATCGGCCTGAATAAGCTTCGTAATCACTCGAAACCTCCACATCCCCGCCTCCCATTTACCACCTTCCTCCCATCTATATACGAACCCGTCACCCAGGTACTCGTTCCACCTATTCGATAACGAGACAATATTACTGTGAATTCTGTTCCCAAATGATATGAAGTACACTTGTCACGGTGAAAGCTGGCGGCCACTGTACCGTACGTCCCGATGGGACGGACGTACCGAACGAATCGCAACTATTTTTTATATTTGGTACGAAGTAAATTTGACAAAATAAAATATTCACATAAATAAGGGGTCCGATTGAATTGCGGCTTTTAATGCACAATGCCTCAACGCCCTCTTCCCACCTATTTCCACCGCCTCCCGACAGTACATCTACGCACCCGTTCCACAACCACCAACTCCTCTTCAGTAAACCTCTTCCCTTCACTTTCCGATACAGAATTCATTGTACAAGCATTTAGCTAAATAAAAATGTATTTCCAGTTTAAAATGTTATGCAATCAAACGAGTTTTTTATAATAATAATAAAAATAACAATAATTCAAATCGTAAATAAAAATGACATAGAATAAGTAATACAACATATAAATAAAATACCATGTGAAATAATATAAATGAACTTTTAAACCGGTGCTTGGCATATAACACGATAAATCTGAGTTTGAATGCCACACAAAAAAAATAATCTCAATAGAATTAAATTTTATAACAATTATTATTACAGGTATACCTAAAATAAAAAGAAAAAAACAATAAAAAATAACATACAATAAATTATATTATTTATAATCAGTGGATTTTGTATGAATTACATAATTACTTTTTTTACATTTAATTTAATAAAAACGTTTATTGAAAATCCATTGCACTCCTCTTAAAAAAAAAATATTTTTTATGATTTAATAATGATTTATGATAAAATGAGATTATTGGTTATTATTAGATATTAACTGTCCGAATCAGTTAACATTCATATTTTCATTTGTGTCATGAAAAGAGATTTATTAGAATATCATTAAATGTAAAATTTAACATATGAAGCAAAAGAAAAAATAATATCTAAAAATATAAATCCGTTTTAATAAATTTACGAAATGTAAAACCAGAATTTCAAGAAAATATGGCATTCTAAAATGTTTAAAATGTTGTCATTTTATTATTTATAATTTAATATAGTCGGTAATTTATTACAGAGTCTTATTTATAAATTTTTACCCACTTTTTAAAGAAAAGTACGTTATTACTTTATAAATAAAATTAAGCTAAATGAAAATGATATTAACCAATAAGATGGAAATTGCTTAAATAGATTAAATAGTACCATGTAAAATTGAAAAATTATTGTAATTATTCACTCAGGGAATTTTGAGAGAAAAGGTGGTAATTGGTATTCCAGGACCGGAGTCGGTTGTAATCACTTCTTGTAAACTAAACACACGCTAAAGCGCATTTAGGAATTACAACTATATTATTATTTAACCAATTTGCACGTATAATATAAACATACGAATAAATATACAAAACTAAGAAAACTTACTTTTCATTTCACTGTCCATTCACTAAATCAAAAAGTTTCTAATTGAACAGTCTAGCAAAGACCTCCTTTTATATTCCACTGGCAAAGTTTAAGAAAAGTGATTAGTTAATTAGAAACGAATAGAAAAGATCATTTAAAAATTAAATATCTTTTTCGAAAAGATCCGTTGGAAAATATCCTGGAATTTAAGGTCCAAAATCAAGAAACATAATTTTCGGATTACATTCTTGGAGTTAAGAATATAATTTTTTTCAGTTATCTTTTGTGTATTTACTTGGTCGGAGATGTTTTAAAGAGTATAAAAGGTTGGGTTTCGTTGGACTAAACAAAACTTTTCCTTAAAATTAAATATAAAATATCAATTTTATTGCCCGGATTGAAAAGTAACTTTTCTTAGAAAGAAGAAATTAATATTAATGAATATGTTTTTTTTTCCTATCTTTTAGCATTTGCAATCGGTATCTTACACGGGACCACGTAAATTTCATTAAACATAAACATAAGGAGAGAGTCCCCGAAGAAACTCCTCATTAAAGCAAACCATGGTTTAACAGATCATATACAGAAAAAGCACTTAAATAAGTGCTTTTTTACTATAAATAAAACAAATATTCGTCGGTAATAGAAGTAGCTGTAATTTTTAGACTATTGAAGTGACGTAATAGATTATCCATTTTTAAAATGCGTGAATAAGATCATATCAGAAAAAATCATTGTAGTTTCAAACTTTTAGAATTGAAAATTTATTAAAAGAAACATCCACAAAGTAACTTACGGTTTTTAAGATATATACAAGTATATACTCGTGTATTTATATATGTACATTTATATATATATATATATATATATATATATAAATGTGAACAAAGATGTTATTTGTAGGAACACCGTTAAAACAATATTGTTGAATACTAGTATCAAAGTATAAGAAGATCCATCAGTATTAACTAAATACTTTTAGAATAAATCTAAATTCGAAAGAAAAATAAAATTAACTCTAAAATATAAAAGTCTTAAAAACGTTTATGTTGTCAAATTTTTTCACATTAGCAAACACGTTTTTTTCATGTATGTTTATTTCTATTTAAACAGTTTCTATTTTAAACGGGTAATATTAAATCCAGTTCATAATCTTTATACTGTGTACTATAAGTAGGATAAATAAATATTTGTAATATTTTTCCAATTTTTTTTTCCTCTCAGACAAACTGATTTCTCCTGCAAGTTAAATTAATTTTTACCGTAAAATTAAAATTTCTCTTTTTAACACGAGCAGCTTTAGCAAGCTGCAATGTGTAGTAACTGTTTTCTTTAATTTATACACTTTTTTTGAGTACATTATTCTGAATTAATTTTTCATCAGAAAACAGAACCGTTAGCATGATCAAAACTAAAACAAAATTCGGTTTCAATCACTGTTTTTCAGAGTTTAACAATATTTTAAAACAAATATCTAATTCTCTTTTCTCATATAATCAAGAAAAAACGTAACCGTATTTTCTTTCAATTAGAGTAGGTTTTTAACCATTTTGTATGGAAAAGATTCCAAGTCAAAATATTCATGAAAAGTAAATATAATCTCTTAATTTTTTTATGTACTTAGTTCCAAGTTAAATTATACTTTATAATGAATTATTTTAAATAAGAATACTTAAGTAAATTTACCTTTACAACAGATCATTCTACTTTTTGGAACTTATTTTAATTTTTTTTTTGAATGTTTTTCAAATTGGATTGCGTTATTAATAATAAATATAATTTTTTCTTTTCTATTAATTGAATTTGTTTCTTCATACAAAGATAATTATGGCAAGATAATATTAGCAGTATAATGGAATTATTTTTGTATTTAGTAATATTTTATCTTTTTATTTATTATCTTACTAAGATTACTAAGTAATGCTTTTTTTCATTGTTAGTATAATTTTATTTTATTTTAATACTCAACTTTCCAGCTAACGATTTTTAAATTAAGCTGTAGAATTTTTATGTGTGTACAATGTTTTTTAAAACGAAATATTGAAAATATAGCATTTTTATAATTATCATTTTCTGCGGGGGGTTACTGCTATCGACTTCTGTTATCATTAGTCCTTTTCCGAAATAAATAAAGAAAAAACTTCTTTCCTTCTCTGCTAAAATAACTAGCGATCTAGTGAGAAACTAGTCTTCCTGACAGCCTCCACCTGAATTTCAGTGAAGCCTCGAGGATGGAATCTTTACATCGTTCGCAGTAAATCACAGAGGATGTTGTGCTGCCGGAATCAGATGCTACCATCCAAATGGTGCGATGAGCATTTTATCAGAGTCGAGATTTGATGCACTCTCAAAAGTGTGGGGCGGCTGAAGTACTTACCCTCTCACTTAAAGGCCTCCGTGCTTTCGAGGTCTCCGTTGTTGGTCATTCAATATACTCTTTTTTTTATTACTTTTATCTAGTTTTCTCTGAATGGGTTTTTTAATCTAATATCAGTTTTATATGAAAGCAATTAAAAGTTCAAATTTACAACGAGAGGTAGAGGGAATTAAACATTGTCCCTAACGTATTAAAATTTACGTACTTTGGCAACCAGATTTTAAAAGCATAAGATATGGACAAAAAAAAATTAATCATAATTAAAAATCATTAAACTATCTTTTGCAAGGTACGTTAAAAAAATTGAGTCGTCAAAATACAGAGGATTGAACATGATAACCTGATGAAAATTGTATACATACGTAATAAGATATGTATTTAACTAAGAATTTCTACAAAAAACATAAAATGAAGATTATCTTATTTCATAACTAAAAGCACGCGCTTTAGAAAACTAAGGATCATCATCAGTTAGCAAAATATCCAGAAAAATTCCGACATACTTTAAGTGATCTTAAATTTTAACTTATTCTTAATTAAATATTGTTATTTGTATTAACAACCTATTCTGAAATACTCGTACACCGGATTAAATTCACGTACTTCCCATTTAAAAAAGATGAATTTTTAAATGTTTTCGTCATTGATAGACTTTTATTTTAAATTATAAGTGTAATATTTCTCTAGGTTTTCAATATTTTTATTTATCTTATACATCTTAGATTTCTAAATTAATTTTCTATATATGTGTTGCTATAATTTTTAACAAGTTTACTTCATATGTATTTTGTACTTCCTTCATTTTATGAGTTTGGCATAAATTTAAGCGGTTCAAACAATATAAGGCAATTTAAAAAAAATAATGTTTATTATGATTGTTTAGATAAAATCTCTAAAACATATACTCAAAACTGAAGTCATACTTTACTGCGTAGGCGCGGTTACTTGCAACAGCAATAAAGCGCAGTTATTAAAATCAGATATTCTGTGTGCGTGTTCGTGTGTTAATGATTATAATACATATATATTAACATTAATGAGATTTATACATATAAAGGATGTCCCATATAAGACGCAACCCATCAATCACTCATCCATGAAATTTCAAAAGTCAAGCTTACTCCCTTACTCGTTACTGAAATGGACTCGTCCAACATCTGAACATCGCGCAGTAGAACACTACCGATAGTAACAACAATGCAATCATAACGTTCAGTCCATTGCTAGAGACAAGATGGTGTGTTCGCTAGATGAACGTGTTTTCATTGTTGAGTCGTACTTCAGTACCAAATCAGTGGTTGCAGTGCAAGATATGTTTCGCCATAAGTACCCAGATAAACCAGCTCCTAACAAAAAATCAGTATTAAGGTTAGTTGAAAAATTTAGAGAAACCGGTTCTGTTAATAACAAGGAACACAAAAGATCTGCGTCAGTGTTGAATACAGACACAGTCGCTGAAATCAAAGACCGATTACTCACCTCGGCAAATAAATCGATCACACGTTTGTCTGCTGAAATTAATTGTCTAAATCAACTGTTCATCGGGTGACCAAACAATTATAATTACTACCTTATCGCATTCAAACGGTTCATCGACTTCTTGAGCCCGACAAAGAAAAACGGCTACAATATTGTCAATGGTTCCGTCGATTTCTGCGCGAGGGAATTAATGTTATGGATTCGTTATTTTTCACAAATGAAGCTCGGTTTCATTTGGACGGCTACGTAAACAGCCAAAACAGTAGAATTTGGAGTGCTGAAAATCCCCACGTTTATCACGAAAAACAATTACACCCGCAGAAGTTGGGGGTGTGGTGCGCGATATCGCGGAAGAAAATAATCGGTCCTATTTTTTTCGAGTACATCATTAATGCAGAACGATATCAGGATATTTTATTTCAGTTTATTGCACTCTTGGAAGAGGAAGACAGACACTGCTGGCTACAACATGACGGTGCGACATCGCACTACGCAGGTTCAACTTTTGATTTCGTTGAGGAATTCTTTGGTAATCGTGTTATCGGTCGAGGCTTGTGGACACCAAGATCTCCAGATTTGACTGCGGCGGATTTTTTTCTACGGGGTTACCTCAAAGAAAAAGCCTACAGCAACAAACCACGAACACTTGAACGATTGAAAGTCAATATTGAACAAGCTGTATTAAATATCCAGCCACAAACTTTGAAAAAAGTTGCAAGAAACGCTGTAAAAAGAATCGAAGCTTTATTCAAGAAGATGGCTGCCACTTCCAACATTTACTCTAAATGTAAGGTAATGGATGGTAATAATAAAAATTACATTTACATTGACACATGCCTTTTTATTACTTTAATACCTACCAATATAAGGTTGGACTGCGTTTTATATGGGACACCCTGTATATATGTGTATACATCTCATTAATGTTAAACATTACTAAAATGTTATCTTGTTATTTTACAAGATAATAATGCAAAATTATGAACAGTAGAATTATGGAGTATTATTTTCAATGAATAATGAAGAATAGACTAGAGTAATGAAAACACCTTACTCAACAAAAATTAATTAAAAATAAATAAAATAAACAAAATTATAAATATTTTTTTCACTAATAAGAAATATTGTTAATTACTGCTTCATATTTTTAAGATATATACTTTAGATTGTTATTTGTATTAACAACCTGTTTTGAAATACTCGTACACCGACTAAATTTACATATTTCCCTTTTCAAAAAAATCAGTTTATAAATGTTTTCGTCATTAATAGACTTTTATTTTAAATTATAAGTGTAATATTTCTCTAGTTTTTCAATCTTTTTTATTGATTTTCCTATATGTAAAGTTTGAAACAAAATTAAATACAACACTTTAAATTAAATAAAAATAATCAACCGTTAATAATGAATGTATTGCTAACCGGAATCTAATTACAATAGCAAATTTGTGTTAAGATAAAACAAACATATAAGGTAATATTGAAATTCTAATATTTCAATATTGATAATATTTTAGATAAATCAAATTCCTTTAAATAAATATTCGAAAAAAAAAATTTAATTAATCTACACCCTGATAGCAATTTAAATAAAGTTTATCTTAGTTCAATTTTTATATCTTCCGACAAATTACTCTATTGTAAATGTTATAAATTAAAATTCTGACAGAATATTTTGTTGAAATTTACTTCCATGAATTTATTTTTGTACCTTATGGTTAAAAAAAACACAGAAGTTGCTCGAGGTAGCACGTATAATTATTCAAAACAAAATAATCATTATCATCGTCATGAAATTTTGTACGTAAGTGGGTTGCAGAAGTTTTTTTCAGTAAAAAAAAAAATTAAAACGTGTAGACATGATTTAGGCATGAAGGAAGATTATAAAACATTATAACGTGACTTCGCATCGTATTTTGTGTTAATATATTTTTATTTACAGCAAATTTTGTTAAAAATAAATAAATACAGATACATAAAAGGTCCATCATACATATACTACACGTGTATACACATTCTACGTCGGATCATTTACAGCAGGTAGTGGTGATTTTCCATTTTTATAAAATACAATAGATATACATTGGAGAACATAAAAGCGCGCAAACGACCGAGCACGAACCGACCTATACGTGTACAAATAAAGGTAAAAACAAAATGTAACGTTTCATAATATCTGACGGACAGATGCAGAGGGTACAGAGAGACATAGAGAATGATGTTTCGTTGTTTTAGAAAACCGGCGGCGGCGGCGGCGGCCTAGCCGGCTATAGTTATAGCTAGCTTAATGTTCTGAATATTCATCACCTGTTCACTGTACATGTATTTACATGGCGTTATTGCTAATTTAGAGGTAGGGATAATTTTCAAACAAGCATTTATTACATAAACTGTTTAGCATGAGTTTTAATTTTGCTTGGTTAATAGTTTACAAGACATAATTAGCAGTTATTATGTTACCTATAGAACAACTCTTGTACAATGTTTGCATCTACCTACGCATCGTTAATTTTAATTAAAAAAAAAAATCCA